>NC_090443.1:837083583-837383583 GCF_031143425.1 Pleurodeles waltl
TTGGGCTCTAGGTCAGCCGGCACCTAGGGAAACCTACGAAACCTGTGCATTTTTTTAAACTAGAGACCTAGGGGAATCCAAGATGGGGTGACTTGTGGGGCTCTGACCAGGTTCTGTTACCCAGAATCCTTTGCAAACCTCAAAATTTGGCTAAAAAAAACACATTTTCCTCACATTTCGGTGACAGAAAGTTCTGGAATCCTAGAGGAGCCACAAATTTTCTTCCACCCAGCGTTCCCCCCAAGTCTCCCGATAAAAATTATACCTCACTTGTGTGGGTAGGCCTAGCCCGCGACAGGAAATGCCCCAAAACACAACATGGACACATCCCATTTTTTGACAGAAAACAGAGGTGTTTTTTGCAAAGTGCCTACCTGTAGATTTTGGCCTCTAGCTCAGCCGGCACCTAGGGAAACCTACCAAACCTGTGCATGTTTGAAAACTAGAGACCTAGGGGAATCTAAGATGGGGTGACTTGTGGGGCTCTGACTAGGTTCTGTTACCCAGAATCCTTTGCAAACCTCAAAATGTGGCTAAAAAAACACATTATCCTCACATTTCGGTGACAGAAAGTTCTGGAATCTGAGAGGAGCCACAAATTTCCTTCCACTCAGCGTTCCCCCAAGTCTCCCGATAAAAATGATACCTCACTTGTGTGGGTAGGCCTAGCGCCCACAACAAGAAATGCCCCAAAACACAACCTGGACACATCCCATTTTATGACAGAAAACAGAGGTGTTTTTTGCAAAGTGCCTACCTGTAGATTTTGGCCTCTAGCTCAGCCGGCACCTAGGGAAACCTACCAAACCTGTGCATTTTTTCAAACTAGAGACCTAGTGGAATCCAAGATGGTGAGACTTGTGGGGCTCTGACTAGGTTCTGTTGCCCAGAATCCTTTGCAAACCTCAAAATTTGGCTAAAAAAACACATTTTCCTCACATTTCGGTGACAGAAAGTTCTGGAATCTGAGAGGAGCCACAAATTTCCTTCCACCCCAGCGTTCCCCCAAGTCTCCCGATAAAAATGATACCTCACTTGTGTGGGTAGGCCTAGCGCCCACAACAAGAAATGCCCCAAAACACAACCTGGACACATCCCATTTTTTGACAGAAAACAGAGGTGTTTTTTGCAAAGTGCCTACCTGTAGATTTTGGCCTCTAGCCCAGCCGGCACCTAGGGAAACCTACCAAACCTGTGCATTTTTTCAAACTAGAGACCTAGGGGAATCCAAGATGGGGAGACTTGTGGGGCTCTGACTAGGTTCTGTTGCCCAGAATCCTTTGCAAACCTCAAAATTTGGCTAAAAAAACACATTTTCCTCACATTTCGGTGACAGAAAGTTCTGGAATCTGAGAGGAGCCACAAATTTCCTTCCACCCAGCGTTCCCCCAAGTCTCCCGATAAAAATGATACGTCACTTGTGTGGGTAGGCCTAGCCCGCGACAGGAAATGCCCCAAAACACAACAAGGACACATCCCATTTTTTGACAGAAAACAGAGGTGTTTTTTGCAAAGTGCCTACCTGTAGATGTTGGCCTCTAGCTCAGCCGGCACCTAGGGAACCCTACCAAACCTCTGCATTTTTTCAAACTAGAGACCTAGGCGAATCCAAGATGGGGTGACTTGTGGGGCTCTGACCAGGTTTTGTTACCCAGAATCCTTTGCAAACCTCAAAATGTGGCTATAAAGACACATTTTCCTCCCATTTCGGTGACAGAAAGTTCTGGAATCCGAGAGGAGCCACAAATTTTGTTCCACCCAGCGTTCCCCCAAGTCTCCCGATAAAAATGATACCTCACTTGTGTGGGTAGGCTTAGCGCCTGCGACAGGAAATGCCCCAAAACACTACATGGACACATCCCATTTTTTTGACAGAAAACAGAGGTGTTTTTTGCAAAGTGCCTACCTGTAGATTTTGGCCTCTAGCTCAGCCGGCACCTAGGGAAACCTACTAAACCTGTGCATGTTTGAAAACTAGAGACCTAGGGGAATCTAAGATGGGGTGACTTGTGGGGCTCTGACTAGGTTCTGTTACCCAGAATCCATTGCAAACCTCAAAATGTGGCTAAAAAAACACATTTTCCTCACATTTCGGGGACAGAAAGTTCTGTAATCCGAGAGGAGCCACAAATTTTCTTCCACCCAGCGTTCCCCCAAGTCTCCCGATAATAATGATACCTCACTTGTGTGGGTAGGCCTAGCGCCCGCGACAGGAAATACCCCAAAACACAACATGGACACATCCCATTTTTTGACAGAAAACAGAGGTGTTTTTTGCAAAGTGCCTACCTGTAGATTTTGGCCTCTAGCTCAGCCGGCACCCAGGGAAACCTACCAACCCTGTGCATTTTTGCAAACTAGAGACCTAGGGGAATCCAAGATGGGGTGACTTGTGGGGCTCTGACCAGGTTCTGTTACCCAGAATCCTTTGCAAACCTCAAAATTTGGCTAAAAAAACACATTCCCTCACATTTTGGTGACAGAAAGTTCTGGAATCTGAGAGGGGCCACAAATTTCCTTCCACCCAGCGTTCCCCCAAGTCTCCCGATAAAAATGATACGTCACTTGTGTGGGTAGGCCTAGCGCCCACGACAGGAAATGCCCCAAAACACAACGTGGACACATCCCATTTCTTGACAGAAAACAGAGGTGATTTTTGCAAAGTGTCTACCTGTAGATTTTGGGCTCTAGGTCAGCCGGCACCTAGGGAAACCTACGAAACCTGTGCATTTTTTTAAACTAGAGACCTAGGGGAATCCAAGATGGGGTGACTTGTGGGGCTCTGACCAGGTTCTGTTACCCAGAATCCTTTGCAAACCTCAAAATTTGGCTAAAAAAACACATTTTCCTCACATTTCGGTGACAGAAAGTTCTGTAATCCTAGAGGAGCCACAAATTTTCTTCCACCCAGCGTTCCCCCAAGTCTCCCGATAAAAATTATACCTCACTTGTGTGGGTAGGCCTAGCCCGCGACAGGAAATGCCCCAAAACACAACATGGACACATCCCATTTTTTGACAGAAAACAGAGGTGTTTTTTGCAAAGTGCCTACCTGTAGATTTTGGCCTCTAGCTCAGCCGGCACCCAGGGAAACCTACCAACCCTGTGCATTTTTGCAAACTAGAGACCTATGGGAATCCAAGATGGGGTGACTTGTGGGGCTCTGACCAGGTTCTGTTACCCAGAATCCTTTGCAAACCTCAAAATTTGGCTAAAAAAACACATTCCCTCACATTTTGGTGACAGAAAGTTCTGGAATCTGAGAGGAGCCACAAATTTCCTTCCACCCAGCGTTCCCCCAAGTCTCCCGATAAAAATGATACCTCACTTGTGTGGGTAGGCTTAGCGCCCGCGACAGGAAATGCCCCTAAACACTACATAGACACATCCCATTTTTTTACACAAAACAGAGGTATTTTTTGCAAAGTGCCTACCTGTAGATTTTGGCCTCTAGCTCAGCCGGCACCTAGGGAAACCTACCAAACCTGTGCATGTTTGAAAACTAGAGACCTAGGGGAATCTAAGATGGGGTGACTTGTGGGGCTCTGACTAGGTTCTGTTACCCAGAATCCTTTGCAAACCTCAAAATGTGGCTAAAAAAACACATTATCCTCACATTTCGGTGACAGAAAGTTCTGGAATCTGAGAGGAGCCACAAATTTCCTTCCACCCAGCGTTCCCCCAAGTCTCCCGATAAAAATGATACCTCACTTGTGTGGGTAGGCCTAGCGCCCACAACAAGAAATGCCCCAAAACACAACCTGGACACATCCCATTTTATGACAGAAAACAGAGGTGTTTTTTGCAAAGTGCCTACCTGTAGATTTTGGCCTCTAGCTCAGCCGGCACCTAGGGAAACCTACCAAACCTGTGCATTTTTTCAAACTAGAGACCTAGGGGAATCCAAGATGGGGAGACTTGTGGGGCTCTGACTAGGTTCTGTTGCCCAGAATCCTTTGCAAACCTCAAAATTTGGCTAAAAAAACACATTTTCCTCACATTTCGGTGACAGAAAGTTCTGGAATCTGAGAGGAGCCACAAATTTCCTTCCACCCAGCGTTCCCCCAAGTCTCCCGATAATAATGATACGTCACTTGTGTGGGTAGGCCTAGCGCCCACAATAAGAAATGCCCCAAAACACAACGTGGACACATCCCATTTTTTGACAGAAAACAGAGGTGTTTTTTGCAAAGTGCCTACCTGTAGATTTTGGCCTCTAGCTCAGCCGGCACCTAGGGAAACCTACCAAACCTGTGCATTTTTTCAAACTAGAGACCTAGAGGAATCCAAGATGGGGAGACTTGTGGGGCTCTGACTAGGTTCTGTTGCCCAGAATCCTTGGCAAACCTCAAAATTTGGCAAAAAAACCACATTTTCCTCACATTTCGGTGACAGAAAGTTCTGTAATCCGAGAGGAGGCACAAATTTTCTTCCACCCAGCGTTCCCCCAAGTCTCCCGATAAAAATGATACCTCACTTGTGTGGGTAGGCCTAGCCCGCGACAGGAAATGCCCCAAAACACAACATGGACACATCCCATTTTTTGACAGAAAACAGAGGTGTTTTTTGCAAAGTGCCTACCTGTAGATTTTGGCCTCTAGCTCAGCCGGCACCCAGGGAAACCTACCAACCCTGTGCATTTTTGCAAACTAGAGACCTTTGGGAATCCAAGATGGGGTGACTTGTGGGGCTCTGACCAGGTTCTGTTACCCAGAATCCTTTGCAAACCTCAATATTTGGCTAAAAAAACACATTCCCTCATATTTTGGTGACAGAAAGTTCTGGAATCTGAGAGGAGCCACAAATCTCCTTCCACCCAGCGTTCCCCCAAGTCTCCCGATAAAAATAATACCTCACTTGTGTGGGTAGGCCTAGCGCCCACAACAAGAAATGCCCCAAAACACAACGTGGACACATCCCATTTTTTGACAGAAAACAGAGGTGTTTTTTGCAAAGTGCCTACCTGTAGATTTTGGCCTCTAGCTCAGCCGGCACCTAGGGAAACCTACCAAACCTGTGCATTTTTTCAAACTAGAGACCTAGGGGAATCCAAGATGGGGAGACTTGTGGGGCTCTGACTAGGTTCTGTGACCCAGAATCCTTTGCAATCCTCAAAATTTGGCTAAAAAAACACATTTTCCTCAAATTTCGGTGACAGAAAGTTCTGGAATCTGAGAGGAGCCACAAATTTCCTTCCACCCAGCGTTCCCCCAAGTCTCCCGATAAAAATGATACCTCACTTGTGTGGGTAGGCCTAGCGCCCACAACAAGAAATGCCCCAAAACACAACCTGGACACATCCCGTTTTTTGACAGAAAACAGAGGTGTTTTTTGCAAAGTGCCTACCTGTAGATTTTGGCCTCTAGCTCAGCCGGCACCTAGGGAAACCTACCAAACCTGTGCATTTTTTCAAACTAGAGACCTAGGGGAATCCAAGATGGGGAGACTTGTGGGGCTCTGACTAGGTTCTGTTGCCCAGAATCCTTTGCAAACCTCAAAATTTGGCTAAAAAAACACATTTTCCTCACATTTCGGTGACAGAAAGTTCTGGAATCTGACAGGAGCCACAAATTTCCTTCCACCCAGCGTTCCCCCAATTCTCCCGATAAAAATGATACGTCACTTTTGTGGGTAGGCCTAGCGCCCGCGACAGGAAATGCCCCAAAACACTACATAGACACATCCCATTTTTTGACAGAAAACAGAGGTGTTTTTTGCAAAGTGCCTACCTGTAGATTTTGGCCTCTAGCTCAGCCGGCACCTAGGGAAACCTACCAAACCTGTGCATTTTTTCAAACTAGAGACCTAGGGGAATCCAAGATGGGGAGACTTGTGGGGCTCTGACTAGGTTCTGTTGCCCAGAATCCTTTGCAAACCTCAAAATTTGGCTAAAAAAACACATTTTCCTCACATTTCGGTGACAGAAAGTTCTGGAATCTGACAGGAGCCACAAATTTCCTTCCACCCAGCGTTCCCCCAAGTCTCCCGATAAAAATGATACCTCACTTGTGTGGGTAGGCCTAGCCCGCGACAGGAAATGCCCCAAAACACAACAAGGACACATCCCATTTTTTGACAGAAAACAGAGGTGTTTTTTGCAAAGTGCCTACCTGTAGATTTTGGCCTCTAGCTCAGCCGGCACCCAGGGAAACCTACCAACCCTGTGCATTTTTGCAAACTAGAGACCTAGGGGAATCCAAGATGGGGTGACTTGTGGGGCTCAGACCAGGTTCTGTTACCCAGAATCCTTTGCAAACCTCAAAATTTGGCTAAAAAAACACATTATCCTCACATTTCGGCGACAGAAAGTTCTGGAATCTGAGAGGAGCCACAAATTTCCTTCCACCCAGCGTTCCCCCAAGTCTCCCGATAAAAATGATACCTCACTTGTGTGGGTAGGCCTAGCGCCCACAACAAGAAATGCCCCAAAACACAACCTGGACACATCCCGTTTTTTGACAGAAAACAGAGGTGTTTTTTGCAAAGTGCCTACCTGTAGATTTTGGCCTCTAGCTCAGCCGGCACCTAGGGTAACCTACCAAACCTGTGCATTTTTTCAAACTAGAGACCTAGGGGAATCCAAGATGGGGAGACTTGTGGGGCTCTGCATAGGTTCTGTTGCCCAGAATCCTTTGCAAACCTCAAAATTTGGCTAAAAAAACACATTTTCCTCACATTTCGGTGACAGAAAGTTCTGGAATCTGACAGGAGCCACAAATTTCCTTCCACCCAGCGTTCCCCCAATTCTCCCGATAAAAATGATACGTCACTTTTGTGGGTAGGCCTAGCGCCCACAATAAGAAATGCCCCAAAACACAACGTGGACACATCCCATTTTTTGACAGAAAACAGAGGTGTTTTTTGCAAAGTGCCTACCTGTAGATTTTGGCCTCTAGCTCAGCCGGCACCTAGGGAAACCTACCAAACCTGTGCATTTTTTCAAACTAGAGACCTAGAGGAATCCAAGATGGGGAGACTTGTGGGGCTCTGACTAGGTTCTGTTGCCCAGAATCCTTGGCAAACCTCAAAATGTGGCTAAAAAAACACATTTCGGTGACAGAAAGTTCCGGAATCTGACAGGAGCCACAAATTTTCTTCCACCCAGCGTTCCCCCAAGTCTCCCGATAAAAATGATACGTCACTTGTGTGGGTAGGCTTAGCGCCCGCGACAGGAAATGCCCCAAAACACTACCTAGACACATCCCATTTTTTTACAGAAAACAGAGGTGTTCTTTGCAAAGTGCCTACCTGTAGATTTTGGCCTCTAGCTCAGCCGGCTCCTAGGGAAACCTACCAAACCTGTGCATGTTTGAAAACTAGAGACCTAGGGGAATCTAAGATGGGGTGACTTGTGGGGCTCTGACTAGGTTCTGTTACCCAGAATCCTTTGCAAACCTCAAAATGTGGCTAAAAAAACACATTTTCCTCACATTTCGGTGACAGAAAGTTCTGTAATCCGAGAGGAGCCACAAATTTCCTTCCACCCAGCGTTCCCCCAAGTCTCCCGATACAAATGATACCTCACTTGTGTGGGTAGGCCTAGCGCCCGCAACAGGAAATGCCCCAAAACACAACATGGACACATCCCATTTTTTGACAGAAAACAGAGGTGTTTTTTGCAAAGTGCCTACCTGTAGATTTTGGCCTCTAGCTCAGCCGGCACCCAGGGAAACCTACCAACCCTGTGCATTTTTGCAAACTAGAGACCTAGGGGAATCCAAGATGGGGTGACTTGTGGGGCTCTGACCAGGTTCTGTTAACCAGAATCCTTTGCAAACCTCAAAATTTGGCTAAAAAAACACATTCCCTCACATTTTGGTGACAGAAAGTTCTGGAATCTGAGAGGAGCCACAAATTTCCTTCCACCCAGCGTTCCCCCAATTCTCCCGATAAAAATGATACGTCACTTTTGTGGGTAGGCCTAGCGCCCGCGACAGGAAATGCCCCAAAACACTACATAGACACATCCCATTTTTTGACAGAAAACAGAGGTGTTTTTTGCAAAGTGCCTACCTGTAGATTTTGGCCTCTAGCTCAGCCGGCACCTAGGGAAACCTACCAAACCTGTGCATTTTTTCAAACTAGAGACCTAGGGGAATCCAAGATGGGGAGACTTGTGGGGCTCTGACTAGGTTCTGTTGCCCAGAATCCTTTGCAAACCTCAAAATTTGGCTAAAAAAACACATTTTCCTCACATTTCGGTGACAGAAAGTTCTGGAATCTGACAGGAGCCACAAATTTCCTTCCACCCAGCGTTCCCCCAAGTCTCCCGATAAAAATGATACCTCACTTGTGTGGGTAGGCCTAGCCCGCGACAGGAAATGCCCCAAAACACAACAAGGACACATCCCATTTTTTGACAGAAAACAGAGGTGTTTTTTGCAAAGTGCCTACCTGTAGATTTTGGCCTCTAGCTCAGCCGGCACCCAGGGAAACCTACCAACCCTGTGCATTTTTGCAAACTAGAGACCTAGGGGAATCCAAGATGGGGTGACTTGTGGGGCTCAGACCAGGTTCTGTTACCCAGAATCCTTTGCAAACCTCAAAATTTGGCTAAAAAAACACATTATCCTCACATTTCGGCGACAGAAAGTTCTGGAATCTGAGAGGAGCCACAAATTTCCTTCCACCCAGCGTTCCCCCAAGTCTCCCGATAAAAATGATACCTCACTTGTGTGGGTAGGCCTAGCGCCCACAACAAGAAATGCCCCAAAACACAACCTGGACACATCCCGTTTTTTGACAGAAAACAGAGGTGTTTTTTGCAAAGTGCCTACCTGTAGATTTTGGCCTCTAGCTCAGCCGGCACCTAGGGTAACCTACCAAACCTGTGCATTTTTTCAAACTAGAGACCTAGGGGAATCCAAGATGGGGAGACTTGTGGGGCTCTGCATAGGTTCTGTTGCCCAGAATCCTTTGCAAACCTCAAAATTTGGCTAAAAAAACACATTTTCCTCACATTTCGGTGACAGAAAGTTCTGGAATCTGACAGGAGCCACAAATTTCCTTCCACCCAGCGTTCCCCCAATTCTCCCGATAAAAATGATACGTCACTTTTGTGGGTAGGCCTAGCGCCCACAATAAGAAATGCCCCAAAACACAACGTGGACACATCCCATTTTTTGACAGAAAACAGAGGTGTTTTTTGCAAAGTGCCTACCTGTAGATTTTGGCCTCTAGCTCAGCCGGCACCTAGGGAAACCTACCAAACCTGTGCATTTTTTCAAACTAGAGACCTAGAGGAATCCAAGATGGGGAGACTTGTGGGGCTCTGACTAGGTTCTGTTGCCCAGAATCCTTGGCAAACCTCAAAATGTGGCTAAAAAAACACATTTCGGTGACAGAAAGTTCCGGAATCTGACAGGAGCCACAAATTTTCTTCCACCCAGCGTTCCCCCAAGTCTCCCGATAAAAATGATACGTCACTTGTGTGGGTAGGCTTAGCGCCCGCGACAGGAAATGCCCCAAAACACTACCTAGACACATCCCATTTTTTTACAGAAAACAGAGGTGTTCTTTGCAAAGTGCCTACCTGTAGATTTTGGCCTCTAGCTCAGCCGGCTCCTAGGGAAACCTACCAAACCTGTGCATGTTTGAAAACTAGAGACCTAGGGGAATCTAAGATGGGGTGACTTGTGGGGCTCTGACTAGGTTCTGTTACCCAGAATCCTTTGCAAACCTCAAAATGTGGCTAAAAAAACACATTTTCCTCACATTTCGGTGACAGAAAGTTCTGTAATCCGAGAGGAGCCACAAATTTCCTTCCACCCAGCGTTCCCCCAAGTCTCCCGATACAAATGATACCTCACTTGTGTGGGTAGGCCTAGCGCCCGCAACAGGAAATGCCCCAAAACACAACATGGACACATCCCATTTTTTGACAGAAAACAGAGGTGTTTTTTGCAAAGTGCCTACCTGTAGATTTTGGCCTCTAGCTCAGCCGGCACCCAGGGAAACCTACCAACCCTGTGCATTTTTGCAAACTAGAGACCTAGGGGAATCCAAGATGGGGTGACTTGTGGGGCTCTGACCAGGTTCTGTTAACCAGAATCCTTTGCAAACCTCAAAATTTGGCTAAAAAAACACATTCCCTCACATTTTGGTGACAGAAAGTTCTGGAATCTGAGAGGAGCCACAAATTTCCTTCCACCCAGCGTTCCCCCAAGTCTCCCGATAAAAATTATACGTCACTTGTGTGGGTAGGCCTAGCACCCACAATAAGAAATGCCCCAAAACACAACGTGGACACATCCCATTTCTTGACAGAAAACCGAGGTGATTTTTGCAAAGTGTCTACCTGTAGATTTTGGGCTCTAGGTCAGCCGGCACCTAGGGAAACCTACCAACCCTGTGCATTTTTGCAAACTAGAGACCTATGGGAATCCAAGATGGGGTGACTTGTGGGGCTCTGACCAGGTTCTGTTACCCAGAATCCTTTGCAAACCTCAAAATTTGGCTAAAAAAACACATTTTCCTCACATTTCGGTGACAGAAAGTTCTGTAATCCGAGAGGAGCCACAAATTTTCTTCCACCCAGCGTTCCCCCAAGTCTCCCGATAAAAATGATACCTCACTTGTGTGGGTAGGCCTAGCCCGCGACAGGAAATGCCCCAAAACACAACATGGACACATCCCATTTTTTGACAGAAAACAGAGGTGTTTTTTGCAAAGTGCCTACCTGTAGATTTTGGCCTCTAGCTCAGCCGGCACCCAGGGAAACCTACCAACCCTGTGCATTTTTGCAAACTAGAGACCTATGGGAATCCAAGATGGGGTGACTTGTGGGGCTCTGACCAGGTTCTGCTACCCAGAATCCTTTGCAAACCTCAAAATTTGGCTAAAAAAACACATTCCCTCACATTTTGGTGACAGAAAGTTCTGGAATCTGAGAGGAGCCACAAATTTCCTTCCACCCAGCGTTCCCCCAAGTCTCCCGATAAAAATGATACCTCACTTGTGTGGGTAGGCCTAGCGCCCACAACAAGAAATGCCCCAAAACACAACGTGGACACATCCCATTTTTTGACAGAAAACAGAGGTGTTTTTTGCAAAGTGCCTACCTGTAGATTTTGGCCTCTAGCTCAGCCGGCACCTAGGGAAACCTACCAAACCTGTGCATTTTTTCAAACTAGAGACCTAGTGGAATCCAAGATGGGGAGACTTGTGGGGCTCTGACTAGGTTCTGTTGCCCAGAATCCTTTGCAAACCTCAAAATTTGGCTTAAAAAACACATTTTCCTCACATTTCGGTGACAGAAAGTTCTGAATCTGAGAGGAGCCACAAATTTCCTTCCACCCAGCGTTCCCCCAAGTCTCCCGATAAAAATGATACCTAACTTGAGTGGGTAGGCTTAGCGCCCGCGACAGGAAATGCCCCAAAACACTACATAGACACATCCCATTTTTTTACAGAAAACAGAGGTGTTTTTTGCAAAGTGCCTACCTGTAGATTTTGGCCTCTAGCTCAGCCGGCACCTAGGGAAACCTACCAAACCTGTGCATGTTTGAAAACTAGAGACCTAGGGGAATCTAAGATGGGGTGACTTGTGGGGCTCTGACTAGGTTCTGTTACCCAGAACCTTTGCAAACCTCAAAATGTGGCTAAAAAAACACATTATCCTCACATTTCGGTGACAGAAAGTTCTGGAATCTGAGAGGAGCCACAAATTTCCTTCCACCCAGCGTTCCCCCAAGTCTCCCGATAAAAATGATACCTCACTTGTGTGGGTAGGACTAGCGCCCACAACAAGAAATGCCCCAAAACACAACCTGGACACATCCCATTTTTTGACAGAAAACAGAGGTGTTTTTTGCAAAGTGCCCACCTGTAGATTTTGGCCTCTAGCTCAGCCGGCACCTAGGGAAACCTACCAAACCTGTGCATTTTTTCAAACTAGAGACCTAGGGGGTATCCAAGATGGGGAGACTTGTGGGGCTCTGACTAGGTTCTGTTACCCAGAATCCTTTGCAAACCTCAAAATTTGGCTAAAAAAACAAATTTTCCTCACATTTCGGTGACAGAAAGTTCTGGAATCTGAGAGGAGCCACAAATTTCCTTCCACCCAGCGTTCCCCCAAGTCTCCCGATAAAAATGATACGTCACTTGTGTGGGTAGGCCTAGCGCCCACAATAGGAAATGCCCCAAAACACAACGTGGACACATCCCATTTTTTGACAGAAAACAGAGGTGTTTTTTGCAAAGTGCCTACCTGTAGATTTTGGCCTCTAGCTCAGCCGGCACCTAGGGAAACCTACCAAACCTGTGCATGTTTGAAAACTAGAGACCTAGGGGAATCTAAGATGGGGTGACTTGTGGGGCTCTGACTAGGTTCTGTTACCCAGAATCCTTTGCAAACCTCAAAATGTGGCTAAAAAAACACATTATCCTCACATTTCGGTGACAGAAAGTTCTGGAATCTGAGAGGAGCCACAAATTTCCTTCCACCCAGCGTTCCCCCAAGTCTCCCGATAAAAATGATACCTCACTTGTGTGGGTAGGCCTAGTGCCCACAACAAGAAATGCCCCAAAACACAACCTGGACACATCCCATTTTTTGACAGAAAACAGAGGTGTTTTTTGCAAAGTGCCTACCTGTAGATTTTGGCCTCTAGCTCAGCCGGCACCTAGGGAAACCTACCAAACCTGTGCATTTTTTAAAACTAGAGACCTGGGGGAATCCAAGATGGGGTGACTTGTGGGGCTCTGACCAGGTTCTGTTACCCAGAATCCTTTGCAAACCTCAAAATTTGGCTAAAAAAACACATTTTCCTCACATTTCGGTGACAGAAAGTTCTGTAATCCGAGAGGAGCCACAAATTTTCTTCCACCCAGCGTTCCCCCAAGTCTCCCGATAAAAATGATACGTCACTTGTGTGGGTAGGCCTAGCCCGCGACAGGAAATGCCCCAAAACACAACATGGACACATCCCATTTTTTGACAGAAAACAGAGGTGTTTTTTGCAAAGTGCCTACCTGTAGATTTTGGCCTCTAGCTCAGCCGGCACCCAGGGAAACCTACCAACCATGTGCGTTTTTGCAAACTAGAGACCTATGGGAATCCAAGATGGGGTGACTTGTGGGGCTCTGACCAGGTTCTGCTACCCAGAATCCTTTGCAAACCTCAAAATTTGGCTAAAAAAACACATTCCCTCTCATTTTGGTGACAGGAAGTTCTGGAATCTGAGAAGAGCCACAAATTTCCTTCCACCCAGCGTTCCCCCAAGTCTCCCGATAAAAATGATACCTCACTTGTGTGGGTAGGCCTAGCGCCCACAATAGGAAATGCCCCAAAACACAACGTGGACACATCCCATTTTTTGACAGAAAACAGAGGTGTTTTTTGCAAAGTGCCTACCTGTAGATTTTGGCCTCTAGCTCAGCCGGCACCTAGGGAAACCTACCAAACCTGTGCATTTTTTCAAACTAGAGACCTAGAGGAATCCAAGATGGGGAGACTTGTGGGGCTCTGACTAGGTTCTGTAGCCGAGAATCCTTGGCAAACCTCAAAATTTGGCTAAAAAAACACATTTTCCTCACATTTCGGTGACAGAAAGTTCTGGAATCTGACAGGAGCCACAAATTTTCTTCCACCCAGCGTTCCCCCAAGTCTCCCAATAAAAATGATACCTCACTTGTGTGGGTAGGCTTAGCGCCCGCCACAACAAGAAATGCCCCAAAACACAACCTGGACACATCCCGTTTTTTGACAGAAAACAGAGGTGTTTTTTGCAAAGTGCCTACCTGTAGATTTTGGCCTCTAGCTCAGCCGGCACCTAGGGAAACCTACCAAACCTGTGTATTTTCAAACTAGAGACCTAGGGGAATCCAAGATGGGGAGACTTGTGGGGCTCTGCATAGGTTCTGTTGCCCAGAATCCTTTGCAAACCTCAAAATTTGGCTAAAAAAACACATTTTCCTCACATTTCGGTGACAGAAAGTTCTGGAATCTGACAGGAGCCACAAATTTCCTTCCACCCAGCGTTCCCCCAATTCTCCCGATAAAAATGATACGTCACTTTTGTGGGTAGGCCTAGCGCCCACAATAAGAAATGCCCCAAAACACAACGTGGACACATCCCATTTTTTGACAGAAAACAGAGGTGTTTTTTGCAAAGTGCCTACCTGTAGATTTTGGCCTCTAGCTCAGCCGGCACCTAGGGAAACCTACCAAACCTGTGCATTTTTTCAAACTAGAGACCTAGAGGAATCCAAGATGGGGAGACTTGTGGGGCTCTGACTAGGTTCTGTTGCCCAGAATCCTTGGCAAACCTCAAAATGTGGCTAAAAAAACACATTTTCCTCACATTTCGGTGACAGAAAGTTCTGGAATCTGACAGGAGCCACAAATTTTCTTCCACCCAGCGTTCCCCCAAGTCTCCCGTTAAAAATGATACGTCACTTGTGTGGGTAGGCTTAGCGCCCGCGACAAGAAATGCCCCAAAACACTACCTAGACACATCCCATTTTTTTACAGAAAACAGAGGTGTTCTTTGCAAAGTGCCTACCTGTAGATTTTGGCCTCTAGCTCAGCCGGCTCCTAGGGAAACCTACCAAACCTGTGCATGTTTGAAAACTAGAGACCTAGGGGAATCTAAGATGGGGTGACTTGTGGGGCTCTGACTAGGTTCTGTTACCCAGAATCCTTTGCAAACCTCAAAATGTGGCTAAAAAAACACATTTTCCTCACATTTCGGTGACAGAAAGTTCTGTAATCCGAGAGGAGCCACAAATTTCCTTCCACCCAGCGTTCCCCCAAGTCTCCCGATACAAATGATACCTCACTTGTGTGGGTAGGCCTAGCGCCCGCAACAGGAAATGCCCCAAAACACAACATGGACACATCCCATTTTTTGACAGAAAACAGAGGTGTTTTTTGCAAAGTGCCTACCTGTAGATTTTGGCCTCTAGCTCAGCCGGCACCCAGGGAAACCTACCAACCCTGTGCATTTTTGCAAACTAGAGACCTAGGGGAATCCAAGATGGGGTGACTTGTGGGGCTCTGACCAGGTTCTGTTAACCAGAATCCTTTGCAAACCTCAAAATTTGTCTTAAAAAACACATTCCCTCACATTTTGGTGACAGAAAGTTCTGGAATCTGAGAGGAGCCACAAATTTCCTTCCACCCAGCGTTCCCCCAAGTCTCCCGATAAAAATTATACGTCACTTGTGTGGGTAGGCCTAGCGCCCACAATAAGAAATGCCCCAAAACACAACGTGGACACATCCCATTTCTTGACAGAAAACCGAGGTGATTTTTGCAAAGTGTCTACCTGTAGATTTTGGGCTCTAGGTCAGCCGCACCTAGGGAAACCTACCAACCCTGTGCATTTTTGCAAACTAGAGACCTATGGGAATCCAAGATGGGGTGACTTGTGGGGCTCTGACCAGGTTCTGTTACCCAGAATCCTTTGCAAACCTCAAAATTTGGCTAAAAAAACACATTTTCCTCACATTTCGGTGACAGAAAGTTCTGTAATCCGAGAGGAGCCACAAATTTTCTTCCACCCAGCGTTCCCCCAAGTCTCCCGATAAAAATGATACCTCACTTGTGTGGGTAGGCCTAGCCCGCGACAGGAAATGCCCCAAAACACAACATGGACACATCCCATTTTTTGACAGAAAACAGAGGTGTTTTTTGCAAAGTGCCTACCTGTAGATTTTGGCCTCTAGCTCAGCCGGCACCCAGGGAAACCTACCAACCCTGTGCATTTTTGCAAACTAGAGACCTATGGGAATCCAAGATGGGGTGACTTGTGGGGCTCTGACCAGGTTCTGCTACCCAGAATCCTTTGCAAACCTCAAAAATTTGGCTAAAAAAACACATTCCCTCACATTTTGGTGACAGAAAGTTCTGGAATCTGAGAGGAGCCACAAATTTCCTTCCACCCAGCGTTCCCCCAAGTCTCCGATAAAAATGATACCTCACTTGTGTGGGTAGGCCTAGCGCCCACAACAAGAAATGCCCCAAAACACAACGTGGACACATCCCATTTTTTGACAGAAAACAGAGGTATTTTTTGCAAAGTGCCTACCTGTAGATTTTTGGCCTCTAGCTCAGCCGGCACCTAGGGAAACCTACCAAACCTGTGCATTTTTTCAAACTAGAGACCTAGTGGAATCCAAGATGGGGAGACTTGTGGGGCCCTGACTAGGTTCTGTTGCCCAGAATCCTTTGCAAACCTCAAAATTTGGCTAAAAAAACACATTTTCCTCACATTTCGGTGACAGAAAGTTCTGAATCTGAGAGGAGCCACAAATTTCCTTCCACCCAGCGTTCCCCCAAGTCTCCCGATAAAAATGATACCTAACTTGTGTGGGGTAGGCTTAGCGCCCGCGACAGGATATGCCCCAAAACACTACATAGACACATCCCATTTTTTTACAGAAAACAGAGGTGTTTTTTGCAAAGTGCCTACCTGTAGATTTTGGCCTCTAGCTCAGCCGGCACCTAGGGAAACCTACCAAACCTGTGCATGTTTGAAAACTAGAGACCTAGGGGAATCTAAGATGGGGTGACTTGTGGGGCTCTGACTAGGTTCTGTTACCCAGAATCCTTTGCAAACCTCAAAATGTGGCTAAAAAAACACATTATCCTCACATTTCGGTGACAGAAAGTTCTGGAATCTGAGAGGAGCCACAAATTTCCTTCCACCCAGCGTTCCCCCAAGTCTCCCGATAAAAATGATACCTCACTTGTGTGGGTAGGACTAGCGCCCACAACAAGAAATGCCCCAAAACACAACCTGGACACATCCCATTTTTTGACAGAAAACAGAGGTGTTTTTTGCAAAGTGCCCACCTGTAGATTTTGGCCTCTAGCTCAGCCGGCACCTAGGGAAACCTACCAAACCTGTGCATTTTTTCAAACTAGAGACCCTAGGGGGGTATCCAAGATGGGGAGACTTGTGGGGCTCTGACTAGGTTCTGTTGCCCAGAATCCTTTGCAAACCTCAAAATTTGGCGAAAAAAACAAATTTTCCTCACATTTCGGTGACAGAAAGTTCTGGAATCTGAGAGGAGCCACAAATTTCCTTCCACCCAGCGTTCCCCCAAGTCTCCGATAAAAATGATACGTCACTTGTGTGGGTAGGCCTAGCGCCCACAATAGGAAATGCCCCAAAACACAACGTGGACACATCCCATTTTTTGACAGAAAACAGAGGTGTTTTTGCAAAGTGCCTACCTGTAGATTTTGGCCTCTAGCTCAGCCGGCACCTAGGGAAACCTACCAAACCTGTGCATGTTTGAAAACTAGAGACCTAGGGGAATCTAAGATGGGGTGACTTGTGGGGCTCTGACTAGGTTCTGTTACCCAGAATCCTTTGCAAACCTCAAAATGTGGCTAAAAAAACACATTATCCTCACATTTCGGTGACAGAAAGTTCGGGAATCTGAGAGGAGCCACAAATTTCCGTTCCACCCAGCGTCTCCCCCAAGTCTCCCGATAAAAATGATACCTCACTTGTGTGGGTAGGCTTAGCGCCCGCGACAGCAGATGCCCCAAAACACTACATGGACACATCCCATTTTTTGACAGAAAACAGAGGTGTTTTTTGCAAAGTGCCTACCTGTAGATTTTGGCCTCTAGCTCAGCCGGGCACCTAGGGAAACCTACCAAACCTGTGCATGTTTGAAAACTAGAGACCTAGGGGAATCTAAGATGTGGTGACTTGTGGGGCTCTGACTAGGTTCTGTTACCCAGAATCCTTTGCAAACCTCAAAATGCGGATAAAAAAACAAATTTTCCTCACATTTCGGTGACAGAAAGTTCTGGAATCTGACAGGAGCCACAAATTTCCTTCCACCCAGCGTTCCCCCAAGTCTCCCGATAAAAATGATACCTCACTTGTGTGGGTAGGCTTAGCGCCCGCGACAGTAAATGCCCCAAAACACAACATGGGACACATCCCATTATTTGACAGAAAACAGAGGTGTTTTTTTGCAAAGTGCCTACCTGTAGATTTTGGCCTCTAGCTCAGCCGACACCTAGGGAAACCTAGCAAACCTGTGCATGTTTGAAAACTAGAGACCTAGGGGAATCTAAGATGGGGTGACTTGTGGGCTCTGACTAGGTTCTGTTACCCAGAATCCTTTGCAAACCTCAAAATATGGCTAAAAAAACACATTTTCCTCACATTTCGGTGACAGAAAGTTCTGTAATCCGAGAGGAGCCACAAATTTTCTTCCACCCAGCGTTCCCCCAAGTCTCCCGATAAAAATGATACCTCACTTGTGTGGGTAGGCCTAGCGCCCGCGACAGGAAATGTCCCAAAACACAACATGGACACATCCCATTTTTTGACAGAAAACAGAGGTGTTTTTTGCAAAGTGCCTTCCTGTAGATTTTGGCCTCTAGCTCAGCCGGGCACCCAGGGAAACCTACCAACCCTGTGCATTTTTGCAAACTAGAGACCTAGGGGAATCCAAGATGGGTCACTTGTGGGGGCTCTGACCAGGTTCTGTTACCCAGAATCCTTTGCAAACCTCCAAATTTGGCTAAAAAAACACATTCCCTCACATTTTGGTGACAGAAAGTTCTGGAATCTGACAGGAGCCACAAATTTCCTTCCACCCAGCGTTCCCCCAAGTCTCCCGATAAAAATGATACCTCACTTGTGTGGGTAGGCCTAGCGCCCGTGACAGGAAATGCCCCAAAACACTACATGGACACATCCCATTTTTTGACAGAAAACAGAGGTGTTTTTTGCAAAGTGCCTACCTGTAGATTTTGGCCTCTAGCTCAGCCGGCACCCAGGGAAACCTACCAACCCTGTGCATTTTTGCAAACTAGAGACCTAGGGAATCCAAGATGGGGTCACTTGTGGGGCTCTGACCAGGTTCTGTTACCCAGATCCTTTGCAAACCTCCAAATTTGGCTAAAAAAACACATTCCCTCACATTTTGGTGACAGAAAGTTCTGGAATCTGAGAGGAGCCACAAATTTCCTTCCACCCAGCGTTCCCCCAAGTCTCCCGATAAAAATGATACGTCACTTGTGTGGGTAAGCCTAGCGCCCACGACAGGAAATGCCCCAAAACACAACGTGGACACATCCATTTCTTGACAGAAAACAGAGGTGTTTTTTGCAAAGTGTCTACCTGCAGATTTTGGGCTCTAGCTCAGCCGGCACGTAGGGAAACCCTACCAAACCTGTGCATTTTTTAAAACTAGAGACCTAGGGGGAATCCAAGATCGGGTGACTTGTGTGGCTCTGACCAGGTTCTGTTACCCAGAATCCTTTGCAAACCTCAAACTTTGGCTAAAAAAACACATTTTCCTCACATTTCGGGTCAGAAAGTTCTGTATTCCGAGAGGAGCCACAAATTTTCTTCCACCCAGCGTTCCCCCCAAGTCTCCCGATAAAAATTACACCTCACTTGTGTGGGTAGGCCTAGCGCCCGCGACAGGAAATGCCCAAAACACAACATGGACACATCCTATTTTTTGACAGAAAACAGAGGTGTTTTTTGCAAAGTGCCCTACCTGTAGATTTTGGCCTCTAGCTCAGCCGGCACCCAGGGAAACCTACCAACCCTGTGCATTTTTGCAAACTAGAGACCTAGGGGAATCCAAGATGGGGTCACTTGTGGGGCTCTGACCAGGTTCTGTTACCCAGAATCCTTTGCAAACCTCCAAATTTGGCTAAAAAAACACATTCCCTCACATTTTGGTGACAGAAAGTTCTGGAATCTGAGAGGAGCCACAAATTTCCTTCCACCCAGCGTTCCCCCAAGTCTCCCGATAAAAATGATACGTCACTTGTGTGGGTAAGCCTAGCGCCCACGACAGGAAATGCCCCAAAACACAACGTGGACACATCCCATTTCTTGACAGAAAACAGAGGTGTTTTTTGCAAAGTGTCTACCTGCAGATTTTGGGCTCTAGCTCAGCCGGCACGTAGGGAAACCTACCAAACCTGTGCATTTTTTAAAACTAGAGACCTAGGGGAATCCAAGATCGGGTGACTTGTGTGGCTCTGACCAGGTTCTGTTACCCAGAATCCTTTGCAAACCTCAAACTTTGGCTAAAAAAACACATTTTCCTCACATTTCGGGTCAGAAAGTTCTGTATTCCGAGAGGAGCCACAAATTTTCTTCCACCCAGCGTTCCCCCAAGTCTCCCGATAAAAATTACACCTCACTTGTGTGGGTAGGCCTAGCGCCCGCGACAGGAAATGCCCCAAAACACAACATGGACACATCCTATTTTTTGACAGAAAACAGAGGTGTTTTTTTGCAAAGTGCCTACCTGTAGATTTTGGCCTCTAGCTCAGCCGGCACCCAGGGAAACCTACCAACCCTGTGCATTTTTGCAAACTAGAGACCTAGGGGAATCCAAGATGGGGTGACTTGTGGGGCTCTGACCATGTTCTGTTACCCAGAATCCTTTGCAAACCTCAAAATTTGGCTAAAAAACACATTCCGTCACATTTTGGTGACAGAAAGTTCTGGAATCTGATAGGAGCCACAAATTTCCTTCCACCCAGCGTTCCCCCAAGTCTCCGATAAAAATGATACGTCACTTGTGTGGGTAGGACTAGCGCCCACGACAGGAAATGCCCCAAAACACAACGTGGACACATCCCATTTCTTGACAGAAAACAGAGGTGTTTTTTGCAAAGTGTCTACCTGTAGAGTTTGGGCTCTAGCTCAGCCGGGCACCTAGGGAAACCTACCAAACCTGTGCATTTTTTAAAACTAGAGACCTAGGAGAATCCAAGATGGGGTGACTTGTGGGGCTCTGACCAGGTTCTGTTACCCAGAATCCTTTGCAAACCTCAAAATTTGGCTAAAAAAACACATTTTCCTCACATTTCGGTGACAGAAAGTTCTGGAATCTGAGAGGAGCCACAAATTTCCTTCCACCCCAGCGTTCCCCCAAGTCTCCCGATAAAAATGATACCTCACTTGTGTGGGTAGGCCTAGCGCCCGTGACAGGAAATGCCCCAAAACACTACATGGACACATCCCATTTTTTGACAGAAAACAGAGGTGTTTTTTGCAAAGTGCCTACCTGTAGATTTTGGCCTCTAGCTCAGCCGGCACCCAGGGAAACCTACCAACCCTGTGCATTTTTGCAAACTAGAGACCTAGGGGAATCCAAGATGGGGTCACTTGTGGGGCTCTGACCAGGTTCTGTTACCCAGAATCCTTTGCAAACCTCCAAATTTGGCTAAAAAAACACATTCCCTCACATTTTGGTGACAGAAAGTTCTGGAATCTGAGAGGAGCCACAAATGTCCTTCCACCCAGCGTTCCCCCAAGTCTCCCGATAAAAATGATACCTCACTTGTGTGGGTAGGCCTAGCCCGCAACAGGAAATGCCCCAAAACACAACATGGACACATCCCATTTTTTGACAGAAAACAGAGGTGTTTTTTGCAAAGTGCCTACCTGTAGATTTTGGCCTCTAGCTCAGCCGGCACCCAGGGAAACCTACCAACCCTGTGCATTTTTGCAAACTAGAGACCTATGGAATCGCAGATGGGGTGACTTGTGGGGCTCTGACCAGGTTCTGTTACCCAGAATCCTTTGCAAACCTCAAAATTTGGCTAAAAAAACACATTCCCTCACATTTTGGTCACAGAAAGTTCTGGAATCTGAGAGGAGCCACAAATTTCCTTCCACCCAGCGTTCCCCCAAGTCTCCCGATAAAAATGATACCTCACTTGTGTGGGTAGGCCTAGCGCCCACAACAAGAAATGCCCCAAAACACAACGTGGACACATCCCATTTTTTGACAGAAAACAGAGGTGTTTTTTGCAAAGTGCCTACCTGTAGATTTTGGCCTCTAGCTCAGCCGGCACCTAGGGAAACCTACCAAACCTGTGCATTTTTTCAAACTAGAGACCTAGTGGAATCCAAGATGGGGAGACTTGTGGGGCTCTGACTAGGTTCTGTTGCCAGAATCCTTTGCAAACCTCAAAATTTGGCTAAAAAAACACATTTTCCTCACATTTCGGTGACAGAAAGTTCTGGAATCTGAGAGGGAGCCACAAATTTCCTTCCACCCAGCGTTCCCCCCAAGTCTCCCGATAAAAATGATACCTCACTTGTGTGGGTAGGCCTAGCGCCCACAACAAGAAATGCCCCAAAACACAACCTGGACACATCCCATTTTTTGACAGAAAACAGAGGTGTTTTTTGCAAAGTGCCTACCTGTAGATTTTGGCCTCTAGCTCAGCCGGCACCTAGGGAAACCTACCAAACCTGTGCATTTTTTCAAACTAGAGACCTAGGGGAATCCAAGATGGGGAGACTTGTGGGGCTCTGACTAGGTTCTGTTGCCCAGAATCCTTTGCAAACCTCAAAATTTGGCTAAAAAAACAAATTTTCCTCACATTTCGGTGACAGAAAGTTCTGGAATCTGAGAGGAGCCAAAAATTTCCTTCCACCCAGCGTTCCCCCAAGTCTCCCGATAAAAATGATATGTCACTTGTTGTGGGTAGGCCTAGCCCGCGACAGGAAATGCCCCAAAACACAACAAGGACACATCCCATTTTTTGACAGAAAACAGGTGTTTTTTGCAAAGTGCCTACCTGTAGATTTTGGCCTCTAGCTCAGCCGGCACCCAGGGAAACCTACCAACCCTGTGCATTTTTGCAAACTAGAGACCTAGGGGAATCCAAGATGGGGTGACTTGTGGGGCTCAGACCAGGTTCTGTTACCCAGAATCCTTTGCAAACCTCAACATTTGGCTAAAAAAACACATTATCCTCACATTTCGGCGACAGAAAGTTCTGGAATCTGAGAGGAGCCACAAATTTCCTTCCACCCAGCGTTCCCCCAAGTCTCCCGATAAAAATGATACCTCACTTGTGTGGGTAGGCCTAGCGCCCACAACAAGAAATGCCCCAAAACACAACCTGGACACATCCCGTTTTTTGACAGAAAACAGAGGTGTTTTTTGCAAAGTGCCTACCTGTAGATTTTGGCCTCTAGCTCAGCCGGCACCTAGGGAAACCTACCAAACCTGTGCATTTTTTCAAACTAGAGACCTAGGGGAATCCAAGATGGGGAGACTTGTGGGGCTCTGACTAGGTTCTGTTGCCCAGAATCCTTTGCAAACCTCAAAATTTGGCTAAAAAAACACATTTTCCCTCACATTTCGGTGACAGAAAGTTCTGGAATCTGACAGGAGCCACAAATTTCCTTCCACCCAGCGTTCCCCCAATTCTCCCGATAAAAATGATACGTCACTTTTGTGGGTAGGCCTAGCGCCCGCGACAGGAAATGCCCCAAAACACTACATAGACACATCCCATTTTTTGACAGAAAACAGAGGTGTTTTTTGCAAAGTGCCTACCTGTAGATTTTGGCCTCTAGCTCAGCCGGGCACCTAGGGAAACCTACCAAACCTGTGCATTTTTTCAAACTAGAGACCTAGGGGAATCCAAGATGGGGAGACTTGTGGGGCTCTGACTAGGTTCTGTTGCCCAGAATCCTTTGCAAACCTCAAAATTTCGCTAAAAAAACACATTTTCCTCACATTTCGGTGACAGAAAGTTCTGGAATCTGAGAGGAGCCACAAATTTCCTTCCACCCAGCGTTCCCCCAAGTCTCCCGATAAAAATGATACGTCACTTGTGTGGGTAGGCCTAGCCCGCGACAGGAAATGCCCCAAAACACAACAAGGACACATCCCATTTTTTGACAGAAAACAGAGGTGTTTTTTGCAAAGTGCCTACCTGTAGATTTTGGCCTCTAGCTCAGCCGGCACCCAGGGAAACCTACCAACCCTGTGCATTTTTGCAAACTAGAGACCTAGGGGAATCCAAGATGGGGTGACTTGTAGGGCTCAGACCAGGTTCTGTTACCCAGAATCCTTTGCAAACCTCAAAATTTGGCTAAAAAAACACATTATCCTCACATTTCGGCGACAGAAAGTTCTGGAATCTGAGAGGAGCCACAAATTTCCTTCCACCCAGCGTTCCCCCAAGTCTCCCGATAAAAATGATACCTCACTTGTGTGGGTAGGCCTAGCGCCCACAACAAGAAATGCCCCAAAACACAACCTGGACACATCCCGTTTTTTGACAGAAAACAGAGGTGTTTTTTGCAAAGTGCCTACCTGTAGATTTTGGCCTCTAGCTCAGCCGGCACCTAGGGAAACCTACCAAACCTGTGTATTTTCAAACTAGAGACCTAGGGGAATCCAAGATGGGGAGACTTGTGGGGCTCTGCATAGGTTCTGTTGCCCAGAATCCTTTGCAAACCTCAAAATTTGGCTAAAAAAACACATTTTCCTCACATTTCGGTGACAGAAAGTTCTGGAATCTGACAGGAGCCACAAATTTCCTTCCACCCAGCGTTCCCCCAATTCTCCCGATAAAAATGATACGTCACTTTTGTGGGTAGGCCTAGCGCCCACAATAAGAAATGCCCCAAAACACAACGTGGACACATCCCATTTTTTGACAGAAAACAGAGGTGTTTTTTGCAAAGTGCCTACCTGTAGATTTTGGCCTCTAGCTCAGCCGGCACCTAGGGAAACCTACCAAACCTGTGCATTTTTTCAAACTAGAGACCTAGAGGAATCCAAGATGGGGAGACTTGTGGGGCTCTGACTAGGTTCTGTTGCCCAGAATCCTTGGCAAACCTCAAAATGTGGCTAAAAAAACACATTTTCCTCACATTTCGGTGACAGAAAGTTCTGGAATCTGACAGGAGCCACAAATTTTCTTCCACCCAGCGTTCCCCCAAGTCTCCCGATAAAAATGATACGTCACTTGTGTGGGTAGGCTTAGCGCCCGCGACAAGAAATGCCCCAAAACACTACCTAGACACATCCCATTTTTTTACAGAAAACAGAGGTGTTCTTTGCAAAGTGCCTACCTGTAGATTTTGGCCTCTAGCTCAGCCGGCTCCTAGGGAAACCTACCAAACCTGTGCATGTTTGAAAACTAGAGACCTAGGGGAATCTAAGATGGGGTGACTTGTGGGGCTCTGACTAGGTTCTGTTACCCAGAATCCTTTGCAAACCTCAAAATGTGGCTAAAAAAACACATTTTCCTCACATTTCGGTGACAGAAAGTTCTGTAATCCGAGAGGAGCCACAAATTTCCTTCCACCCAGCGTTCCCCCAAGTCTCCCGATACAAATGATACCTCACTTGTGTGGGTAGGCCTAGCGCCCGCAACAGGAAATGCCCCAAAACACAACATGGACACATCCCATTTTTTGACAGAAAACAGAGGTGTTTTTTGCAAAGTGCCTACCTGTAGATTTTGGCCTCTAGCTCAGCCGGCACCCAGGGAAACCTACCAACCCTGTGCATTTTTGCAAACTAGAGACCTAGGGGAATCCAAGATGGGGTGACTTGTGGGGCTCTGACCAGGTTCTGTTAACCAGAATCCTTTGCAAACCTCAAAATTTGTCTTAAAAAACACATTCCCTCACATTTTGGTGACAGAAAGTTCTGGAATCTGAGAGGAGCCACAAATTTCCTTCCACCCAGCGTTCCCCCAAGTCTCCCGATAAAAATTATACGTCACTTGTGTGGGTAGGCCTAGCGCCCACAATAAGAAATGCCCCAAAACACAACGTGGACACATCCCATTTCTTGACAGAAAACCGAGGTGATTTTTGCAAAGTGTCTACCTGTAGATTTTGGGCTCTAGGTCAGCCGGCACCTAGGGAAACCTACCAACCCTGTGCATTTTTGCAAACTAGAGACCTATGGGAATCCAAGATGGGGTGACTTGTGGGGCTCTGACCAGGTTCTGTTACCCAGAATCCTTTGCAAACCTCAAAATTTGGCTAAAAAAACACATTTTCCTCACATTTCGGTGACAGAAAGTTCTGTAATCCGAGAGGAGCCACAAATTTTCTTCCACCCAGCGTTCCCCCAAGTCTCCCGATAAAAATGATACCTCACTTGTGTGGGTAGGCCTAGCCCGCGACAGGAAATGCCCCAAAACACAACATGGACACATCCCATTTTTTGACAGAAAACAGAGGTGTTTTTTGCAAAGTGCCTACCTGTAGATTTTGGCCTCTAGCTCAGCCGGCACCCAGGGAAACCTACCAACCCTGTGCATTTTTGCAAACTAGAGACCTATGGGAATCCAAGATGGGGTGACTTGTGGGGCTCTGACCAGGTTCTGCTACCCAGAATCCTTTGCAAACCTCAAAATTTGGCTAAAAAAACACATTCCCTCACATTTTGGTGACAGAAAGTTCTGGAATCTGAGAGGAGCCACAAATTTCCTTCCACCCAGCGTTCCCCCAAGTCTCCCGATAAAAATGATACCTCACTTGTGTGGGTAGGCCTAGCGCCCACAACAAGAAATGCCCCAAAACACAACGTGGACACATCCCATTTTTTGACAGAAAACAGAGGTGTTTTTTGCAAAGTGCCTACCTGTAGATTTTGGCCTCTAGCTCAGCCGGCACCTAGGGAAACCTACCAAACCTGTGCATTTTTTCAAACTAGAGACCTAGTGGAATCCAAGATGGGGAGACTTGTGGGGCCCTGACTAGGTTCTGTTGCCCAGAATCCTTTGCAAACCTCAAAATTTGGCTAAAAAAACACATTTTCCTCACATTTCGGTGACAGAAAGTTCTGAATCTGAGAGGAGCCACAAATTTCCTTCCACCCAGCGTTCCCCCAAGTCTCCCGATAAAAATGATACCTAACTTGTGTGGGTAGGCTTAGCGCCCGCGACAGGATATGCCCCAAAACACTACATAGACACATCCCATTTTTTTTACAGAAAACAGAGGTGTTTTTTGCAAAGTGCCTACCTGTAGATTTTGGCCTCTAGCTCAGCCGGCACCTAGGGAAACCTACCAAACCTGTGCATGTTTGAAAACTAGAGACCTAGGGGAATCTAAGATGGGGTGACTTGTGGGGCTCTGACTAGGTTCTGTTACCCAGAATCCTTTGCAAACCTCAAAATGTGGCTAAAAAAACACATTATCCTCACATTTCGGAGACAGAAAGTTCTGGAATCTGAGAGGAGCCACAAATTTCCTTCCACCCAGCGTTCCCCCAAGTCTCCCGATAAAAATGATACCTCACTTGTGTGGGTAGGACTAGCGCCCACAACAAGAAATGCCCCAAAACACAACCTGGACACATCCCATTTTTTGACAGAAAACAGAGGTGTTTTTTGCAAAGTGCCCACCTGTAGATTTTGGCCTCTAGCTCAGCCGGCACCTAGGGAAACCTACCAAACCTGTGCATTTTTTCAAACTAGAGACCTAGGGGGTATCCAAGATGGGGAGACTTGTGGGGCTCTGACTAGGTTCTGTTGCCCAGAATCCTTTGCAAACCTCAAAATTTGGCTAAAAAAACAAATTTTCCTCACATTTCGGTGACAGAAAGTTCTGGAATCTGAAAGGAGCCACAAATTTCCTTCCACCCAGCGTTCCCCCAAGTCTCCCGATAAAAATGATACGTCACTTGTGTGGGTAGGCCTAGCGCCCACAATAGGAAATGCCCCAAAACACAACGTGGACACATCCCATTTTTTGACAGAAAACAGAGGTGTTTTTTGCAAAGTGCCTACCTGTAGGTTTTGGCCTCTAGCTCAGCCGGCACCTAGGGAAACCTACCAAACCTGTGCATGTTTGAAAACTAGAGACCTAGGGGAATCTAAGATGGGGTGACTTGTGGGGCTCTGACTAGGTTCTGTTAGCCAGAATCCTTTGCAAACCTCAAAATGTGGCTAAAAAAACACATTATCCTCACATTTCGGTGACAGAAAGTTCTGGAATCTGAGAGGAGCCACAAATTTCCTTCCACCCAGCGTTCCCCCAAGTCTCCCGATAAAAATGATACCTCACTTGTGTGGGTAGGCCTAGCGCCCACAACAAGAAATGCCCCAAAACACAACCTGGACACATCCCATTTTTTGACAGAAAACAGAGGTGTTTTTTGCAAAGTGCCTACCTGTAGATTTTGGCCTCTAGCTCAGCCGGCACCTAGGGAAACCTACCAAACCTGTGCATTTTTTAAAACTAGAGACGTGGGGGAATCCAAGATGGGGTGACTTGTGGGGCTCTGACCAGGTTCTGTTACCCAGAATCCTTTGCAAACCTCAAAATTTGGCTAAAAAAACACATTTTCCTCACATTTCGGTGACAGAAAGTTCTGTAATCCGAGAGGAGCCACAAATTTTCTTTCACCCAGCGTTCCCCCAAGTCTCCCGATAAAAATGATACCTCACTTGTGTGGGTAGGCCTAGCCCGCGACAGGAAATGCCCCAAAACACAACATGGACACATCCCATTTTTTGACAGAAAACAGAGGTGTTTTTTGCAAAGTGCCTACCTGTAGATTTTGGCCTCTAGCTCAGCCGGCACCCAGGGAAACCTACCAACCCTGTGCATTTTTGCAAACTAGAGACCTATGGGAATCCAAGATGGGGTGACTTGTGGGGCTCTGACCAGGTTCTGCTACCCAGAATCCTTTGCAAACCTCAAAATTTGGCTAAAAAAACACATTCCCTCACATTTTGGTGACAGAAAGTTCTGGAATCTGAGAAGAGCCACAAATTTCCTTCCACCCAGCGTTCCCCCAAGTCTCCCGATAAAAATGATACCTCACTTGTGTGGGTAGGCCTAGCGCCCACAATAGGAAATGCCCCAAAACACAACGTGGACACATCCCATTTTTTGACAGAAAACAGAGGTGTTTTTTGCAAAGTGCCTACCTGTAGATTTTGGCCTCTAGCTCAGCCGGCACCTAGGGAAACCTACCAAACCTGTGCATTTTTTCAAACTAGAGACCTAGAGGAATCCAAGATGGGGAGACTTGTGGGGCTCTGACTAGGTTCTGTAGCCGAGAATCCTTGGCAAACCTCAAAATTTGGCTAAAAAAACACATTTTCCTCACATTTCGGTGACAGAAAGTTCTGGAATCTGACAGGAGCCACAAATTTTCTTCCACCCAGCGTTCCCACAAGTCTCCCAATAAAAATGATACCTCACTTGTGTGGGTAGGCTTAGCGCCCGCGACAGGAAATGCCCCAAAACACTACATAGACACATCCCATTTTTTTACAGAAAACAGAGGTGTTCTTTGCAAAGTGCCTACCTGTAGATTTTGGCCTCTAGCTCAGCCGGCACCTAGGGAAACCTACCAAACCTGTGCATGTTTGAAAACTAGAGACCTAGGGGAATCTAAGATGGGGTGACTTGTGGGGCTCTGACTAGGTTCTGTTACCCAGAATCCTTTGCAAACCTCAAAATGTGGCTAAAAAAACACATTATCCTCACATTTCGGTGACAGAAAGTTCTGGAATCTGAGAGGAGCCACAAATTTCCTTCCACCCAGCGTTCCCCCAAGTCTCCCGATAAAAATGATACCTCACTTGTGTGGGTAGGCCTAGCGCCCACAACAAGAAATGCCCCAAAACACAACCTGGACACATCCCATTTTTTGACAGAAAACAGAGGTGTTTTTTGCAAAGTGCCTACCTGTAGATTTTGGCCTCTAGCTCAGCCGGCACCTAGGGAAACCCACCAAACCTGTGCATTTTTTCAAACTAGAGACCTAGGGGAATCCAAGATGGGGAGACTTGTGGGGCTCTGACTAGGTTCTGTTGCCCAGAATCCTTTGCAAACCTCAAAATTTGGCTAAAAAAACACATTATCCTCACATTTCGGTGACAGAAAGTTCTGGAATCTGAGAGGAGCCACAAATTTCCTTCCACCCAGCGTTCCCCCAAGTCTCCCGATAAAAATGATACCTCACTTGTGTGGGTAGGCCTAGCGCCCACAATAAGAAATGCCCCAAAACACAACGTGGACACATCCCATTTCTTGACAGAAAACAGAGGTGATTTTTGCAAAGTGTCTACCTGTAGATTTTGGCCTCTGGCTCAGCCGGCACCTAGGGAAACCTACCAAACCTGTGCATTTTTTCAAACTAGAGACCTAGAGGAATCCAAGATGGGGAGACTTGTGGGGCTCTGACTAGGTTCTGTTGCCGAGAATCCTTGGCAAACCTCAAAATTTGGCTAAAAAAACACATTTTCCTCACATTTCGGTGACAGAAAGTTCTGGAATCTGACAGGAGCCACAAATTTTCTTCCACCCAGCGTTCCCCCAAGTCTCCCAATAAAAATGATACCTCACTTGTGTGGGTAGGCTTAGCGCCCGCGACAGGAAATGCCCCAAAACACTACATAGACACATCCCATTTTTTTACAGAAAACAGAGGTGTTCTTTGCAAAGTGCCTACCTGTAGATTTTGGCCTCTAGCTCAGCCGGCACCTAGGGAAACCTACCAAACCTGTGCATGTTTGAAAACTAGAGACCTAGGGGAATCTAAGATGGGGTGACTTGTGGGGCTCTGACTAGGTTCTGTTACCCAGAATCCTTTGCAAACCTCAAAATGTGGCTAAAAAAACACATTTTCCTCACATTTCGGTGACAGAAAGTTCTGTAATCCGAGAGGAGCCACAAATTTCCTTCCACCCAGCGTTCCCCCAAGTCTCCCGATAAAAATGATACCTCACTTGTGTGGGTAGGCCTAGCGCCCGTGACAGTAAATGCCCCAAAACACAACATGGACACATCCCATTTTTTGACAGAAAACAGAGGTGTTTTTTGCAAAGTGTCTACCTGTAGATTTTGGGCTCTAGCTCAGCCGGCACCTAGGGAAACCTACCAAACCTGTGCATTTTTGCAAACTAGAGACCTATGGGAATCCAAGATGGGGTGACTTGTGGGGCTCTGACCAGGTTCTGCTACCCAGAATCCTTTGCAAACCTCAAAATTTGGCTAAAAAAACACATTCCCTCACATTTTGGTGACAGAAAGTTCTGGAATCTGAGAGGAGCCACAAATTTCCTTCCACCCAGCGTTCCCCCAAGTCTCCCGATAAAAATGATACCTCACTTGTGTGGGTAGGCCTAGCGCCCACAACAAGAAATGCCCCAAAACACAACGTGGACACATCCCATTTTTTGACAGAAAACAGAGGTGTTTTTTGCAAAGTGCCTACCTGTAGATTTTGGCCTCTAGCTCAGCCGGCACCTAGGGAAACCTACCAAACCTGTGCATTTTTTCAAACTAGAGACCTAGTGGAATCCAAGATGGGGAGACTTGTGGGGCCCTGACTAGGTTCTGTTGCCCAGAATCCTTTGCAAACCTCAAAATTTGGCTAAAAAAACACATTTTCCTCACATTTCGGTGACAGAAAGTTCTGAATCTGAGAGGAGCCACAAATTTCCTTCCACCCAGCGTTCCCCCAAGTCTCCCGATAAAAATGATACCTAACTTGTGTGGGTAGGCTTAGCGCCCGCGACAGGATATGCCCCAAAACACTACATAGACACATCCCATTTTTTTTACAGAAAACAGAGGTGTTTTTTGCAAAGTGCCTACCTGTAGATTTTGGCCTCTAGCTCAGCCGGCACCTAGGGAAACCTACCAAACCTGTGCATGTTTGAAAACTAGAGACCTAGGGGAATCTAAGATGGGGTGACTTGTGGGGCTCTGACTAGGTTCTGTTACCCAGAATCCTTTGCAAACCTCAAAATGTGGCTAAAAAAACACATTATCCTCACATTTCGGAGACAGAAAGTTCTGGAATCTGAGAGGAGCCACAAATTTCCTTCCACCCAGCGTTCCCCCAAGTCTCCCGATAAAAATGATACCTCACTTGTGTGGGTAGGACTAGCGCCCACAACAAGAAATGCCCCAAAACACAACCTGGACACATCCCATTTTTTGACAGAAAACAGAGGTGTTTTTTGCAAAGTGCCCACCTGTAGATTTTGGCCTCTAGCTCAGCCGGCACCTAGGGAAACCTACCAAACCTGTGCATTTTTTCAAACTAGAGACCTAGGGGGTATCCAAGATGGGGAGACTTGTGGGGCTCTGACTAGGTTCTGTTGCCCAGAATCCTTTGCAAACCTCAAAATTTGGCTAAAAAAACAAATTTTCCTCACATTTCGGTGACAGAAAGTTCTGGAATCTGAAAGGAGCCACAAATTTCCTTCCACCCAGCGTTCCCCCAAGTCTCCCGATAAAAATGATACGTCACTTGTGTGGGTAGGCCTAGCGCCCACAATAGGAAATGCCCCAAAACACAACGTGGACACATCCCATTTTTTGACAGAAAACAGAGGTGTTTTTTGCAAAGTGCCTACCTGTAGGTTTTGGCCTCTAGCTCAGCCGGCACCTAGGGAAACCTACCAAACCTGTGCATGTTTGAAAACTAGAGACCTAGGGGAATCTAAGATGGGGTGACTTGTGGGGCTCTGACTAGGTTCTGTTAGCCAGAATCCTTTGCAAACCTCAAAATGTGGCTAAAAAAACACATTATCCTCACATTTCGGTGACAGAAAGTTCTGGAATCTGAGAGGAGCCACAAATTTCCTTCCACCCAGCGTTCCCCCAAGTCTCCCGATAAAAATGATACCTCACTTGTGTGGGTAGGCCTAGCGCCCACAACAAGAAATGCCCCAAAACACAACCTGGACACATCCCATTTTTTGACAGAAAACAGAGGTGTTTTTTGCAAAGTGCCTACCTGTAGATTTTGGCCTCTAGCTCAGCCGGCACCTAGGGAAACCTACCAAACCTGTGCATTTTTTAAAACTAGAGACGTGGGGGAATCCAAGATGGGGTGACTTGTGGGGCTCTGACCAGGTTCTGTTACCCAGAATCCTTTGCAAACCTCAAAATTTGGCTAAAAAAACACATTTTCCTCACATTTCGGTGACAGAAAGTTCTGTAATCCGAGAGGAGCCACAAATTTTCTTTCACCCAGCGTTCCCCCAAGTCTCCCGATAAAAATGATACCTCACTTGTGTGGGTAGGCCTAGCCCGCGACAGGAAATGCCCCAAAACACAACATGGACACATCCCATTTTTTGACAGAAAACAGAGGTGTTTTTTGCAAAGTGCCTACCTGTAGATTTTGGCCTCTAGCTCAGCCGGCACCCAGGGAAACCTACCAACCCTGTGCATTTTTGCAAACTAGAGACCTATGGGAATCCAAGATGGGGTGACTTGTGGGGCTCTGACCAGGTTCTGCTACCCAGAATCCTTTGCAAACCTCAAAATTTGGCTAAAAAAACACATTCCCTCACATTTTGGTGACAGAAAGTTCTGGAATCTGAGAAGAGCCACAAATTTCCTTCCACCCAGCGTTCCCCCAAGTCTCCCGATAAAAATGATACCTCACTTGTGTGGGTAGGCCTAGCGCCCACAATAGGAAATGCCCCAAAACACAACGTGGACACATCCCATTTTTTGACAGAAAACAGAGGTGTTTTTTGCAAAGTGCCTACCTGTAGATTTTGGCCTCTAGCTCAGCCGGCACCTAGGGAAACCTACCAAACCTGTGCATTTTTTCAAACTAGAGACCTAGAGGAATCCAAGATGGGGAGACTTGTGGGGCTCTGACTAGGTTCTGTAGCCGAGAATCCTTGGCAAACCTCAAAATTTGGCTAAAAAAACACATTTTCCTCACATTTCGGTGACAGAAAGTTCTGGAATCTGACAGGAGCCACAAATTTTCTTCCACCCAGCGTTCCCACAAGTCTCCCAATAAAAATGATACCTCACTTGTGTGGGTAGGCTTAGCGCCCGCGACAGGAAATGCCCCAAAACACTACATAGACACATCCCATTTTTTTACAGAAAACAGAGGTGTTCTTTGCAAAGTGCCTACCTGTAGATTTTGGCCTCTAGCTCAGCCGGCACCTAGGGAAACCTACCAAACCTGTGCATGTTTGAAAACTAGAGACCTAGGGGAATCTAAGATGGGGTGACTTGTGGGGCTCTGACTAGGTTCTGTTACCCAGAATCCTTTGCAAACCTCAAAATGTGGCTAAAAAAACACATTATCCTCACATTTCGGTGACAGAAAGTTCTGGAATCTGAGAGGAGCCACAAATTTCCTTCCACCCAGCGTTCCCCCAAGTCTCCCGATAAAAATGATACCTCACTTGTGTGGGTAGGCCTAGCGCCCACAACAAGAAATGCCCCAAAACACAACCTGGACACATCCCATTTTTTGACAGAAAACAGAGGTGTTTTTTGCAAAGTGCCTACCTGTAGATTTTGGCCTCTAGCTCAGCCGGCACCTAGGGAAACCCACCAAACCTGTGCATTTTTTCAAACTAGAGACCTAGGGGAATCCAAGATGGGGAGACTTGTGGGGCTCTGACTAGGTTCTGTTGCCCAGAATCCTTTGCAAACCTCAAAATTTGGCTAAAAAAACACATTATCCTCACATTTCGGTGACAGAAAGTTCTGGAATCTGAGAGGAGCCACAAATTTCCTTCCACCCAGCGTTCCCCCAAGTCTCCCGATAAAAATGATACCTCACTTGTGTGGGTAGGCCTAGCGCCCACAATAAGAAATGCCCCAAAACACAACGTGGACACATCCCATTTCTTGACAGAAAACAGAGGTGATTTTTGCAAAGTGTCTACCTGTAGATTTTGGCCTCTGGCTCAGCCGGCACCTAGGGAAACCTACCAAACCTGTGCATTTTTTCAAACTAGAGACCTAGAGGAATCCAAGATGGGGAGACTTGTGGGGCTCTGACTAGGTTCTGTTGCCGAGAATCCTTGGCAAACCTCAAAATTTGGCTAAAAAAACACATTTTCCTCACATTTCGGTGACAGAAAGTTCTGGAATCTGACAGGAGCCACAAATTTTCTTCCACCCAGCGTTCCCCCAAGTCTCCCAATAAAAATGATACCTCACTTGTGTGGGTAGGCTTAGCGCCCGCGACAGGAAATGCCCCAAAACACTACATAGACACATCCCATTTTTTTACAGAAAACAGAGGTGTTCTTTGCAAAGTGCCTACCTGTAGATTTTGGCCTCTAGCTCAGCCGGCACCTAGGGAAACCTACCAAACCTGTGCATGTTTGAAAACTAGAGACCTAGGGGAATCTAAGATGGGGTGACTTGTGGGGCTCTGACTAGGTTCTGTTACCCAGAATCCTTTGCAAACCTCAAAATGTGGCTAAAAAAACACATTTTCCTCACATTTCGGTGACAGAAAGTTCTGTAATCCGAGAGGAGCCACAAATTTCCTTCCACCCAGCGTTCCCCCAAGTCTCCCGATAAAAATGATACCTCACTTGTGTGGGTAGGCCTAGCGCCCGTGACAGTAAATGCCCCAAAACACAACATGGACACATCCCATTTTTTGACAGAAAACAGAGGTGTTTTTTGCAAAGTGTCTACCTGTAGATTTTGGGCTCTAGCTCAGCCGGCACCTAGGGAAACCTACCAAACCTGTGCATTTTTTAAAACTAGAGACCTAGGGGAATCCAAGATCGGGTGACTTGTGGGGCTCTGACCAGGTTCTGTTACCCAGAATCCTTTGCAAACCTCAAAATTTGGCTAAAAAAAACACATTTTCCTCACATTTCGGGTCAGAAAGTTCTGTAATCCGAGAGGAGCCACAAATTTTCTTCCACCCAGCGTTCCCCCAAGTCTACCGATAAAAATTATACCTCACTTGTGTGGGTAGGCTTAGCGCCCGCGACAGGAAATGCCCCAAAACACAACATGGACACATCCCATTTTTTGACAGAAAACAGAGGTGTTTTTTGCAAAGTGCCTACCTGTAGATTTTGGCCTCTAGCTCAGCCGGCACCTAGGGAAACCTTCCAAACCTGTGCATGTTTGAAAACTAGAGACCTAGGGAATCTAAGATGGGGTGACTTGTGGGGCTCTGACTAGGTTCTGTTACCCAGAATCCTTTGCAAACCTCAAAATGTGGCTAAAAAAAAACATTTTCCTCACATTTCGGTGACAGGAAGTTCTGTAATCCGAGAGGAGCCACAAATTTCCTTCCACCCAGCGTTCCCCCAAGTCTCCCGATAAAAATGATACCTCACTTGTGTGGGTAGGCCTAGCGCCCGTGACAGTAAATGCCCCAAAACACAACATGGACACATCCCATTTTTTGACAGAAAACAGAGGTGTTTTTTGGAAAGTGCCTACCTGTAGATTTTGGCCTCTAGCTCAGCCGGCACCCAGGGAAACCTACCAACCCTGTGCATTTTTGCAAACTAGAGACCTAGGGGAATCCAAGATGGGGTGACTTGTGGGGCTCTGACCAGTTTCTGTTACCCAGAATCCTTTGCAAACCTCAAAATTTGGCTAAAAAAACACATTTTCCTCACATTTCGGTGACAGAAAGTTCTGGAATCTGACAGGAGCCACAAATTTCCTTCCACCCAGCGTTCCCCCAAGTCTCCCGATAAAAATGATACCTCACTTGTGTGGGTAGGCTTAGCGCCCGCGACAGGAAATGCCCCAAAACACTACATGGACACATCCCATTTTTTGACAGAAAACAGAGGTGTTTTTTGCAAAGTGCCTACCTGTAGATTTTGGCCTCTAGCTCAGCCGGCACCTAGGGAAACCTACCAAACCTGTGCATGTTTGAAAACTAGAGACCTAGGTGAATCTAAGATGGGGTGACTTCTGGGGCTCTGACTAGGTTCTGTTACCCAGAATCCTTTGCAAACCTCAAAATGTGGCTAAAAAAACAAATTTTCCTCACATTTCGGTGACAGAAAGTTCTGTAATCCGAGAGGAGCCACAAATTTCCTTCCACCCAGCGTTCCCCCAAGTCTCCCGATAAAAATGATACCTCACTTGTGTGGGTAGGCCTAGCGCCCGCGACAGTAAATGCCCCAAAACACAACATGGACACATCCCATTTTTTGACAGAAAACAGAGGTGTTTTTTGCAAAGTGTCTACCTGTAGATTTTGGGCTCTAGCTCAGCCGGCACCTAGGGAAACCTACCAAACCTGTGCATTTTTTAAAACTAGAGACCTAGGGGAATCCAAGATCGGGTGACTTGTGGGGCTCTGACCAGGTTCTGTTACCCAGCATCCTTTGCAAACCTCAAAATTTGGCTAAAAAAACACATTTTCCTCACATTTAGGGTCAGAAAGTACTGTAATCCGAGAGGAGCCACAAATTTTCTTCCACCCAGCGTTCCCCCAAGTCTCCCGATAAAAATGATACCTCACTTGTGTGGGTAGGCTTAGCGCCCGCGACAGGAAATGCCCCAAAACACAACATGGACACATCCCATTTTTTTACATTAAACAGAGGTGTTTTTTGCAAAGTGCCTACCAGTAGATTTTGGCCTCTAGCTCAGCCGGCACCCAGGGAAACCTACCAACCCTGTGCATTTTTGCAAACTAGAGACCTAGGGGAATCCAAGATGGGGTGACTTGTGGGGCTCTGACCAGGTTCTGTTACCCAGAATCCTTTGCAAACCTCAAAATTTGGCTAAAAAAACACATTTTCCTCACATTTCGGTGACAGAAAGTTCTGGAATCTGACAGGAGCCACAAATTTCCTTCCACACAGCGTTCCCCCAAGTCTCCCAATAAAAATGATACCTCACTTGTGTGGGTAGGCTTAGCGCCCGCGACAGGAAATGCCTCAAAACACTACATAGACACATCCCATTTTTTTACAGAAAACAGAGGTGTTCTTTGCAAAGTGCCTACCTGTAGATTTTGGCCTCTAGCTCAGCCGGCACCTAGGGAAACCTACCAAACCTGTGCATGTTTGAAAACTAGAGACCTAGGGGAATCTAAGATGGGGTGACTTGTGGGGCTCTGACTAGGTTCTGTTACCCAGAATCCTTTGCAAACCTCAAAATGTGGCTAAAAAAACACATTTTCCTCACATTTCGGTGACAGAATGTTCTGTAATCCGAGAGGAGCCACAAATTTCCTTCCACCCAGCGTTCCCCCAAGTCTCCCGATAAAAATGATACCTCACTTGTGTGGGTAGGCCTAGCGCCCGTGACAGTAAATGCCCCAAAACACAACATGGACACATCCCATTTTTTGACAGAAAACAGAGGTGTTTTTTGCAAAGTGTCTACCTGTAGATTTTGGGCTCTAGCTCAGCCGGCACCTAGGGAAACCTACCAAACCTGTGCATTTTTTAAAACTAGAGACCTAGGGGAATCCAAGATCGGGTGACTTGTGGGGCTCTGACCAGGTTCTGTTACCCAGAATCCTTTGCAAACCTCAAAATTTGGCTAAAAAAAACACATTTTCCTCACATTTCGGGTCAGAAAGTTCTGTAATCCGAGAGGAGCCACAAATTTTCTTCCACCCAGTGTTCCCCCAAGTCTACCGATAAAAATTATACCTCACTTGTGTGGGTAGGCTTAGCGCCCGCGACAGGAAATGCCCCAAAACACAACATGGACACATCCCATTTTTTGACAGAAAACAGAGGTGTTTTTTGCAAAGTGCCTACCTGTAGATTTTGGCCTCTAGCTCAGCCGGCACCTAGGGAAACCTTCCAAACCTGTGCATGTTTGAAAACTAGAGACCTAGGGAATCTAAGATTGGGTGACTTGTGGGGCTCTGACTAGGTTCTGTTACCCAGAATCCTTTGCAAACCTCAAAATGTGGCTAAAAAAAAACATTTTCCTCACATTTCGGTGACAGGAAGTTCTGTAATCCGAGAGGAGCCACAAATTTCCTTCCACCCAGCGTTCCCCCAAGTCTCCCGATAAAAATGATACCTCACTTGTGTGGGTAGGCCTAGCGCCCGCGACAGTAAATGCCCCAAAACACAACATGGACACATCCCATTTTTTGACAGAAAACAGAGGTGTTTTTTGGAAAGTGCCTACCTGTAGATTTTGGCCTCTAGCTCAGCCGGCACCCAGGGAAACCTACCAACCCTGTGCATTTTTGCAAACTAGAGACCTAGGGGAATCCAAGATGGGGTGACTTGTGGGGCTCTGACCAGTTTCTGTTACCCAGAATCCTTTGCAAACCTCAAAATTTGGCTAAAAAAACACATTTTCCTCACATTTCGGTGACAGAAAGTTCTGGAATCTGACAGGAGCCACAAATTTCCTTCCACCCAGCGTTCCCCCAAGTCTCCCGATAAAAATGATACCTCACTTGTGTGGGTAGGCTTAGCGCCCGCGACAGGAAATGCCCCAAAACACTACATGGACACATCCCATTTTTTGACAGAAAACAGAGGTGTTTTTTGCAAAGTGCCTACCTGTAGATTTTGGCCTCTAGCTCAGCCGGCACCTAGGGAAACCTACCAAACCTGTGCATGTTTGAAAACTAGAGACCTAGGTGAATCTAAGATGGGGTGACTTGTGGGGCTCTGACTAGGTTCTGTTACCCAGAATCCTTTGCAAACCTCAAAATGTGGCTAAAAAAACAAATTTTCCTCACATTTCGGTGACAGAAAGTTCTGTAATCCGAGAGGAGCCACAAATTTCCTTCCACCCAGCGTTCCCCAAGTCTCCCGATAAAAATGATACCTCACTTGTGTGGGTAGGCCTAGCGCCCGCGACAGTAAATGCCCCAAAACACAACATGGACACATCCCATTTTTTGACAGAAAACAGAGGTGTTTTTTGCAAAGTGTCTACCTGTAGATTTTGGGCTCTAGCTCAGCCGGCACCTAGGGAAACCTACCAAACCTGTGCATTTTTTAAAACTAGAGACCTAGGGGAATCCAAGATCGGGTGACTTGTGGGGCTCTGACCAGGTTCTGTTACCCAGAATCCTTTGCAAACCTCAAAATTTGGCTAAAAAAACACATTTTCCTCACATTTAGGGTCAGAAAGTACTGTAATCCGAGAGGAGCCACAAATTTTCTTCCACCCAGCGTTCCCCCAAGTCTCCCGATAAAAATGATACCTCACTTGTGTGGGTAGGCTTAGCGCCCGCGACAGGAAATGCCCCAAAACACAACATGGACACATCCCATTTTTTTACATTAAACAGAGGTGTTTTTTGCAAAGTGCCTACCAGTAGATTTTGGCCTCTAGCTCAGCCGGCACCCAGGGAAACCTACCAACCCTGTGCATTTTTGCAAACTAGAGACCTAGGGGAATCCAAGATGGGGTGAGTTGTGGGGCTCTGACCAGGTTCTGTTACCCAAAATCCTTTGCAAACCTCAAAATTTGGCTAAAAAAACACATTTTCCTCACATTTCGGTGACAGAAAGTTCTGGAATCTGACAGGAGCCACAAATTTCCTTCCACACAGCGTTCCCCCAAGTCTCCCGATAAAAATGATACCTCACTTGTGTGGGTAGGCTTAGCGCCTGCGACAGCAGATGCCCCAAAACACTACATGGACACATCCCATTTTTTGACAGAAAACAGAGGTGTTTTTTGCAAAGTGCCTACCTGTAGATTTTGGCCTCTAGCTCAGCCGGCACCCAGGGAAACCTACCAAACCTGTGCATGTTTGAAAACTAGAGACCTAGGGAATCTAAGATGGGGTGACTTGTGGGGCTCTGACTAGGTTCTGTTACCCAGAATCCTTTGCAAACCTCAAAATGTGGCTAAAAAAACACATTTTCCTCACATTTCGGTGACAGAAAGTTCTGTAATCCGAGAGGAGCCACAAATTTCCTTCCACCCAGCGTTCCCCCAAGTCTCCCGATAAAAATGATACCTCACTTGTGTGGGTAGGCCTAGCGCCCGCGACAGTAAATGCCCCAAAACACAACATGGACACATCCCATTTTTTGACAGAAAACAGAGGTGTTTTTTGCAAAGTGCCTACCTGTAGATTTTGGCCTCTAGCTCAGCCGGCACCTAGGGAAACCTACCAAACCTGTGCATGTTTGAAAACTAGAGACCTAGGAGAATCTAAGATGTGGTGACTTGTGGGGCTCTGACTAGGTTCTGTTACCCAGAATCCTTTGCAAACCTCAAAATGCGGCTAAAAAAACAAATTTTCCTCACATTTCGGTGACAGAAAGTTCTGGAATCTGACAGGAGCCACAAATTTCCTTCCACACAGCGTTCCCCCAAGTCTCCCGATAAAAATGATACCTCACTTGTGTGGGTAGGCTTAGCGCCTGCGACAGCAGATGCCCCAAAACACTACATGGACACATCCCATTTTTTGACAGAAAACAGAGGTGTTTTTTGCAAAGTGCCTACCTGTAGATTTTGGCCTCTAGCTCAGCCGGCACCCAGGGAAACCTACCAAACCTGTGCATGTTTGAAAACTAGAGACCTAGGGAATCTAAGATGGGGTGACTTGTGGGGCTCTGACTAGGTTCTGTTACCCAGAATCCTTTGCAAACCTCAAAATGTGGCTAAAAAAACACATTTTCCTCACATTTCGGTGACAGAAAGTTCTGTAATCCGAGAGGAGCCACAAATTTCCTTCCACCCAGCGTTCCCCCAAGTCTCCCGATAAAAATGATACCTCACTTGTGTGGGTAGGCCTAGCGCCCGCGACAGTAAATGCCCCAAAACACAACATGGACACATCCCATTTTTTGACAGAAAACAGAGGTGTTTTTTGCAAAGTGCCTACCTGTAGATTTTGGCCTCTAGCTCAGCCGGCACCTAGGGAAACCTACCAAACCTGTGCATGTTTGAAAACTAGAGACCTAGGAGAATCTAAGATGTGGTGACTTGTGGGGCTCTGACTAGGTTCTGTTACCCAGAATCCTTTGCAAACCTCAAAATGCGGCTAAAAAAACAAATTTTCCTCACATTTCGGTGACAGAAAGTTCTGGAATCTGACAGGAGCCACAAATTTCCTTCCACACAGCGTTCCCCCAAGTCTCCCGATAAAAATGATACCTCACTTGTGTGGGTAGGCTTAGCGCCTGCGACAGCAGATGCCCCAAAACACTACATGGACACATCCCATTTTTTGACAGAAAACAGAGGTGTTTTTTGCAAAGTGCCTACCTGTAGATTTTGGCCTCTAGCTCAGCCGGCACCCAGGGAAACCTACCAAACCTGTGCATGTTTGAAAACTAGAGACCTAGGGAATCTAAGATGGGGTGACTTGTGGGGCTCTGACTAGGTTCTGTTACCCAGAATCCTTTGCAAACCTCAAAATGTGGCTAAAAAAACACATTTTCCTCACATTTCGGTGACAGAAAGTTCTGTAATCCGAGAGGAGCCACAAATTTCCTTCCACCCAGCGTTCCCCCAAGTCTCCTGATAAAAATGATACCTCACTTGTGTGGGTAGGCCTAGCGCCCGCGACAGTAAATGCCCCAAAACACAACATGGACACATCCCATTTTTTGACAGAAAACAGAGGTGTTTTTTGCAAAGTGCCTACCTGTAGATTTTGGCCTCTAGCTCAGCCGGCACCTAGGGAAACCTACCAAACCTGTGCATGTTTGAAAACTAGAGACCTAGGGGAATCTAAGATGTGGTGACTTGTGGGGCTCTGACTAGGTTCTGTTACCCAGAATCCTTTGCAAACCTCAAAATGCGGCTAAAAAAACAAATTTTCCTCACATTTCGGTGACAGAAAGTTCTGGAATCTGACAGGAGCCACAAATTTCCTTCCACCCAGCGTTCCCCCAAGTCTCCCGATAAAAATGATACCTCACTTGTGTGGGTAGGCTTAGCGCCCGCGACAGTAAATGCCCCAAAACACAACATGGACACATCCCATTATTTGACAGAAAACAGAGGTGTTTTTTGCAAAGTGCCTACCTGTAGATTTTGGCCTCTAGCTCAGCCGACACCTAGGGAAACCTAGCAAACCTGTGCATGTTTGAAAACTAGAGACCTAGGGGAATCTAAGATGGGGTGACTTGTGGGGCTCTGACTAGGTTCTGTTACCCAGAATCCTTTGCAAACCTCAAAATATGGCTAAAAAAACACATTTTCCTCACATTTCGGTGACAGAAAGTTCTGTAATCCGAGAGGAGCCACAAATTTTCTTCCACCCAGCGTTCCCCCAAGTCTCCCGATAAAAATGATACCTCACTTGTGTGGGTAGGCCTAGCGCCCGCGACAGGAAATGTCCCAAAACACAACATGGACACATCCCATTTTTTGACAGAAAACAGAGGTGTTTTTTGCAAAGTGCCTACCTGTAGATTTTGGCCTCTAGCTCAGCCGGCACCCAGGGAAACCTACCAACCCTGTGCATTTTTGCAAACTAGAGACCTAGGGGAATCCAAGATGGGGTCACTTGTGGGGCTCTGACCAGGTTCTGTTACCCAGAATCCTTTGCAAACCTCCAAATTTGGCTAAAAAAACACATTCCCTCACATTTTGGTGACAGAAAGTTCTGGAATCTGACAGGAGCCACAAATTTCCTTCCACCCAGCGTTCCCCCAAGTCTCCCGATAAAAATGATACCTCACTTGTGTGGGTAGGCTTAGCGCCCGCGACAGGAAATGCCCCAAAACACTACATGGACACATCCCATTTTTTGACAGAAAACAGAGGTGTTTTTTGCAAAGTGCCTACCTGTAGATTTTGGCCTCTAGCTCAGCCGGCACCTAGGGAAACCTACCAAACCTGTGCATGTTTGAAAACTAGAGACCTAGGTGAATCTAAGATGGGGTGACTTGTGGGGCTCTGACTAGGTTCTGTTACCCAGAATCCTTTGCAAACCTCAAAATGTGGCTAAAAAAACAAATTTTCCTCACATTTCGGTGACAGAAAGTTCTGTAATCCGAGAGGAGCCACAAATTTCCTTCCACCCAGCGTTCCCCCAAGTCTCCCGATAAAAATGATACCTCACTTGTGTAGGTAGGCCTAGCACCCGCGACAGTAAATGCCCCAAAACACAACATGGACACATCCCATTTTTTGACAGAAAACAGAGGTGTTTTTTGCAAAGTGTCTACCTGTAGATTTTGGGCTCTAGCTCAGCCGGCACCTAGGGAAACCTACCAAACCTGTGCATTTTTTAAAACTAGAGACCTAGGGGAATCCAAGATCGGGTGACTTGTGGGGCTCTGACCAGGTTCTGTTACCCAGAATCCTTTGCAAACCTCAAAATTTGGCTAAAAAAACACATTTTCCTCACATTTAGGGTCAGAAAGTACTGTAATCCGAGAGGAGCCACAAATTTTCTTCCACCCAGCGTTCCCCCAAGTCTCCCGATAAAAATGATACCTCACTTGTGTGGGTAGGCTTAGCGCCCGCGACAGGAAATGCCCCAAAACACAACATGGACACATCCCATTTTTTTACATTAAACAGAGGTGTTTTTTGCAAAGTGCCTACCAGTAGATTTTGGCCTCTAGCTCAGCCGGCACCCAGGGAAACCTACCAACCCTGTGCATTTTTGCAAACTAGAGACCTAGGGGAATCCAAGATGGGGTGAGTTGTGGGGCTCTGACCAGGTTCTGTTACCCAGAATCCTTTGCAAACCTCAAAATTTGGCTAAAAAAACACATTTTCCTCACATTTCGGTGACAGAAAGTTCTGGAATCTGACAGGAGCCACAAATTTCCTTCCACACAGCGTTCCCCCAAGTCTCCCGATAAAAATGATACCTCACTTGTGTGGGTAGGCTTAGCGCCTGCGACAGCAGATGCCCCAAAACACTACATGGACACATCCCATTTTTTGACAGAAAACAGAGGTGTTTTTTTGCAAAGTGCCTACCTGTAGATTTTGGCCTCTAGCTCAGCCGGCACCCAGGGAAACCTACCAAACCTGTGCATGTTTGAAAACTAGAGACCTAGGGAATCTAAGATGGGGTGACTTGTGGGGCTCTGACCAGGTTCTGTTACCCAGAATCCTTTGCAAACCTCAAAATTTGGCTAAAAAAACACATTTTCCTCACATTTCGGTGACAGAAAGTTCTGTAATCCGAGAGGAGCCACAAATTTTCTTCCACCCAGCGTTCCCCCAAGTCTCCCGATAAAAATGATACCTCACTTGTGTGGGTAGGCCTAGCCCGCGACAGGAAATGCCCCAAAACACAACATGGACACATCCCATTTTTTGACAGAAAACATAGGTGTTTTTTGCAAAGTGCCTACCTGTAGATTTTGGCCTCTAGCTCAGCCGGCACCCAGGGAAACCTACAAACCCTGTGCATTTTTGCAAACTAGAGACCTATGGGAATCCAAGATGGGGTGACTTGTGGGGCTCTGACCAGGTTCTGCTACCCAGAATCCTTTGCAAACCTCAAAATTTGGCTAAAAAAACACATTCCCTCACATTTTGGTGACAGAAAGTTCTGGAATCTGAGAAGAGCCACAAATTTCCTTCCACCCAGCGTTCCCCCAAGTCTCCCGATAAAAATGATACCTCACTTGTGTGGGTAGGCCTAGCGCCCACAATAGGAAATGCCCCAAAACACAACGTGGACACATCCCATTTTTTGACAGAAAACAGAGGTGTTTTTTGCAAAGTGCCTACCTGTAGATTTTGGCCTCTAGCTCAGCCGGCACCTAGGGAAACCTACCAAACCTGTGCATTTTTTCAAACTAGAGACCTAGAGGAATCCAAGATGGGGAGACTTGTGGGGCTCTGACTAGGTTCTGTAGCCGAGAATCCTTGGCAAACCTCAAAATTTGGCTAAAAAAACACATTTTCCTCACATTTCGGTGACAGAAAGTTCTGGAATCTGACAGGAGCCACAAATTTTCTTCCACCCAGCGTTCCCCCAAGTCTCCCAATAAAAATGATACCTCACTTGTGTGGGTAGGCTTAGCGCCCGCGACAGGAAATGCCCCAAAACACTACATAGACACATCCATTTTTTTACAGAAAACAGAGGTGTTCTTTGCAAAGTGCCTACCTGTAGATTTTGGCCTCTAGCTCAGCCGGCACCTAGGGAAACCTACCAAACCTGTGCATGTTTGAAAACTAGAGACCTAGGGGAATCTAAGATGGGGTGACTTGTGGGGCTCTGACTAGGTTCTGTTACCCAGAATCCTTTGCAAACCTCAAAATGTGGCTAAAAAAACACATTATCCTCACATTTCGGTGACAGAAAGTTCTGGAATCTGAGAGGAGCCACAAATTTCCTTCCACCCAGCGTTCCCCCAAGTCTCCCGATAAAAATGATACCTCACTTGTGTGGGTAGGCCTAGCGCCCACAACAAGAAATGCCCCAAAACACAACCTGGACACATCCCATTTTTTGACAGAAAACAGAGGTGTTTTTTGCAAAGTGCCTACCTGTAGATTTTGGCCTCTAGCTCAGCCGGCACCTAGGGAAACCCACCAAACCTGTGCATTTTTTCAAACTAGAGACCTAGGGGAATCCAAGATGGGGAGACTTGTGGGGCTCTGACTAGGTTCTGTTGCCCAGAATCCTTTGCAAACCTCAAAATTTGGCTAAAAAAACACATTATCCTCACATTTCGGTGACAGAAAGTTCTGGAATCTGAGAGGAGCCACAAATTTCCTTCCACCCAGCGTTCCCCCAAGTCTCCCGATAAAAATGATACATCACTTGTGTGGGTAGGCCTAGCGCCCACAATAAGAAATGCCCCAAAACACAACGTGGACACATCCCATTTCTTGACAGAAAACAGAGGTGATTTTTGCAAAGTGTCTACCTGTAGATTTTGGCCTCTGGCTCAGCCGGCACCTAGGGAAACCTACCAAACCTGTGCATTTTTTCAAACTAGAGACCTAGAGGAATCCAAGATGGGGAGACTTGTGGGGCTCTGACTAGGTTCTGTTGCCGAGAATCCTTGGCAAACCTCAAAATTTGGCTAAAAAAACACATTTTCCTCACATTTCGGTGACAGAAAGTTCTGGAATCTGACAGGAGCCACAAATTTTCTTCCACCCAGCGTTCCCCCAAGTCTCCCAATAAAAATGATACCTCACTTGTGTGGGTAGGCTTAGCGCCCGCGACAGGAAATGCCCCAAAACACTACATAGACACATCCCATTTTTTTACAGAAAACAGAGGTGTTCTTTGCAAAGTGCCTACCTGTAGATTTTGGCCTCTAGCTCAGCCGGCACCTAGGGAAACCTACCAAACCTGTGCATGTTTGAAAACTAGAGACCTAGGGGAATCTAAGATGGGGTGACTTGTGGGGCTCTGACTAGGTTCTGTTACCCAGAATCCTTTGCAAACCTCAAAATGTGGCTAAAAAAACACATTTTCCTCACATTTCGGTGACAGAAAGTTCTGTAATCCGAGAGGAGCCACAAATTTCCTTCCACCCAGCGTTCCCCCAAGTCTCCCGATAAAAATGATACCTCACTTGTGTGGGTAGGCCTAGCGCCCGTGACAGTAAATGCCCCAAAACACAACATGGACACATCCCATTTTTTGACAGAAAACAGAGGTGTTTTTTGCAAAGTGTCTACCTGTAGATTTTGGGCTCTAGCTCAGCCGGCACCTAGGGAAACCTACCAAACCTGTGCATTTTTTAAAACTAGAGACCTAGGGGAATCCAAGATCGGGTGACTTGTGGGGCTCTGACCAGGTTCTGTTACCCAGAATCCTTTGCAAACCTCAAAATTTGGCTAAAAAAAACACATTTTCCTCACATTTCGGGTCAGAAAGTTCTGTAATCCGAGAGGAGCCACAAATTTTCTTCCACCCAGCGTTCCCCCAAGTCTACCGATAAAAATTATACCTCACTTGTGTGGGTAGGCTTAGCGCCCGCGACAGGAAATGCCCCAAAACACAACATGGACACATCCCATTTTTTGACAGAAAACAGAGGTGTTTTTTGCAAAGTGCCTACCTGTAGATTTTGGCCTCTAGCTCAGCCGGCACCTAGGGAAACCTTCCAAACCTGTGCATGTTTGAAAACTAGAGACCTAGGGAATCTAAGATGGGGTGACTTGTGGGGCTCTGACTAGGTTCTGTTACCCAGAATCCTTTGCAAACCTCAAAATGTTTCTAAAAAAAAACATTTTCCTCACATTTCGGTGACAGGAAGTTCTGTAATCCGAGAGGAGCCACAAATTTCCTTCCACCCAGCATTCCCCCAAGTCTCCCGATAAAAATGATACCTCACTTGTGTGGGTAGGCCTAGCGCCCGTGACAGTAAATGCCCCAAAACACAACATGGACACATCCCATTTTTTGACAGAAAACAGAGGTGTTTTTTGGAAAGTGCCTACCTGTAGATTTTGGCCTCTAGCTCAGCCGGCACCCAGGGAAACCTACCAACCCTGTGCATTTTTGCAAACTAGAGACCTAGGGGAATCCAAGATGGGGTGACTTGTGGGGCTCTGACCAGTTTCTGTTACCCAGAATCCTTTGCAAACCTCAAAATTTGGCTAAAAAAACACATTTTCCTCACATTTCGGTGACAGAAAGTTCTGGAATCTGACAGGAGCCACAAATTTCCTTCCACCCAGCGTTCCCCCAAGTCTCCCGATAAAAATGATACCTCACTTGTGTGGGTAGGCTTAGCGCCCGCGACAGGAAATGCCCCAAAACACTACATGGGCACATCCCATTTTTTGACAGAAAACAGAGGTGTTTTTTGCAAAGTGCCTACCTGTAGATTTTGGCCTCTAGCTCAGCCGGCACCTAGGGAAACCTACCAAACCTGTGCATGTTTGAAAACTAGAGACCTAGGTGAATCTAAGATGGGGTGACTTCTGGGGCTCTGACTAGGTTCTGTTACCCAGAATCCTTTGCAAACCTCAAAATGTGGCTAAAAAAACAAATTTTCCTCACATTTCGGTGACAGAAAGTTCTGTAATCCGAGAGGAGCCACAAATTCCCTTCCACCCAGCGTTCCCCCAAGTCTCCCGATAAAAATGATACCTCACTTGTGTGGGTAGGCCTAGCGCCCGCGACAGTAAATGCCCCAAAACACAACATGGACACATCCCATTTTTTGACAGAAAACAGAGGTGTTTTTTGCAAAGTGTCTACCTGTAGATTTTGGGCTCTAGCTCAGCCGGCACCTAGGGAAACCTACCAAACCTGTGCATTTTTTAAAACTAGAGACCTAGGGGAATCCAAGATCGGGTGACTTGTGGGGCTCTGACCAGGTTCTGTTACCCAGAATCCTTTGCAAACCTCAAAATTTGGCTAAAAAAACACATTTTCCTCACATTTAGGGTCAGAAAGTACTGTAATCCGAGAGGAGCCACAAATTTTCTTCCACCCAGCGTTCCCCCAAGTCTCCCGATAAAAATGATACCTCACTTGTGTGGGTAGGCTTAGCGCCCGCGACAGGAAATGCCCCAAAACACAACATGGACACATCCCATTTTTTTACATTAAACAGAGGTGTTTTTTGCAAAGTGCCTACCAGTAGATTTTGGCCTCTAGCTCAGCCGGCACCCAGGGAAACCTACCAACCCTGTGCATTTTTGCAAACTAGAGACCTAGGGGAATCCAAGATGGGGTGACTTGTGGGGCTCTGACCAGGTTCTGTTACCCAGAATCCTTTGCAAACCTCAAAATTTGGCTAAAAAAACACATTTTCCTCACATTTCGGTGACAGAAAGTTCTGGAATCTGACAGGAGCCACAAATTTCCTTCCACACAGCGTTCCCCCAAGTCTCCCAATAAAAATGATACCTCACTTGTGTGGGTAGGCTTAGCGCCCGCGACAGGAAATGCCCCAAAACACTACATAGACACATCCCATTTTTTTACAGAAAACAGAGGTGTTCTTTGCAAAGTGCCTACCTGTAGATTTTGGCCTCTAGCTCAGCCGGCACCTAGGGAAACCTACCAAACCTGTGCATGTTTGAAAACTAGAGACCTAGGGGAATCTAAGATGGGGTGACTTGTGGGGCTCTGACTAGGTTCTGTTACCCAGAATCCTTTGCAAACCTCAAAATGTGGCTAAAAAAACACATTTTCCTCACATTTCGGTGACAGAAAGTTCTGTAATCCGAGAGGAGCCACAAATTTCCTTCCACCCAGCGTTCCCCCAAGTCTCCCGATAAAAATGATACCTCACTTGTGTGGGTAGGCCTAGCGCCCGTGACAGTAAATGCCCCAAAACACAACATGGACACATCCCATTTTTTGACAGAAAACAGAGGTGTTTTTTGCAAAGTGTCTACCTGTAGATTTTGGGCTCTAGCTCAGCCGGCACCTAGGGAAACCTACCAAACCTGTGCATTTTTTAAAACTAGAGACCTAGGGGAATCCAAGATCGGGTGACTTGTGGGGCTCTGACCAGGTTCTGTTACCCAGAATCCTTTGCAAACCTCAAAATTTGGCTAAAAAAAACACATTTTCCTCACATTTCGGGTCAGAAAGTTCTGTAATCCGAGAGGAGCCACAAATTTTCTTCCACCCAGCGTTCCCCCAAGTCTACCGATAAAAATTATACCTCACTTGTGTGGGTAGGCTTAGCGCCCGCGACAGGAAATGCCCCAAAACACAACATGGACACATCCCATTTTTTGACAGAAAACAGAGGTGTTTTTTGCAAAGTGCCTACCTGTAGATTTTGGCCTCTAGCTCAGCCGGCACCTAGGGAAACCTTCCAAACCTGTGCATGTTTGAAAACTAGAGACCTAGGGAATCTAAGATGGGGTGACTTGTGGGGCTCTGACTAGGTTCTGTTACCCAGAATCCTTGGCAAACCTCAAAATGTGGCTAAAAAAAAACATTTTCCTCACATTTCGGTGACAGGAAGTTCTGTAATCCGAGAGGAGCCACAAATTTCCTTCCACCCAGCGTTCCCCCAAGTCTCCCGATAAAAATGATACCTCACTTGTGTGGGTAGGCCTAGCGCCCGCGACAGTAAATGCCCCAAAACACAACATGGACACATCCCATTTTTTGACAGAAAACAGAGGTGTTTTTTGGAAAGTGCCTACCTGTAGATTTTGGCCTCTAGCTCAGCCGGCACCCAGGGAAACCTACCAACCCTGTGCATTTTTGCAAACTAGAGACCTAGGGGAATCCAAGATGGGGTGACTTGTGGGGCTCTGACCAGTTTCTGTTACCCAGAATCCTTTGCAAACCTCAAAATTTGGCTAAAAAAACACATTTTCCTCACATTTCGGTGACAGAAAGTTCTGGAATCTGACAGGAGCCACAAATTTCCTTCCACCCAGCGTTCCCCCAAGTCTCCCGATAAAAATGATACCTCACTTGTGTGGGTAGGCTTAGCGCCCGCGACAGGAAATGCCCCAAAACACTACATGGACACATCCCATTTTTTGACAGAAAACAGAGGTGTTTTTTGCAAAGTGCCTACCTGTAGATTTTGGCCTCTAGCTCAGCCGGCACCTAGGGAAACCTACCAAACCTGTGCATGTTTGAAAACTAGAGACCTAGGTGAATCTAAGATGGGGTGACTTGTGGGGCTCTGACTAGGTTCTGTTACCCAGAATCCTTTGCAAACCTCAAAATGTGGCTAAAAAAAACAAATTTTCCTCACATTTCGGTGACAGAAAGTTCTGTAATCCGAGAGGAGCCACAAATTTCCTTCCACCCAGCGTTCCCCAAGTCTCCCGATAAAAATGATACCTCACTTGTGTGGGTAGGCCTAGCGCCCGCGACAGTAAATGCCCCAAAACACAACATGGACACATCCCATTTTTTGACAGAAAACAGAGGTGTTTTTTGCAAAGTGTCTACCTGTAGATTTTGGGCTCTAGCTCAGCCGGCACCTAGGGAAACCTACCAAACCTGTGCATTTTTTAAAACTAGAGACCTAGGGGAATCCAAGATCGGGTGACTTGTGGGGCTCTGACCAGGTTCTGTTACCCAGAATCCTTTGCAAACCTCAAAATTTGGCTAAAAAAAACACATTTTCCTCACATTTAGGGTCAGAAAGTACTGTAATCCGAGAGGAGCCACAAATTTTCTTCCACCCAGCGTTCCCCCAAGTCTCCCGATAAAAATGATACCTCACTTGTGTGGGTAGGCTTAGCGCCCGCGACAGGAAATGCCCCAAAACACAACATGGACACATCCCATTTTTTTACATTAAACAGAGGTGTTTTTTGCAAAGTGCCTACCAGTAGATTTTGGCCTCTAGCTCAGCCGGCACCCAGGGAAACCTACCAACCCTGTGCATTTTTGCAAACTAGAGACCTAGGGGAATCCAAGATGGGGTGAGTTGTGGGGCTCTGACCAGGTTCTGTTACCCAAAATCCTTTGCAAACCTCAAAATTTGGCTAAAAAAACACATTTTCCTCACATTTCGGTGACAGAAAGTTCTGGAATCTGACAGGAGCCACAAATTTCCTTCCACACAGCGTTCCCCCAAGTCTCCCGATAAAAATGATACCTCACTTGTGTGGGGTAGGCTTAGCGCCTGCGACAGCAGATGCCCCAAAACACTACATGGACACATCCCATTTTTTGACAGAAAACAGAGGTGTTTTTTGCAAAGTGCCTACCTGTAGATTTTGGCCTCTAGCTCAGCCGGCACCCAGGGAAACCTACCAAACCTGTGCATGTTTGAAAACTAGAGACCTAGGGAATCTAAGATGGGGTGACTTGTGGGGCTCTGACTAGGTTCTGTTACCCAGAATCCTTTGCAAACCTCAAAATGTGGCTAAAAAAACACATTTTCCTCACATTTCGGTGACAGAAAGTTCTGTAATCCGAGAGGAGCCACAAATTTCCTTCCACCCAGCGTTCCCCCAAGTCTCCCGATAAAAATGATACCTCACTTGTGTGGGTAGGCCTAGCGCCCGCGACAGTAGATGCCCCAAAACACAACATGGACACATCCCATTTTTTGACAGAAAACAGAGGTGTTTTTTGCAAAGTGCCTACCTGTAGATTTTGGCCTCTAGCTCAGCCGGCACCTAGGGAAACCTACCAAACCTGTGCATGTTTGAAAACTAGAGACCTAGGAGAATCTAAGATGTGGTGACTTGTGGGGCTCTGACTAGGTTCTGTTACCCAGAATCCTTTGCAAACCTCAAAATGCGGCTAAAAAAAAAATTTTCCTCACATTTCGGTGACAGAAAGTTCTGGAATCTGACAGGAGCCACAAATTTCCTTCCACACAGCGTTCCCCCAAGTCTCCCGATAAAAATGATACCTCACTTGTGTGGGTAGGCTTAGCGCCTGCGACAGCAGATGCCCCAAAACACTACATGGACACATCCCATTTTTTGACAGAAAACAGAGGTGTTTTTTGCAAAGTGCCTACCTGTAGATTTTGGCCTCTAGCTCAGCCGGCACCCAGGGAAACCTACCAAACCTGTGCATGTTTGAAAACTAGAGACCTAGGGAATCTAAGATGGGGTGACTTGTGGGGCTCTGACTAGGTTCTGTTACCCAGAATCCTTTGCAAACCTCAAAATGTGGCTAAAAAAACACATTTTCCTCACATTTCGGTGACAGAAAGTTCTGTAATCCGAGAGGAGCCACAAATTTCCTTCCACCCAGAGTTCCCCCAAGTCTCCCGATAAAAATGATACCTCACTTGTGTGGGTAGGCCTAGCGCCCGCGACAGTAAATGCCCCAAAACACAACATGGACACATCCCATTTTTTGACAGAAAACAGAGGTGTTTTTTGCAAAGTGCCTACCTGTAGATTTTGGCCTCTAGCTCAGCCGGCACCTAGGGAAACCTACCAAACCTGTGCATGTTTGAAAACTAGAGACCTAGGAGAATCTAAGATGTGGTGACTTGTGGGGCTCTGACTAGGTTCTGTTACCCAGAATCCTTTGCAAACCTCAAAATGCGGCTAAAAAAACAAATTTTCCTCACATTTCGGTGACAGAAAGTTCTGGAATCTGACAGGAGCCACAAATTTCCTTCCACACAGCGTTCCCCCAAGTCTCCCGATAAAATGATACCTCACTTGTGTGGGTAGGCTTAGCGCCTGCGACAGCAGATGCCCCAAAACACTACATGGACACATCCCATTTTTTGACAGAAAACAGAGGTGTTTTTTGCAAAGTGCCTACCTGTAGATTTTGGCCTCTAGCTCAGCCGGCACCCAGGGAAACCTACCAAACCTGTGCATGTTTGAAAACTAGAGACCTAGGGAATCTAAGATGGGGTGACTTGTGGGGCTCTGACTAGGTTCTGTTACCCAGAATCCTTTGCAAACCTCAAAATGTGGCTAAAAAAACACATTTTCCTCACATTTCGGTGACAGAAAGTTCTGTAATCCGAGAGGAGCCACAAATTTCCTTCCACCCAGCGTTCCCCCAAGTCTCCTGATAAAAATGATACCTCACTTGTGTGGGTAGGCCTAGCGCCCGCGACAGTAAATGCCCCAAAACACAACATGGACACATCCCATTTTTTGACAGAAAACAGAGGTGTTTTTTGCAAAGTGCCTACCTGTAGATTTTGGCCTCTAGCTCAGCCGGCACCTAGGGAAACCTACCAAACCTGTGCATGTTTGAAAACTAGAGACCTAGGGGAATCTAAGATGTGGTGACTTGTGGGGCTCTGACTAGGTTCTGTTACCCAGAATCCTTTGCAAACCTCAAAATGCGGCTAAAAAAACAAATTTTCCTCACATTTCGGTGACAGAAAGTTCTGGAATCTGACAGGAGCCACAAATTTCCTTCCACCCAGCGTTCCCCCAAGTCTCCCGATAAAAATGATACCTCACTTGTGTGGGTAGGCTTAGCGCCCGCGACAGTAAATGCCCCAAAACACAACATGGACACATCCCATTATTTGACAGAAAACAGAGGTGTTTTTTGCAAAGTGCCTACCTGTAGATTTTGGCCTCTAGCTCAGCCGACACCTAGGGAAACCTAGCAAACCTGTGCATGTTTGAAAACTAGAGACCTAGGGGAATCTAAGATGGGGTGACTTGTGGGGCTCTGACTAGGTTCTGTTACCCAGAATCCTTTGCAAACCTCAAAATTTCGCTAAAAAAACACATTTTCCTCACATTTCGGTGACAGAAAGTTCTGTAATCCGAGAGGAGCCACAAATTTTCTTCCACCCAGCGTTCCCCCAAGTCTCCCGATAAAAATGATACCTCACTTGTGTGGGTAGGCCTAGCGCCCGCGACAGGAAATGTCCCAAAACACAACATGGACACATCCCATTTTTTGACAGAAAACAGAGGTGTTTTTTGCAAAGTGCCTACCTGTAGATTTTGGCCTCTAGCTCAGCCGGCACCCAGGGAAACCTACCAACCCTGTGCATTTATGCAAACTAGAGACCTAGGGGAATCCAAGATGGGGTCACTTGTGGGGCTCTGACCAGGTTCTGTTACCCAGAATCCTTTGCAAACCTCCAAATTTGGCTAAAAAAACACATTCCCTCACATTTTGGTGACAGAAAGTTCTGGAATCTGACAGGAGCCACAAATTTCCTTCCACCCAGCGTTCCCCCAAGTCTCCCGATAAAAATGATACCTCACTTGTGTGGGTAGGCTTAGTGCCCGCGACAGGAAATGCCCCAAAACACTACATGGACACATCCCATTTTTTGACAGAAAACAGAGGTGTTTTTTGCAAAGTGCCTACCTGTAGATTTTGGCCTCTAGCTCAGCCGGCACCTAGGGAAACCTACCAAACCTGTGCATGTTTGAAAACTAGAGACCTAGGTGAATCTAAGATGGGGTGACTTGTGGGGCTCTGACTAGGTTCTGTTACCCAGAATCCTTTGCAAACCTCAAAATGTGGCTAAAAAAACAAATTTTCCTCACATTTCGGTGACAGAAAGTTCTGTAATCCGAGAGGAGCCACAAATTTCCTTCCACCCAGCGTTCCCCCAAGTCTCCCGATAAAAATGATACCTCACTTGTGTGGGTAGGCCTAGCGCCCGCGACAGTAAATGCCCCAAAACACAACATGGACACATCCCATTTTTTGACAGAAAACAGAGGTGTTTTTTGCAAAGTGTCTACCTGTAGATTTTGGGCTCTAGCTCAGCCGGCACCTAGGGAAACCTACCAAACCTGTGCATTTTTTAAAACTAGAGACCTAGGGGAATCCAAGATCGGGTGACTTGTGGGGCTCTGACCAGGTTCTGTTACCCAGAATCCTTTGCAAACCTCAAAATTTGGCTAAAAAAACACATTTTCCTCACATTTAGGGTCAGAAAGTACTGTAATCCGAGAGGAGCCACAAATTTTCTTCCACCCAGCGTTCCCCCAAGTCTCCCGATAAAAATGATACCTCACTTGTGTGGGTAGGCTTAGCGCCCGCGACAGGAAATGCCCCAAAACACAACATGGACACATCCCATTTTTTTACATTAAACAGAGGTGTTTTTTGCAAAGTGCCTACCAGTAGATTTTGGCCTCTAGCTCAGCCGGCACCCAGGGAAACCTACCAACCCTGTGCATTTTTGCAAACTAGAGACCTAGGGGAATCCAAGATGGGGTGAGTTGTGGGGCTCTGACCAGGTTCTGTTACCCAGAATCCTTTGCAAACCTCAAAATTTGGCTAAAAAAACACATTTTCCTCACATTTCGGTGACAGAAAGTTCTGGAATCTGACAGGAGCCACAAATTTCCTTCCACACAGCGTTCCCCCAAGTCTCCCGATAAAAATGATACCTCACTTGTGTGGGTAGGCTTAGCGCCTGCGACAGCAGATGCCCCAAAACACTACATGGACACATCCCATTTTTTGACAGAAAACAGAGGTGTTTTTTGCAAAGTGCCTACCTGTAGATTTTGGCCTCTAGCTCAGCCGGCACCCAGGGAAACCTACCAAACCTGTGCATGTTTGAAAACTAGAGACCTAGGGAATCTAAGATGGGGTGACTTGTGGGGCTCTGACTAGGTTCTGTTACCCAGAATCCTTTGCAAACCTCAAAATGTGGCTAAAAAAAACACATTTTCCTCACATTTCGGTGACAGAAAGTTCTGTAATCCGAGAGGAGCCACAAATTTCCTTCCACCCAGCGTTCCCCCAAGTCTCCCGATAAAAATGATACCTCACTTGTGTGGGTAGGCCTAGCGCCCGCGACAGTAAATGCCCCAAAACACAACATGGACACATCCCATTTTTTGACAGAAAACAGAGGTGTTTTTTGCAAAGTGCCTACCTGTAGATTTTGGCCTCTAGCTCAGCCGGCACCTAGGGAAACCTACCAAACCTGTGCATGTTTGAAAACTAGAGACCTAGGGGAATCTAAGATGTGGTGACTTGTGGGGCTCTGACTAGGTTCTGTTACCCAGAATCCTTTGCAAACCTCAAAATGCGGCTAAAAAAAACAAATTTTCCTCACATTTCGGTGACAGAAAGTTCTGGAATCTGACAGGAGCCACAAATTTCCTTCCACCCAGCGTTCCCCCAAGTCTCCCGATAAAAATGATACCTCACTTGTGTGGGTAGGCTTAGCGCCCGCGACAGTAAATGCCCCAAAACACAACATGGACACATCCCATTATTTGACAGAAAACAGAGGTGTTTTTTGCAAAGTGCCTACCTGTAGATTTTGGCCTCTAGCTCAGCCGACACCTAGGGAAACCTAGCAAACCTGTGCATGTTTGAAAACTAGAGACCTAGGGGAATCTAAGATGGGGTGACTTGTGGGGCTCTGACTAGGTTCTGTTACCCAGAATCCTTTGCAAACCTCAAAATATGGCTAAAAAAACACATTTTCCTCACATTTCGGTGACAGAAAGTTCTGTAATCCGAGAGGAGCCACAAATTTTCTTCCACCCAGCGTTCCCCCAAGTCTCCCGATAAAAATGATACCTCACTTGTGTGGGTAGGCCTAGCGCCCGCGACAGGAAATGTCCCAAAACACAACATGGACACATCCCATTTTTTGACAGAAAACAGAGGTGTTTTTTGCAAAGTGCCTACCTGTAGATTTTGGCCTCTAGCTCAGCCGGCACCCAGGGAAACCTACCAACCCTGTGCATTTTTGCAAACTAGAGACCTAGGGGAATCCAAGATGGGGTCACTTGTGGGGCTCTGACCAGGTTCTGTTACCCAGAATCCTTTGCAAACCTCCAAATTTGGCTAAAAAAACACATTCCCTCACATTTTGGTGACAGAAAGTTCTGGAATCTGACAGGAGCCACAAATTTCCTTCCACCCAGCGTTCCCCCAAGTCTCCCGATAAAAATGATACCTCACTTGTGTGGGTAGGCCTAGCGCCCGCGACAGTAAATGCCCCAAAACACAACATGGACACATCCCATTTTTTGACAGAAAACAGAGGTGTTTTTTGCAAAGTGCCTACCTGTAGATTTTGGCCTCTAGCTCAGCCGGCACCTAGGGAAACCTACCAAACCTGTGCATGTTTGAAAACTAGAGACCTAGGGGAATCTAAGATGTGGTGACTTGTGGGGCTCTGACTAGGTTCTGTTACCCAGAATCCTTTGCAAACCTCAAAATGCGGCTAAAAAAACAAATTTTCCTCACATTTCGGTGACAGAAAGTTCTGGAATCTGACAGGAGCCACAAATTTCCTTCCACCCAGCGTTCCCCCAAGTCTCCCGATAAAAATGATACCTCACTTGTGTGGGTAGGCTTAGCGCCCGCGACAGTAAATGCCCCAAAACACAACATGGACACATCCCATTATTTGACAGAAAACAGAGGTGTTTTTTGCAAAGTGCCTACCTGTAGATTTTGGCCTCTAGCTCAGCCGACACCTAGGGAAACCTAGCAAACCTGTGCATGTTTGAAAACTAGAGACCTAGGGGAATCTAAGATGGGGTGACTTGTGGGGCTCTGACTAGGTTCTGTTACCCAGAATCCTTTGCAAACCTCAAAATATGGCTAAAAAAACACATTTTCCTCACATTTCGGTGACAGAAAGTTCTGTAATCCGAGAGGAGCCACAAATTTTCTTCCACCCAGCGTTCCCCCAAGTCTCCCGATAAAAATGATACCTCACTTGTGTGGGTAGGCCTAGCGCCCGCGACAGGAAATGTCCCAAAACACAACATGGACACATCCCATTTTTTGACAGAAAACAGAGGTGTTTTTTGCAAAGTGCCTACCTGTAGATTTTGGCCTCTAGCTCAGCCGGCACCCAGGGAAACCTACCAACCCTGTGCATTTTTGCAAACTAGAGACCTAGGGGAATCCAAGATGGGGTCACTTGTGGGGCTCTGACCAGGTTCTGTTACCCAGAATCCTTTGCAAACCTCCAAATTTGGCTAAAAAAACACATTCCCTCACATTTTGGTGACAGAAAGTTCTGGAATCTGACAGGAGCCACAAATTTCCTTCCACCCAGCGTTCCCCCAAGTCTCCCGATAAAAATGATACCTCACTTGTGTGGGTAGGCCTAGCGCCCGTGACAGGAAATGCCCCAAAACACTACATGGACACATCCCATTTTTTGACAGAAAACAGAGGTGTTTTTTGCAAAGTGCCTACCTGTAGATTTTGGCCTCTAGCTCAGCCGGCACCCAGGGAAACCTACCAACCCTGTGCATTTTTGCAAACTAGAGACCTAGGGGAATCCAAGATGGGGTCACTTGTGGGGCTCTGACCAGGTTCTGTTACCCAGAATCCTTTGCAAACCTCCAAATTTGGCTAAAAAAACACATTCCCTCACATTTTGGTGACAGAAAGTTCTGGAATCTGAGAGGAGCCACAAATTTCCTTCCACCCAGCGTTCCCCCAAGTCTCCCGATAAAAATGATACGTCACTTGTGTGGGTAAGCCTAGCGCCCACGACAGGAAATGCCCCAAAACACAACGTGGACACATCCCATTTCTTGACAGAAAACAGAGGTGTTTTTTGCAAAGTGTCTACCTGCAGATTTTGGGCTCTAGCTCAGCCGGCACCTAGGGAAACCTACCAAACCTGTGCATTTTTTAAAACTAGAGACCTAGGGGAATCCAAGATCGGGTGACTTGTGTGGCTCTGACCAGGTTCTGTTACCCAGAATCCTTTGCAAACCTCAAACTTTGGCTAAAAAAACACATTTTCCTCACATTTCGGGTCAGAAAGTTCTGTATTCCGAGAGGAGCCACAAATTTTCTTCCACCCAGCGTTCCCCCAAGTCTCCCGATAAAAATTACACCTCACTTGTGTGGGTAGGCCTAGCGCCCGCGACAGGAAATGCCCCAAAACACAACATGGACACATCCTATTTTTTGACAGAAAACAGAGGTGTTTTTTGCAAAGTGCCTACCTGTAGATTTTGGCCTCTAGCTCAGCCGGCACCCAGGGAAACCTACCAACCCTGTGCATTTTTGCAAACTAGAGACCTAGGGGAATCCAAGATGGGGTGACTTGTGGGGCTCTGACCATGTTCTGTTACCCAGAATCCTTTGCAAACCTCCAAATTTGGCTAAAAAAACACATTCCCTCACATTTTGGTGACAGAAAGTTCTGGAATCTGAGAGGAGCCACAAATTTCCTTCCACCCAGCGTTCCCCCAAGTCTCCCGATAAAAATGATACGTCACTTGTGTGGGTAAGCCTAGCGCCCACGACAGGAAATGCCCCAAAACACAATGTGGACACATCCCATTTCTTGACAGAAAACAGAGGTGTTTTTTGCAAAGTGTCTACCTGCAGATTTTGGGCTCTAGCTCAGCCGGCACCTAGGGAAACCTACCAAACCTGTGCATTTTTTAAAACTAGAGACCTAGGGGAATCCAAGATCGGGTGACTTGTGTGGCTCTGACCAGGTTCTGTTACCCAGAATCCTTTGCAAACCTCAAACTTTGGCTAAAAAAACACATTTTCCTCACATTTCGGGTCAGAAAGTTCTGTATTCCGAGAGGAGCCACAAATTTTCTTCCACCCAGCGTTCCCCCAAGTCTCCCGATAAAAATTACACCTCACTTGTGTGGGTAGGCCTAGCGCCCGCGACAGGAAATGCCCCAAAACACAACATGGACACATCCTATTTTTTGACAGAAAACAGAGGTGTTTTTTGCAAAGTGCCTACCTGTAGATTTTGGCCTCTAGCTCAGCCGGCACCCAGGGAAACCTACCAACCCTGTGCATTTTTGCAAACTAGAGACCTAGGGGAATCCAAGATGGGGTGACTTGTGGGGCTCTGACCATGTTCTGTTACCCAGAATCCTTTGCAAACCTCAAAATTTGGCTAAAAAACACATTCCGTCACATTTTGGTGACAGAAAGTTCTGGAATCTGATAGGAGCCACAAATTTCCTTCCACCCAGCGTTCCCCCAAGTCTCCCGATAAAAATGATACGTCACTTGTGTGGGTAGGCCTAGCGCCCACGACAGGAAATGCCCCAAAACACAACGTGGACACATCCCATTTCTTGACAGAAAACAGAGGTGTTTTTTGCAAAGTGTCTACCTGTAGAGTTTGGGCTCTAGCTCAGCCGGCACCTAGGGAAACCTACCAAACCTGTGCATTTTTTAAAACTAGAGACCTAGGAGAATCCAAGATGGGGTGACTTGTGGGGCTCTGACCAGGTTCTGTTACCCAGAATCCTTTGCAAACCTCAAAATTTGGCTAAAAAAACACATTTTCCTCACATTTCGGTGACAGAAAGTTCTGGAATCTGAGAGGAGCCACAAATTTCCTTCCACCCAGCGTTCCCCCAAGTCTCCCGATAAAAATGATACCTCACTTGTGTGGGTAGGCCTAGCGCCCGTGACAGGAAATGCCCCAAAACACTACATGGACACATCCCATTTTTTGACAGAAAACAGAGGTGTTTTTTGCAAAGTGCCTACCTGTAGATTTTGGCCTCTAGCTCAGCCGGCACCCAGGGAAACCTACCAACCCTGTGCATTTTTGCAAACTAGAGACCTAGGGGAATCCAAGATGGGGTCACTTGTGGGGCTCTGACCAGGTTCTGTTACCCAGAATCCTTTGCAAACCTCCAAATTTGGCTAAAAAAACACATTCCCTCACATTTCGGTGACAGAAAGTTCTGGAATCTGACAGGAGCCACAAATTTCCTTCCACCCAGCGTTCCCCCAAGTCTCCCGATAAAAATGATACCTCACTTGTGTGGGTAGGCCTAGCGCCCGTGACAGGAAATGCCCCAAAACACTACATGGACACATCCCATTTTTTGACAGAAAACAGAGGTGTTTTTTGCAAAGTGCCTACCTGTAGATTTTGGCCTCTAGCTCAGCCGGCACCCAGGGAAACCTACCAACCCTGTGCATTTTTGCAAACTAGAGACCTAGGGGAATCCAAGATGGGGTCACTTGTGGGGCTCTGACCAGGTTCTGTTACCCAGAATCCTTTGCAAACCTCCAAATTTGGCTAAAAAAACACATTCCCTCACATTTTGGTGACAGAAAGTTCTGGAATCTGAGAGGAGCCACAAATTTCCTTCCACCCAGCGTTCCCCCAAGTCTCCCGATAAAAATGATACGTCACTTGTGTGGGTAAGCCTAGCGCCCACGACAGGAAATGCCCCAAAACACAACGTGGACACATCCCATTTCTTGACAGAAAACAGAGGTGTTTTTTGCAAAGTGTCTACCTGCAGATTTTGGGCTCTAGCTCAGCCGGCACCTAGGGAAACCTACCAAACCTGTGCATTTTTTAAAACTAGAGACCTAGGGGAATCCAAGATCGGGTGACTTGTGTGGCTCTGACCAGGTTCTGTTACCCAGAATCCTTTGCAAACCTCAAACTTTGGCTAAAAAAACACATTTTCCTCACATTTCGGGTCAGAAAGTTCTGTATTCCGAGAGGAGCCACAAATTTTCTTCCACCCAGCGTTCCCCCAAGTCTCCCGATAAAAATTACACCTCACTTGTGTGGGTAGGCCTAGCGCCCGCGACAGGAAATGCCCCAAAACACAACATGGACACATCCTATTTTTTGACAGAAAACAGAGGTGTTTTTTGCAAAGTGCCTACCTGTAGATTTTGGCCTCTAGCTCAGCCGGCACCCAGGGAAACCTACCAACCCTGTGCATTTTTGCAAACTAGAGACCTAGGGGAATCCAAGATGGGGTGACTTGTGGGGCTCTGACCATGTTCTGTTACCCAGAATCCTTTGCAAACCTCAAAATTTGGCTAAAAAACACATTCCGTCACATTTTGGTGACAGAAAGTTCTGGAATCTGATAGGAGCCACAAATTTCCTTCCACCCAGCGTTCCCCCAAGTCTCCCGATAAAAATGATACGTCACTTGTGTGGGTAGGCCTAGCGCCCACGACAGGAAATGCCCCAAAACACAACGTGGACACATCCCATTTCTTGACAGAAAACAGAGGTGTTTTTTTGCAAAGTGTCTACCTGTAGAGTTTGGGCTCTAGCTCAGCCGGCACCTAGGGAAACCTACCAAACCTGTGCATTTTTTAAAACTAGAGACCTAGGAGAATCCAAGATGGGGTGACTTGTGGGGCTCTGACCAGGTTCTGTTACCCAGAATCCTTTGCAAACCTCAAAATTTGGCTAAAAAAACACATTTTCCTCACATTTCGGTGACAGAAAGTTCTGGAATCTGAGAGGAGCCACAAATTTCCTTCCACCCAGCGTTCCCCCAAGTCTCCCGATAAAAATGATACCTCACTTGTGTGGGTAGGCTTAGCGCCCGCGACAGGAAATGCCCCAAAACGCTACATGGACACATCCCATTTTTTGACAGAAAACAGAGGTGTTTTTTGCAAAGTGCCTACCTGTAGATTTTGGCCTCTAGCTCAGCCGGCACCTAGGGAAACCTACCAAACCCGTGCATATTTGAAAACTAGAGACCTAGGGGAATCTAAGATGGGGTGACTTGTGGGGCTCTGACTAGGTTCTGTTACCCAGAATCCTTTGCAAACTTCAAATTGTGGCTAAAAAAACACATTTTCCTCACATTTCGGTGACAGAAAGTTCTGTAATCCGAGAGGAGCCACAAATTTTCTTCCACCCAGCGTTCCCCCAAGTCTCCCGATAAAAATGATACCTCACTTGTGTGGGTAGGCCTAGCGCCCGCAACAGGAAATGCCCCAAAACACAACATGACACATCCCATTTTTTGACAGAAAACAGAGGTGTTTTTTGCAAAGTGCCTACCTGTAGATTTTGGCCTCTAGCTCAGCCAACACCCAGGGAAACCTACCAACCCTGTGCATTTTTGCAAACTAGAGACCTAGGGGAATCCAAGATGGGGTGACTTGTGGGGCTCTGACCAGGTTCTGTTACCCAGAATCCTTTGCAAACCTCAAAATTTGGCTAAAAAAACACATTTTCCTCACATTTCGGTGACAGAAAGTTCTGGAATCTGACAGGAGCCACAAATTTCCTTCCACCCAGCGTTCCCCCAAGTCTCCCGATAAAAATGATACCTCGCTTGTGTGGGTAGGCCTAGTGCCCGCAACAGGAAATGCCCCAAAACACAACATGGACACATCCCATTTTTTGACAGAAAACAGAGGTGTTTTTTGCAAAGTGCCTACCTGTAGATTTTGGCCTCTAGCTCAGCCGGCACCCAGGGAAACCTACCAACCCTGTGCATTTTTGAAAACTAGAAACCTAGGGGAATCCAAGATGGGGAGACTTGTGGGGCTCTGACTAGGTTCTGTTGCCCAGAATCCTTTGCAAACCTCAAAATTAGGCTAGAAAAACACATTTTCCTCACATTTCGGTGACAGAAAGTTCTGGAATCTGACAGGAGCCACAAATTTCCTTCCACCCAGCGTTCCCCCAAGTCTCCCGATAAAAATGATACCTCACTTGTGTGGGTAGGCTTAGCGCCCGCGACAGGAAATGCCCCAAAACACTACATGGACACATCCCATTTTTTGACAGAAAACAGAGGTGTTTTTTGCAAAGTGCCTACCTGTAGATTTTGGCCTCTAGCTCAGCCGGCACCTAGGGAAACCTACCAAACCTGTGCATGTTTGAAAACTAGAGACCTAGGGGAATCTAAGATGGGGTGACTTGTGGGGCTCTGACTAGGTTCTGTTACCCAGAATCCTTTGCAAACCTCAAAATATGGCTAAAAAAACACATTTTCCTCACATTTCGGTGACAGAAAGTTCTGTAATCCGAGAGGAGCCACAAATTTTCTTCCACCCAGCGTTCCCCCAAGTCTCCCGATAAAAATGATACCTCACTTGTGTGGGTAGGCCTAGCACCGCGACAGGAAATGTCCCAAAACACAACATGGACACATCCCATTTTTTGACCGAAAACAGAGGTGTTTTTTGCAAAGTGCCTACCTGTAGATTTTGGCCTCTAGCTCAGCCGGCACCCAGGGAAACCTACCAACCCTGTGCATTTTTGCAAACTAGAGACCTAGGGGAATCCAAGATGGGGTCACTTGTGGGGCTCTGACCAGGTTCTGTTACCCAGAATCCTTTGCAAACCTCCAAATTTGGCTTTAAAAACACATTCCCTCACAGTTTGGTGACAGAAAGTTCTGGAATCTGACAGGAGCCACAAATTTCCTTCCACCCAGCGTTCCCCCAAGTCTCCCGATAAAAATGATACCTCACTTGTGTGGGTAGGCCTAGCGCACGCAACAGGAAATGCCCCAAAACACAACATGGACACATCCCTTTTTTTGACAGAAAACAGAGGTGTTTTTTGCAAAGTGCCTACCTGTAGATTTTGGCCTCTAGCTCAGCCAACACCCAGGGAAACCTACCAACCCTGTGCATTTTTGCAAACTAGAGACCTAGGGGAATCCAAGATGGGGAGACTTGTGGGGCTCTGACTAGGTTCTGTTGCCCAGAATCCTTTGCAAACCTCAAAATTTGGCTAAAAAAACACATTTTCCTCACATTTCGGTGACAGAAAGTTCTGGAATCTGACAGGAGCCACAAATTTCCTTCCACCCAGCGTTCCCCCAAGTCTCCCGATAAAAATGATACCTCACTTGTGTGGGTAGGCCTAGCGCCCGTGACAGGAAATGCCACAAAACACTACATGGACACATCCCATTTTTTGACAGAAAACAGAGGTGTTTTTTGCAAAGTGCCTACCTGTAGATTTTGGCCTCTAGCTCAGCCGGCACCCAGGGAAACCTACCAACCCTGTGCATTTTTCCAAACTAGAGACCTAGGGGAATCCAAGATGGGGTCACTTGTGGGGCTCTGACCAGGTTCTGTTACCCAGAATCCTTTGCAAACCTCCAAATTTGGCTAAAAAAACACATTCCCTCACATTTTGGTGACAGAAAGTTCTGGAATCTGAGAGGAGCCACAAATTTCCTTCCACCCAGCGTTCCCCCAAGTCTCCCGATAAAAATGATACGTCACTTGTGTGGGTAAGCCTAGCGCCCACGACAGGAAATGCCCCAAAACACAACATGGACACATCCCATTTCTTGACAGAAAACAGAGGTGTTTTTTGCAAAGTGTCTACCTGCAGATTTTGGGCTCTAGCTCAGCCGGCACCTAGGGAAACCTACCAAACCTGTGCATTTTTTAAAACTAGAGACCTAGGGGAATCCAAGATCGGGTGACTTGTGGGGCTCTGACCAGGTTCTGTTACCCAGAATCCTTTGCAAACCTCAAAATTTGGCTAAAAAAACAAATTTTCCTCACATTTCGGGTCAGAAAGTTCTGTAATCCGAGAGGAGCCACAAATTTTCTTCCACCCAGCGTTCCCCCAAGTCTCCCGATAAAAATTACACCTCACTTGTGTGGGTAGGCCTAGCGCCCGCGACAGGAAATGCCCCAAAACACAACATGGACACATCCCATTTTTTGACAGAAAACAGAGGTGTTTTTTGCAATGTGCCTACCTGTAGATTTTGGCCTCTAGCTCAGCCGGCACCCAGGGAAACCTACCAACCCTGTGCATTTTTGCAAACTAGAGACCTAGGGGAATCCAAGATGGGGTGACTTGTGGGGCTCTGACCATGTTCTGTTACCCAGAATCCTTTGCAAACCTCAAAATTTGGCTAAAAAACACATTCCGTCACATTTTGGTGACAGAAAGTTCTGGAATCTGATAGGAGCCACAAATTTCCTTCCACCCAGCGTTCCCCCAAGTCTCCAGATAAAAATGATACGTCACTTGTGTGGGTAGGCCTAGCGCCCACGACAGGAAATGCCCCAAAACACAACGTGGACACATCCCATTTCTTGACAGAAAACAGAGGTGTTTTTTGCAAAGTGTCTACCTGTAGAGTTTGGGCTCTAGCTCAGCCGGCACCTAGGGAAACCTACCAAACCTGTGCATTTTTTAAAACTAGAGACCTAGGAGAATCCAAGATGGGGTGACTTGTGGGGCTCTGACCAGGTTCTGTTACCCAGAATCCTTTGCAAACCTCAAAATTTGGCTAAAAAAACACATTTTCCTCACATTTCGGTGACAGAAAGTTCTGGAATCTGAGAGGAGCCACAAATTTCCTTCCACCCAGCGTTCCCCCAAGTCTCCCGATAAAAATGATACCTCACTTGTGTGGGTAGGCTTAGTGCCCGCGACAGGAAATGCCCCAAAACACTACATGGACACATCCCATTTTTTGACAGAAAACAGAGGTGTTTTTTGCAAAGTGCCTACCTGTAGATTTTGGCCTCTAGCTCAGCCGACACCTAGGGAAACCTACCAAACCTGTGCATGTTTGAAAACTAGAGACCTAGGGGAATCCAAGATGGGGTGACTTGTGCGGCTCTGACCAGGTTCTGTTACCCAGAATCCTTTGCAAACCTCAAAATTTGGCTAAAAAAACACATTTTCCTCACATTTCGGTGACAGAAAGTTCTGGAATCTGACAGGAGCCACAAATTTCCTTCCACCCAGCGTTCCCCCAAGTCTCCCGATAAAAATGATACCTCGCTTGTGTGGGTAGGCCTAGTGCCCGCAACAGGAAATGCCCCAAAACACAAGATGGACACATCCCATTTTTTGACAGAAAACAGAGGTGTTTTTTGCAAAGTGCCTACCTGTAGATTTTGGCCTCTAGCTCAGCCGGCACCCAGGGAAACCTACCAACCCTGTGCATTTTTGAAAACTAGAAACCTAGGGGAATCCAAGATGGGGAGACTTGTGGGGCTCTGACTAGGTTCTGTTGCCCAGAATCCTTTGCAAACCTCAAAATGTGGCTAAAAAAACACATTTTCCTCACATTTCGGTGACAGAAAGTTCTGGAATCTGACAGGAGCCACAAATTTCCTTCCACCCAGCGTTCCCCCAAGTCTCCCGATAAAAATGATACCTCACTTGTGTGGGTAGGCTTAGCGCCCGTGACAGTAAATGCCCCAAAACACAACATGGACACATCCCATTTTTTGACAGAAAACAGAGGTGTTTTTTGCAAAGTGCCTACCTGTAGATTTTGGCCTCTAGCTCAGCCGGCACCTAGGGAAATCTACCAAACCTGTGCATGTTTGAAAACTAGAGACCTAGGGGAATCTAAGATGGGGTGACTTGTGGGGCTCTGACTAGGTTCTGTTACCCAGAATCCTTTGCAAACCTCAAAATGTGGCTAAAAAAACACATTTTCCTCACATTTCGGTGACAGAAAGTTCTGTAATCCGAGAGGAGCCACAAATTGTCTTCCACCCAGCGTTCCCCCAAGTCTCCCGATAAAAATGATACCTCCCTTGTGTGGGTAGGCCTAGCGCCCGCAACAGGAAATGCCCCAAAACACAACATGGACACATCCCATTTTTTTACAGAAAACAGAGGTGTTTTTTGCAAAGTGCCTACCTGTAGATTTTGGCCTCTAGCTCAGCCGGCATCCAGGGAAACCTACCAACCCTGTGCATTTTTGCAAACTAGAGACCTAGGGGAATCCAAGATGGGGTGACTTGTGGGGCTCTGACCAGGTTCTGTTACCCAGAATCGTTTGCAAACCTCAAAATTTGGCTAAAAAAACACATTCCCTCACATTTCGGTGACAGAAAGTTCTGGAATCTGAGAGGAGCCACAAATTTCCTTCCACCCAGCGTTCCCCCAAGTCTCCCGATAAAAATGATACCTCACTTGTGTGGGTAGGCTTAGTGCCCGCGACAGGAAATGCCCCAAAACACTACATGGACACATCCCATTTTTTGACAGAAAACAGAGGTGTTTTTTGCAAAGTGCCTACCTGTAGATTTTGGCATCTAGCTCAGCCGGCACCTAGGGAAACCTACCAAACCTGTGCCTATTTGAAAACTAGAGACCTAGGGGAATCTAAGAGGGGGTGACTTGTGGGGCTCTGACTAGGTTCTGTTACCCAGAATCCTTTGCAAACCTCAAAATGTGGCTAAAAAAACACATTTTCCTCACATTTCGGTGACAGAAAGTTCTGTAATCCGAGAGGAGCCACAAATTTTCTTCCACCCAGCGTTCCCCCAAGTCTCCCGATAAAAATGATACCTCACTTGTGTGGGTAGGCCTAGCGTCCGCAACAGGAAATGCCCCAAAACACAACATGGACACATCCCATTTTTTGACAGAAAACAGAGGTGTTTTTTGCAAAGTGCCTACCTGTAGATTTTGGCCTCTAGCTCAGCCGGCACCTAGGGAAACCTACCAAACCTGTGCATTTTTTAAAACTAGAGACCTAGGAGAATCCAAGATGGGGTGACTTGTGGGGCTCTGACCAGGTTCTGTTACCCAGAATCCTTTGCAAACCTCAAAATTTGGCTTAAAAAACACATTTTCCTCACATTTCGGTGACAGAAAGTTCTGGAATCTGAGAGGAGCCACAAATTTCCTTCCACCCAGCGTTCCCCCAAGTCTCCCGATAAAAATGATACCTCACTTGTGTGGGTAGGCTTAGTGCCCGCGACAGGAAATGCCCCAAAACACTACATGGACACATCCCATTTTTTGACAGAAAACAGAGGTGTTTTTTGCAAAGTGCCTACCTGTAGATTTTGGCCTCTAGCTCAGCCGGCACCTAGGGAAACCTACCAAACCTGTGCCTATTTGAAAACTAGAGACCTAGGGGAATCTAAGATGGGGTGACTTGTGGGGCTCTGACTAGGTTCTGTTACCCAGAATCCTTTGCAAACCTCAAAATGTGGCTAAAAAAACACATTTTCCTCACATTTCGGTGACAGAAAGTTCTGTAATCCGAGAGGAGCCACAAATTTTCTTCCACCCAGCGTTCCCCCAAGTCTCCCGATAAAAATGATACCTCACTTGTGTGGGTAGGCCTAGTGCCCGCAACAGGAAATGCCCCAAAACACAACATGGACACATCCCATTTTTTGACAGAAAACAGAGGTGTTTTTTGCAAAGTGCCTACCTGTAGATTTTGGCCTCTAGCTCAGCCGGCACCCAGGGAAACCTACCAACCCTGTGCATTTTTGAAAACTAGAAACCTAGGGGAATCCAAGATGGGGAGACTTGTGGGGCTCTGACTAGGTTCTGTTGCCCAGAATCCTTTGCAAACCTCAAAATTTGGCTAAAAAAACACATTTTCCTCACCTTTCGGTGACAGAAAGTTCTGGAATCTGACAGGAGCCACAAATTTCCTTCCACCCAGCGTTCCCCCAAGTGTCCCGATAAAAATGATACCTCACTTGTGTGGGTAGGCTTAGCGCCCGCGACAGGAAATGCCCCAAAACACTACATGGACACATCCCATTTTTTGACAGAAAACAGAGGTGTTTTTTGCAAAGTGCCTACCTGTAGATTTTGGCCTCTAGCTCAGCCGGCACCTAGGGAAACCTACCAAACCTGTGCATGTTTGAAAACTAGAGACCTAGGGGAATCTAAGATGGGGTGACTTGTGGGGCTCTGACTAGGTTATGTTACCCAGAATCCTTTGCAAACCTCAAAATGTGGCTAAAAAAACACATTTTCCTCACATTTCGGTGACAGAAAGTTCTGTAATCCGAGAGGAGCCACAAATTTTCTTCCACCCAGCGTTCCCCCAAGTCTCCCGATAATAATGATACCTCACTTGTGTGGGTAGGCCTAGCGCCCGCAACAGGAAATGCCCCAAAACACAACATGGACACATCCCATTTTTTGACAGAAAACAGAGGTGTTTTTTGCAAAGTGCCTACCTGTAGATTTTGGCCTCTAGCTCAGCCGGCACCCAGGGAAACCTACCAACCCTGTGCATTTTTGCAAACTAGAGACCTAGGGGAATCCAAGATGGGGAGACTTGTGGGGCTCTGACTAGGTTCTGTTACCCAGAATCCTTTGCAAACCTCAAAATGTGGCTAAAAAAACACATTTTCCTCACATTTCGGTGACAGAAAGTTCTGTAATCCGAGAGGAGCCACAAATTGTCTTCCACCCAGCGTTCCCCCAAGTCTCCCGATAAAAATGATACCTCCCTTGTGTGGGTAGGCCTAGCGCCCGCAACAGGAAATGCCCCAAAACACAACATGGACACATCCCATTTTTTGACAGAAAACAGAGGTGTTTTTTGCAAAGTGCCTACCTGTAGATTTTGGCCTCTAGCTCAGCCGGCATCCAGGGAAACCTACCAACCCTGTGCATTTTTGCAAACTAGAGACCTAGGGGAATCCAAGATGGGGTGACTTGTGGGGCTCTGACCAGGTTCTGTTACCCAGAATCGTTTGCAAACCTCAAAATTTGGCTAAAAAAACACATTCCCTCACATTTTGGTGACAGAAAGTTCTGGAATCTGAGAGGAGCCACAAATTTCCTTCCACCCAGGGTTCCCCCAAGTCTCCAGATAAAAATGATACGTCACTTGTGTGGGTAGGCCTAGCGCCCACGACAGGAAATGCCCCAAAACACAACGTGGACACATCCCATTTCTTGACAGAAAACAGAGGTGTTTTTTGCAAAGTGTCTACCTGTAGATTTTTGGCTCTAGCTCAGCCGGCACCTAGGGAAATCTACCAAACCTGTGCATTTTTGAAAACTAGAGACCTAGGGGAATCCAAGATGGGGTGACTTGTGGGGCTCTGACCAGGTTCTGTTACCCAGAATCCTTTGCAAACCTCAAAATGTGGCTAAAAAAACACATTTTCCTCACATTTCGGTGACAGAAAGTTCTGGAATCTGAGAGGAGCCACAAATTTCCTTCCACCCAGCGTTTCCCCAAGTCTCCCGATAAAAATGATACCTCACTTGTGTGGGTAGGCCTAGCGCCCACGACAAGAAATGCCCCAAAACACAACGTGGACACATCTAATTTTTTGACAGAAAACAGAGGTGTTTTTTGCAAAGTGCCTACCTGTAGATTTTGGCCTCTAGCTCAGCCGGCACCTACGGAAACCTACCAAACCTGTGCATTTTTTCAAACTAGAGACCTAGGGGAATCCAAGATGGGGAGACTTGTGGGGCTCTGACTAGGTTCTGTTGCCCAGAATCCTTTGCAAACCTCAAAAGTTGGCTAAAAAAACACATTTTCCTCACATTTCGGTGACAGAAAGTTCTGGAATCTGACAGGAGCCACAAATTTCCTTCCACCCAGCGTTCCCCCAAGTCTCCCGATAAAAATGATGCCTCACTTGTGTGGGTAGGCCTAGCGCCCACGACAGGAAACGCCCCAAAACAAAACGTTGACACATCCCATTTTTGGGCAGAAAACAGAGTTGTTTTTTGCAAAGTGCCTACCTGTAGATTTTGGCCTCTAGCTCAGCCGGCAGCTAGGGAAACCTACCAAACGTGTGCTTTTTTGAAAACTAGAGACCTAGGGGAATCCAAGATGGGGTGACTTGTGGGGCTCTGACCAGGTTCTGTTACCCAGAACCCTTTGCAAACCTCAAAATTTGGCTAAAAAAACACATTTTCCTCACATTTTGGTGACAGAAAGTTCTGGAATCTGAGAGGAGCCACAGATTTCCTTCCACCCAGCGTTCCCCCAAGTCTCCCGATAAAAATTATACCTCACTTGTGTGGGTGGGCCAGGTGCCTGCAACAGAATAAGGCCAAAAACTTGTAGAGATAGAGGGGATAGCACAGCGAGTTGATAAGGACATATTCTTCTTTTATACATCTTTAGGCTGACTCTGCTTTGGGGACCCACACAAGTGAGGTGTTATTTTACTTGGGAGACTGAGGGGAACGCTGGGGAGTAGGAATTTTGTGCTGGAGCGGTGATCGTACAAACGAAAGTCAGGAAAATATGCTTTTTTAAGCAAATTTTGAGGTTTGCAGAGGAGTCTGGGTAAGAAAATGTTGGGCTATCCATGCAAGCCACACCTCCCTGGACTCCTTGGGGTGTCTAGTTTTAAAAAATGTCTGGGTTTGGTAGGTTCACCTAGATGAAGGCCGCACCCAGGACCAAAAACATAGGTGCCTCCTTCCTCCCAAACACAGGTAGTTTTGTAATATATCATTTTGATGTGTCTACATATGTCTGTGATGTGCCAAACACTAAAATTGTGAAAAGAAACGCACTTAGGTTATGTGGAAAAGACCCCTCACCCACCAACCAAGTTGGTGGCATGCTTCATCATCGGGGTCCCACCCAAGACACCTAGCGTGTCTCAAGTGTGCTGCGACGCCAGATTAAAGCGGAGCAGGTTTTGTCATTTGTACCACACATACTGGTTGGATTTGGCACGAGGGTGAGTGATGGTTCAGTGGATCAAATTTTATTAACAAGAGATTTCACAAAAATGAAATGCACTGTTAATAACTGAAAGGCCAAAAAACGGAACCAATGACTCACAGCTCGTGAGCTGTAAAGCCGCGGCAAGGCACCAACCGTTTAACAGTCCGTTCACACACCTTTCATACATGACACGCACAAGACCATTCACGCCGCCAGCCGCAGGCCCAGCACATTACAACACTCGCATCGACAGACAGCGCCACTCAAGGGCCCATCACTTACATACGCCCACATGCCTGATACAACAATCACACCAGCTGATGGGAGTGTGTGCACTGGTGTTTGGCTGGCAGTGTGTTGCAGTAGCCAACAGCAAGTCAATATGTACACTATGTACACCCTCAGCCAAGCCCCACTCCACACACAATGGCATCACTTTTTTTTTATTTTTTGAAACAAAGAAACCCCTAACTAATTAGAAATAATTACAAAACTACAAACACAAAAGCTCTAACTAAGTACATGACAGAAATGCTAACCATGAAACTGAACACATGAAAATACAAAACAGACATGAGTTTACACTCACGGTTGTTCCCAGTAAATCTTCTGGGTGTGGTAATTCTTAAAACAACCACCCACACACAGCCCAGGCTTTGAAGGACAATCTGAGCAGTACATTCGAGTCTCCCTCCGGATACCTCTTCGAAAACACACTCTACATTTCTTAGCTGGAAAGTCTTTTTTGGGTGTGGTTGGAATGTGCTCAGCAAAGTGGCAATCTTTCAATCTAGCCACATCCTCCACCACTTGTTCTCTAGGAACTCTGGCCTGTTCCACCACAATAAGGCTCTCTATCACTGACTTCTGAAATTTCACAAATGTCATTTATGACTCTGGAGACCTAACATTAAACACAATAAAAGCATTAAAAGTTGCTAAGTGGAAGAGGTGAATTGCTAACTTCTTATACCAAACGTAAGACTTACGAATAGCAGTATAAGGTTCCAACCTCTGATCAACTCTATCCTCACCTCCCATGTGCTTATTATAATCTAAAATGCACACAGGTTTGCGCACTTCAGCAACCTGGCCCCAAACAGTCACGGGGGAAGTACTCTCATCATGGATGGTACTTAGCATGTAGACATCCCTCCTGTCTGAAAACTTCAAAGCTAGCAGCTCATCATTCCGCAAGGCACTGCACTGTCCCCTCTCAAGTTTGTTTACAGACAAGCTCCCTTGGATAGCCTTTCCGGTTACAACGAGTTGTGCCACAAGCAACAGTGTCCACTCTAAACAATTCCTTGAACAACTGCACTCCAGTGTAAAAGTTATCTACATACAAATGGTGACCTTTGTTGAACAGTCGTCTACCAAGTTCCCACACAATTTTCTCAGTAACTCCAAAAGTGGGAGGACAACCAGGGGGGGTCAATACTGGAATCCCTACCAGTGTAGACACGGAAATTATACACATATCCTGTACTACTTTCAGGCAGCATAAACAATTTAATTCCACATCGTGCCCTCTTGCTAGGAATGTACTGCCTAAAAACCAAACGACCCTTGAAGAGGACCAAAGACTCGTCCACAGCTATTTCTTTGCCTGGAACATAGACCTCTGAAAACCAATCGACAAAATGATCAAGGACAGGCCTAATCTTAAAAAGACGGTCAGAATCAGGGTGATCTTGTGGCAAGGCTAATGCATTGTCAATAAAATGCAGCATCCTAAGAAGAAGCAAATACCGATTACGACTCATTGTTGCAGGAAATACAGCTGTTTCCATCAAGGGACTAGTAGACCAATAAGAAGCCAGTGACGGCTTCCTTATCAACCCCATCAAAAGAGTCAAACCTAAAAGCCTTTTCATCTCCAAATTTGTGGGAATCCACTGGGCAGCTCTAGAGTGCGGCCTAAGTCTAGCAGTGTTGTCCCTCAAATACTGCTCCGCATACAAATTAGTCTGCTCAACAATCTCTTCCAAAAACACATCATCCACAAATAACTCAAAGAAATTGACAGGCAAAAAGTTCTCAGTATTGACTCTACACCCCGGGAGACCAGTAAAGGCAGGCAACTCTGGCTGCTCCATGTTTGGGGCAACCCAGAGTTCAGGTCTTCTAACAGGAAACCTTTCAGCCCCAGGTTGCTGCACTAATGGCACATCAGTGTCCTCCTCTGAAACAGACCCTACATCTGCACTGAGTGTGGCTTCCTCATCAGAAGATTCCTCTCCGGCAGAAACTTCACTGCCAGAATCCCTCACTTCCTCCTCTGCCTCAGATGCAGAGTCCGTCTCATAATCATGATCAGACAATGACTCAAAAAGCATACCAACCACCTGCTGAGCGGTCATCCTGCGGCTAGCCATGATCTTTCCTACGAAAATTAACTGGACAAATGCACCACCAACAACCAGCACTGTGTAAGATAAGTAATAAAGTGTAGCTTTATTAGTAAGAGTTATAAACTCAAAAACTATACCGCTCACTTGCCTGAAAAAGCTTGAATCACCAGCAACTACTCTGCACAGACACAGCAATCACCATTTGTTAGACCTGACAGCCTTAGGGTGGTCACCCCTAACTTTTTGCCTGCCTCCCTCCACTTTTGGGACACTGTTTGTGCTGGTTTTTCGACTGCGCACTTTACCACTGCTAACCAGTGCTGAAATGCATATGCTCTCTCCCTGAAAACATGGTAACCTTGGATAATACCTGATTGGACTATTTAATTTACTTATAAGTCCCTAGTAATGTGCACTATATGTGCCTAGGGCCTGTAGATTAAATGCTACTAGTGGGCCTACAGCACTGGTTGTGCCACCCACTTAAGTAGACCCTTTTCCTTGTCTCAGGCCTGCCATTGCATGGCCTGTGTGTGCAGTTTCACTGTCACCTCGACTTGGCATTTAAAAGTACTTGCCAAGCCTAAACCTCCCCGTTCTCCACATATAAGTCACCTCTAATGTGTGCCCTAGGTATCCCCTGGAGCAGGGTGCTGTGTGGGGGAAAGGCAGGACATGTACCTGTGTAGTTTACATGTCCTGGTAGTATAAAACTCCTAAATTCATTTTTGCACTACTGTGAGGCCTGCTCTGTGAGGCTAACATTGTGGCTGCCCTCATACAGTATTGAAGTGGTAGCTGCTGATCTGAAAGGAGTAGGAAGGTCATATTTAGTATGGCCAGAATGGTAATACCAAATCCTGCTGACTGGTGAAGTTGGATTTAATATTACTATTCTAGAAATGCCACTTTTAGAAAGTGAGCATTTCTCTGCACTTAAATCTTTCTGTGCCTTATAATCCACGTCTGGCTGGGCTTGGTTGACAGCTTCTTGTGCATTCACTCAGACACACCCCAAACACAGGGTACTCAGCCTCACTTGCATACATCTGCATTTGGAATGGGTCTTCCTGGGCTGGGAGGGTGGAGGGCCTGCTCTCACACAAAGGACTGCCACACCCCCTACTGGGACCCTGGCAGACATGATTGAACTGAAAGGGGACCTGGTGCACTTCTTAGCCACTCTTTGAAGTCTCCCCCACTTCAAAGGCACATTTGGGTATAAAACAGGGCCTCTGCCCTACCTCATCAGACACTTGCTGGAGAAGAAACCTGAACCAGAACCTGCATCCTGCCAAGAAGAACTGCCTGGCTGCCTAAAGGACTCACCTGACTGCTTTCTACAAAGGACTGCTGCTTTGCTGTTGCCCTGCTGCCTTGCTGAACTCTTGTCTGGCTGTAAAAGTGCTCTCCAAGGACTTGGATAGAGCTTGCCTCCTGTTCCCTGAAGTCTCAGGACCAAAAAGACTTCTCTTTTTCATTTGGACTCTTTGTGCGCTGAGAATTTCGACGCACAGCTTGTTCCGCGGCGAGAAAAACGCCGCACACCGACGCTGATCGACGCGACGCCTTCGGGGCGACCGGAACTTCGACGCATGGCCTCGCAAGGACAACGCCGCCTGACTTCCAGAGGGGAAATCGACGCGACGCCTGCCGTGAGAGCGAAACTTCGACGCACAGCCCCGCGGAACGACACGCAGCCGGAACACCAGCAGGAGAATCCACGCACAGACCCGGGACATCTGGTAATCCCCGCGACCTGCAGAAAGAGACTGTCCGCACGCCGGAAAACGACGCACGACTTCCCCACGTGAAAAATAACAATGCAAGTCCGTGTGTGCTGGGGAGAAATCGACGCACACACCATTTTTCCACGTATCTCTTCTTCTGCGGCCCTTTGCGGAGATTTTCCACTCCAAACCATATACTTTGTGCTTGAAAGAGACTTTGTTTGCTTTTTAAAGACTTAAGACACTTTATATCACTTTTCAGTGATATCTCTACAACTTCCCATTGCATCTTTATTCGTTTTGACCTACAATTATCCTGATAAATATTATATATTTTTCTAAACACTGTGTGGTGTATTTCTGTGGTGCTATATTGTGTTATTGTATGATTTATTGCACAAATACTTTACACATTGCCTTCTAAATTAAGCCTGACTGCTCGTGCCAAGCTACCAGAGGGTGGGTGCAGGATAATCTTGGATTGTGTGTGACTTACCCTGACTAGAGTGAGGGATCTTAAAAAAAGACGCTAGCCAGGTGGGGGTGGCGGTAGCGAAGGAGGGGGTTGTGCGTCAGAAAATGACGCTAGCCTGGTTAGAGGCAAAAAAAAAATGCCTCTAACCAGACTAGTGCCATTTCCTGGCGCACAACCACCAAAAACATGACTCCTGTCTTAGGAAAGACAGGAGTCATGCCCACTACCTCAATGGCCAGCTAAGGGGACAAGTGTCCCCTGTGCATGGCCATTGCACCCTGTGCCATGCAGGGGGCCCCAATTTAAGGCCCCCAATGGAAAAAATAAAAAAATAAAAAAATACTTAACTGGACTTACCTGGGATGGTGTCCCCCATCCTCTGGTGTCTTTCTGGTGGGGGCTTGTGAAGGGCACCTGTGGACCCATTCCATGGTGTTTAACCATTGAAATGGGTCCACAGGTCGCCTAACACCTGGTCTGACCCATGCATTAAAGAATGGTGCTAAGCAAGCATAGCACCATTATTTAGCCACTCCTCCCACCCGTGCATCATTTTAGAACAAGAAGATAAATATGGGGATATGGGGATAGCACCATATTTTGGATGGGATGCCTGCCTTGCATCTCCTTGATGAAAATGGTGCAAACTCCTATATTTGGACGTTAGACGTGTCTAATGTCAAAATATAAATATGGAGTTAGTTTTGTGCCGAATTTGCGAAAAAAGTATAAATATGGGCCTAAGTTTATAGGCAGCAACTGAATGCCCCTGCTGTGCATCCCTGCACTGCCTGGGTTTCGGTAAGGAGCCACACGACCCAATGTCAGAGACCCACACAAGAGAACAAAACGGAAGCTCCATAAGAGACCCTCTGGCGGCTCAAAAACACCATCTAATTCACCCTGAGCAACATAAGGCCAACATGGTTCACAGGCGTAGTTCAGAGGTGACATGGATTCCCCAGCAACGAGGAGGGACATTCAGTCGATGTTGGCCTTCACAAAGGAAATGGGCCTTCTATGGCAAGATTTTATTAAATCCTTGAACAAACTCAACCATGCAGTTCAGAGACTAGACACAAGTGTTGACCACCTCTGAATTGCGACAGTGAAAGACGCTCTAAAGAGGGATGAGCTGAGAGTGCGACCTCAGGAATTAGACAAGAAATGTCAGTGACTCACCAATGTGGGAGAAGATGGAGGAAAAAGATCATGGCAGAATGACATTCACATTAGAGGTATTCCAGACTCCATTGCAAATCCAGACTTGTCTGACTACATATGGAATCTGCTCACATCACATTTGCAGACCTCAGACAAGCCCATAATTCAACTGGACTACATGTACAGTGTGTTCAACTCTTACCAAATGAATAAAAACCTATCCCCAGTCGTTCTTACTATGTCATAACACTTTGCCAGAAAGAGGAGATAATGAGAGTGAGAATGGCCAGACAAAAAGAACCAGTAGTGTTCGTGGGCCCACCCTGACACCTTTTCAGGATAACTCAACCGTAACTCTTGCCAAGAGGAAATCCTCGGAAATAACAACAGACTACCTGCGCAATCATAAGATTCCAAATTTCTGGGGTTTCCCGGTCCGCCTCCTGTTTCAGTATAAGGGCAAACAAGTTTCAGTCTCCTCCAGACAAAAAACTATTAACCCCTTTAAGTTGAAAGAAGGTCTGGAAGCTGGAGGTGAACAATAAGAGAACATGAAACCGTCTTGAAGCTGACAATAATCAAGGAAAGACAGAAGAAAACAGGCATAAAAATAATCCCAAAAGCAACAATGTTCTACTGAGGGTAGCTCCCAGCTAGTCAAGCCATGAGAAGGTGGGGAACGGTGAGGGTTGCCACTCTGGTCCAAGAAAAACGTCTGTCGCTATGTTAGATGGAGTTCTAATCATAGACATAACAACTGGGGTCAACAGCCGAGTAGATACAGAATATTTATCGGCCTACCAGAACCCATGAGATTTAAGTGGGACTTCCTCTTGCCATGCCTTCTTTTTGATGGGAGGGAAGTGACTCTCATCAGTTCTGTTTGGTCATCCTGTGCATGGATTTCTATCTTGTCAAAGAGGGTTGGAATCAAGTTACCAAGAAACCCTTCAAGAAGCAGTGAGCTACATGTTGGTCCCAGATGAAGTACTTCTGGAATTAAACCACTGAGAACCTAGAAGCCAGCCAGGAAGTGATGAAGTACTGGTATGACCATAAGGCCAAGGATACCAACATGACCAAAAGGTGTGGGTTATGGAGCCCATAAAGCTGTCAGGTCAAAGTGCAGAAAAGTGAGGTCATCTACTTGGTGGGCCCTAAGACATCCACAAACCTCTTAAGGGTCCTCAAGTGGAAGAGGAGAACGAACCTATCTTCCGAGGAGCAGGATGGATAAGTGGAAGGTGTTGTCTACTCCCCTACCCTGACCCCTAAGCAACAGATGAATTGTCAGTACTTGTTGGGGGAAGTTTTCCTCACTATTCTTACTTACCTCAGGGCTCACAACTTGGTGCACCCATGATATTGACAATGTGGGCAGCATGCCTACTAAAACAAAATCTACAAGTTGTCTATCAAAGTGAAAGCCATCATCAAGGAGGAGGTCTTCAAGATGTTTGACTTAGGGGTGCTTGAGCACTCAAACAGCCCTTGGTTTAGTCCACGATTTATGGTACCGAAGGCTTCCCCACCAGGCCTCACACCAGAACTCCGGTTCCGTGCAGACTACAGTGGGCTCAATTCGGTCACTAATATTGATGATAACACCATCCCCTAAGTCGATGAGCTCATCGACAGGGTAGGAGCTGGTAAGTTTTACAGCATGTTTGACTTAATGTTTGAATACTGGCAGATTCCCATAACTGAGGAAGCTAACGAGAGGTCTGTATTCTCACCACCAGACGGACACTTCCAGTTTAGAGTGATGCCCTTTGGGTTAAATAATTCTCCTTCCATCTTCCAAAGGTTGGTCAACCGGGTCCTGGCTGGGATGGAGGATTTCTATGCTGCCTATCTACAACATTGTTGTCTTCAGCTCCAGCTGGAAAGACCACCTGTTCCACCTCAAGGACGTTCTTCAAGCCCTTCAGAAGGCAGGCTTTACTGCCAGATAGGGCAGGGATCTGTGGTTTACTTGGGCAACCAGGTTGGTGGGGGCAAAGTGCAGCCCCTCCAGACCAAAATCCAGATCATTCTGGCTTCGGAACCCACAAGACCCAGAATAAAGGAAATTTGTCAAGGGGTATGGCACCATTCTTGCCTCCTTGACAGACCTGACTTGTGAGAAGCATCCCAACAAAGTGATCTGGATAGAGGCATGCCATAACGCTTTGGACACCTTGAAAGAGACCATGTGCACAGCACCAGTGCTCCAAGCCTCTGACTTTGCTAAATAATGAATTGTCTAAATGGACACCTCAGAGCATGGCATAGTGCATGGCTGTGCTCTCACAGCTGAATGAAGAAGGCCTAGTACAACCTGTAGCCTTCATCAGCCAACAGTTACTTCCCAGTGAACAGAGGTAGAATGCCATTGCAATGGTCTGGACACTGAAGAACCTGAGGCCATAGGTGTTTGGGACTCAGCTCTGGGTTTAGACAGAGCACAGACCCTTCAGATGGCTAATGCAAATGTGGGGTGAGAATCCCAAGGTGTTAAGGTGGTCCATCTCCCTACAGGGAAAGGGCTTTGTGGTGGAATATCCCCTTGGAACTGACCACTCCAGTGAGGATGGCCTTTCCAGGTTCTTCTGCCTTAGTGATGAGAACTCCCATGAAGGTGAGAGGTTCTTCTTGCTTTCAGCTTGGGAGGGACACATGTTAGACCTGGCATCCTTGGCATGCTATTCCCCCAAACATTTAGCCTTCACCCCTCCTGTTTTGCTGAATTATTTTTTGTTGGCTTTAGAACTCTGTGTGCACTTTACCACTGCTAACCAGTGCTAATGCACTTGTGCATTCTCCTTCAAGCAAGGTAAAATTGGCCTACGCCTAGTTGATACATTTTATCTACTTGTATGTCCCTAGTATGTACCCATGGCCTGTAAACTAAATGCTACAAGTGGGCCTCCAGTATTCATTGTGCCGTCCACTACAGTAACCCTGTAAAACATGTGTCAGTTCTACTACTGCAGCCTGCAGAGCATTTTTATGCCACCATTTTGACCTTGCAAAATCAACCTTTAGCCAGGCCCAAATCTCCTTTTTTTACTGTAAGTCACCACTAAAGTCAGCCCTAACCACCCAGAGGGCAAGGTGCATACAATTTAAAAAGGAGGAAATATGGATTTAAGTTTTACATGATGTTTTTATGATCTTGTTTGACAGTGCAGTTGTCACCAGACAATTATGTGAGCATCACTAGAGAGGGGCTTCGGCTCTAATCACATGTTGGAAGCCAGAAGTACATGTTTTAATTGGGTAGAAGTTGTATGCTTCCATAACTAAGTGCTTGCCCTCCACATATCTGTGATCATTGTGAATATTTATCAAGTTGCCTAAGCTTGAATTTTCAGGGGCATACACATGAAACTAGAATGCTATTAAAGTGCCTTAGATAACTTATATTTTTTTCCTCTGTGATCAGCACAGATTTGAGGAGGGCAGTCACTAACCTACATGGATTATTAGGACTGGTTTGACAGTGCAACCGTCACCTGACCTTTTAACCTACACCAATATTATTCTACACTTGTTTGCTTCCAAGCAAATGCATATCTATTCCTATACTTTTCATTTGTAATGCTTTGCATTACTAAATAAGATTCCTGTAAAGCAAGACCTATTGGCATTTCCAATGCTTGTTCACTGTGGTTATTCCTATCTCTTCATTTAACACCTGGTAATCTCATTACATTTAGTAAGGTGCCAACTTTAGATTGGGAGCAGATTGAGATGTGCTGTTTACACTCAAATTAATTTAAAATCACCTTTAATGGTGAAGCCGGATTTTAAATCACAGTTCTAAAAGTGCCACAAATTTGGTATTTTCTTGTCAAAACTATGTGTGCCTTCTGCCAGTGTCCTGGGTCACATGACTATTGGGATCTGTGTATTCCTTCCATAAAGTGACACAAAGGGGGCTTAGATGTGGCCAGGAGTGGCCATCCTGGCAGGATAACCCGGGAAGGGCTGTGCTCTGCTCCACTTACACTTCAAAGGGCTTTCCCTCCTGCTCACACAAAGGATCCAGACACCAGGCCTGTCCTGCCTTCTGTCACCCCTACACAGTGTGGAACATTGACAAGGGAAATGAAAAACATTCCAGAACCAAATGTGGGGGTAGGACAGGGAGTCAGCCACATAACGGCTGGTATCAGGTATAAATATTGGCTGGCCAAAGCCACTCACCATAACACTCCTGAACTTCTGGAAGCTATCGAAGGACTGTCCTTCTTTTGGGGGGGCTGCTTTGCTGCTTGAAGGACTGCCTTGTAGTCTGAGAAGGAAGATTAGACCTGGTTGCCTTTATCCCAGGCTAACCAGAATGACCCCAAGGATCAGTTGGCTGATCTGTGTGAGTGGCAGGGGCACAACAAACTTCAGAGGCCTACCTGCAACTGCCCTGCTGACCTGCTGCAGGTGGACCTGCTTGAGCACTGCTGGCTTCTGGTAGAGTTCTGGTAGACTGATCTCCAAGAGGTGCCTTCCCAGGACCTGGAGCCTTGGTTCCTCCTATAGACAAGGTAAAAATCCTGAAGTTGAGTTCTTCCTGACTGTGAATGAGCATGTTCACCCAATGGCTCTACGGCCTGCAATGACTGCCAACTCAAAGTTCTGCTGAAACCTGCTCTTCGCACCAACAACAACTGTCCACTGCAATCGGCAACTTGAGACTTGCACTTCACACTACAGCAACACGTAGCTACATCGAACCTGCTCTTTGCACTATAGTGAAAACAGTCTGCAACTCTGAGCCTCTCCCTCACAGCCTCCTCCAACGTGAATGGAAATCTTTGCACCGGACTTATAAGGTAACTTTTCAGCAGGACAAACCTCGTCTGACTTGTGCTTCATCGTAGTCACTCTGAACTTGTGACTTTTCCCTGGTCTAGCATGACTAGATGAGCACAATTAGTGCTTTGTACTTTTAGGCACTATTTTCACTAGAAACTTTAAAATTGAATATCTGCAGTTATTATGATTGGATTTTTGTCGCTCTGGTGTCATTTTAGTCATTAAAATCTACCATATTTGCCTAAATTGGTTTGGGATTTTTCTTGTCTTTTATTTTAACTTTATTACTGTTTGTGTTCTTCATAAGTATTTAACACATTTACTCTACATTAGGCCTGACAGGGCGTGGCCAGGAGCTGACCAAGATGGCTGCCTGAACAGGGAGCTCCATCACCGACTTGCATTATCTGCTGACATCCCTCAGTCCCGGGGGCTAATCACCAGAATCTCTGCAGCCCTGGTGTTTGGGGGCTGAATGAGCCTCATCCTATGTGGAAAATGCTATTCCTGTTGAGCCACGGATGCCACCATTGCCCTGGTGAAGACCGTTTGCTAGTCTTGTGGCTGGTGACCTACATGAGTCTGGGAAGTCTGGCTGGCCAGGCTGTGCATCGGAGGGGCCCTGTGAGTTGGTGTTGGCTTGCTGTTATTGAAATTTTGCTGAACTGCTCTGTGTGCCTTATTGGAGTAAGCAGTAGCTGGAGATGCAACAGTGAGGTCAGATTGCTTTCAGGTAGGCTGCATTAGGGGTGTATGCAGGCCGTGGTTTACTCCAAGAGCGCCACCACCGTGATCTATATCTGTTGCAAAGTGTTCTCTCTGCTGGGGGGTCTGTGCGAGAAGGTGTTGGGGCATCCCACAAAAGAACAGCTGGCCTAGGGCTGTATTCTTGATGCAGCCTGGTCTGGTTCTCTGCATGGGAAAGGCTTGCGGGCACTGAAGTGCGTCTGGGTCTCAACCGTGCTGGGTGTGCTGGGGCTGGCTCCTGGGTTCGGTCAGTGGCTAGTGTGCTGATGTGGCTAGCTCCCTAGCACCTCTTGTGCTTACGGCCCTACATTCAGGGTCTGCTTGTGAGGCTCCGATTAATTGGCACCAGCCTTATCTTTTTGTGCTGAATGGCTGCGGAAGCTTGGCCCATGATCTTGGACTGGAGAGTCGGTGTGGCTTGCAGCTATTGCCTTCTCGATTGACCAGCCTGCTGGTTTCAGGAGTATGTGGTGATGGAGTCCTGCTCTGGGAACTTTGGCTATTTCTGAACGTCTATCTTTGTGCAACTGGGTGAAGTGAGGTGTTACCTGCAGCTATGCTTCCCATTAACGTGCTACTACAAGACTACATGGTAAAGCTAGCAACCGATTAGCTCTGAGTGGCGCTATTTGGAAACATATCTATTAAAATGTGCTGGGCGCATCCTGCTGCTGCCTTTGCCCCCGGCGCTTGCTGACTGTCTTCCCTGGCATGCATACTGCCCCGCTGAGACTCCCTGTTTCTACAAGGCTTGTGTGCTTGGAAGGGCCTGCCTTGATCATTTCTGAGTTTGCAGCCCCCTTTTTTCCATCCCATCATGGGTAAAATGGATTCAAAATAACCAAAGATAGGGGTTGAGTCCCATAAAGATGTGACCTGCAGGACATAGGATGGGAGGGTGTTGAAAGGGAATAATGGAAGCATCGCCGCTGAACCAGCGTATTAATACTAAAATTGGCACCATGACAGGTCGACTGGATAAACTGCAATCTTGTCTTGTGAAGCAGGAAACTTGGACCATAGAAGTAGAACAACATATATCCACCTTGGAAGAGGACCACACTCCCTTAACATCCAACTATCAAAAGCTTTGTAATGAACTCAATGTAGCAACCAAGAATGAGGACTTGGAGGCTCGCTCTAGGCAAAACAATCTGCGTCTGGTTGGCATCCCGGAGAATGCCAACTCCGGGAAGATGGAGCCTTTTATTGAGAATTTGCTGTGTGACTTGTTTAATGCTGACTCATTTCTCAAACGCCTCCTGGTGGAGCGGGCTCATCTCTCTCTGGGCCAGTGTATAGTGTCGGGTGTCCCCCGACTCAATATTGCCAGGCTTTTGAATAATTCGTACTGCGACACCGTGCTGTGCTTGGCTCAGGAAAAGAGAGCCCTTCTATACTAGAGTTCTAAACTTTCTATTTTCTTGGTGAGCGTTCCTTCAGGCAAAGGCACTTTAGCACAAGCATACTGAACCTTATGCCATGTTGTGTCCTGCTTGCCTCAACTGCAAATTTAATGGTAAGGTGACTGTCTTTAGATCTCCATCTGAGGCCTTAAGGAACATTAGGAGTGCCATTGGGGTGCGTCCCCGCCGCTTTTGCAATACACAGTCTTTCACCCGCAACAGTGGCACTGGCCTCTCAGATATTATGGCTCCTGACGCTTGACGCCCTAGACATCCCATTCCTATTCTCCTCTTTGCTGGGAGGGTGCTATTTCCTGGCCCCATGGATTTGTGCTTCTGCTTCTACATTGTTTACATGTGACCTGGGAAGCCGTCTGCTTTACACTGTTTGTTGGCCATAACTAGGTCGATGGATATGTGCCTGCTATGTGCTATTGAATCCCAGTGTATGGGTGGTCCTTGCCTCCTGAACATTGTTCTCAAGTACTCAGGGACATATTTACAAGCCCCTAGAGCCAACGGAGCATCACTTTATTTGATTCTCAGGTGGCACAGTGTGCTGGCCCATATTTACAAGGTCACGCAAAGCCACCTTGTGTGGCTTTTCATGGCCTTATAAATATGGCCTCCTTTCACACATTACTGTTTGTGAAAGGGGCATTCCATGGGTGTTTCTGTTTGGTGTTCCCCCAGGGGTAGCATAAAAGTGGCACAAAGAGGATAAATATCTTTATTTCTTCTCCTTTTTTCATCTGCATGCATAATGCAGTGCACATAGGAGAAAAACACCATTAATGATTGTTTATGTGCAGGGTGCAAGGGTGCCTGCATTGGCACTAGGCTGTCAATTGTGCGCCAGCTCTCCGGTAAGTACAGGGAAGCGTTGTATTGCTGGAAATCGAATGCATTCCTGCACTTTCTTAATGGCACAGCTCGACGCTGCAAGATGGCTTGTGGCACCAGGCTGCATCATTATTTTGTAACTATGCCCGCAATGTTATATTATAGTGAGTGGCCCTCCTCTTATTTTATGTGGGTGGGTGGTTGAATGTATTGAGTTAATCCCTGGCGCTCTGCACATTTCACCTATTGGCCTCTTCATTGAGTTTTGGTTTAATTCTGTTATTTTATTATTGGTATTGTTCCTGTTGACAAGGGTTCCAGGTGGTAGCCGGCATAGTTATCAATGGAACTAAGGCCCGTATTTATACTTCGTTTGCGCCGAATTTGCGTCGTTTTTTTCGACGCAAATTCGGCGCAAAACTAACGCCATATTTATACTTTGGCGTTAGACGCGTCTAGCGCCAAAGTATGGGCAAATAGCGTCATTTTTTTGCGGGAACGCCTTCCTTGCGTTAATGAGATGCAAGGAAGGCGTTCCCGTCTAAAAAAATGACGGCCACGTAAATGCGTCGTATTTATACTCCCGGGCAAAAATCACGCCCGGGAGTGGGCGGGGCAAAAAACCCTGCATTTGCGCCACTTTTTACCGCCTGGGTCAGGGTAGGCGTTAAGGGGCCTGTGGGCTCAAAATGAGCCCACAGGTGCCCTCCCCTGCCCCCAGGGACCCCCCCTGCCACCCTTGCCCACCCCAGGAGGACCCCCAAGGATGGAGGGACCCATCCCAGTGAAGTACAGGTAAGTTCAGGTAAGTATAATTTTTTTTTTTTTTTTGGTGGCATAGGGGGGCCTTATTTGTGCCCCCCTACATGCCACTATGCCCAATGACCATGCCCAGGGGACACAAGTCCCCTGGGCATGGCCATTGGGCAAGGGGGCATGACTCCTGTCTTTACTAAGACAGGAGTCATTTAAATGGCGTCTGGGCGTCGAAAAAAAATGGCGCAAATCGGGTTGAGGCGATTTTTTTGCCTCAACCTGACTTGCCCCATTTTAAGACGCCCTAACACCATTTTCCCCCTACGCCGGCGCTGCCTGGTCTACGTGGTTTTTTTCCACGCACACCAGGCAGCGCCGGTCCGCTTGCGCCGGCTAACGCCATTCCATAAATACGGCGCCCGCATGGCGCTTCAGAATGGCGTTAGACGGCGCAAAATTTTTTGACGCTAAACTGCGTTAGCGCAGTTTAGCGTCAAAAAGTATAAATATGGGCCTAAATCTTATATCTTTCCCCTCACTCCTGCCACTAAACTTTGCACACTTTTGTTCCCCTTGCAATGGGTGACTGACTCTCTTAAATACTTGGGGATCCAAACCAGTGCTAGAAAATAAGATTTAAACGAGTTATGGAGTAGCGAATCACGAATTGGAGGAACATATCCGTGGTTGGATGCCCCTTTCATTAATGGGACTCATTGCCATAATGAAAATGGTCATACTTCCGCGGCTACTGTATCTTTTCTTAAACATACCAATACCCCTGCCTCCTAATTGTTTTCCATACGCTGCATGCCCTTGTGGTGCGACTTTGTTGGGTAGTGGAGTCAACCTAGACTCTGCTGGGAAACTCTAACTCTACTGTATTACTGGGACAGCCTTGCAGCTTCTCATTTTGAACTTTATCACCTCTGTGCCTACTATTGGCTGTGGCCTTCCCCCTATCTGGTGCACTATGCTCATGAACATGACCAGGTGTACCTCACCCCTCCAAGCCTCAGTTCTTATTGGCCATGCCCCATGCCAGTAGTGGTGCGAAATTGACACAGTTGCATGTACAGAACAGGCTTGGATTCGACCACATTTTAAACTTGACTTCATGGTGCTATATTCACCTCTGCAGAAGGTCACTCAGTTTCCACTCTCTCGTATGTTACAGGAGAGACTGGTTACCCAACGAGTGATGCGATGGGGGTATAGCTGAGATGAGTGATTTTTATTAGCCAGCTATATCTTCCTCAGGCCCCTTCTCTCTCGCCTTTATGCTTCAGTGCTCTCTGAGATACAGATGGGCTCCCAGTCTGCTAGGACTCATTGTCAGGTGGATCTGGGCAAATCTATCACCTACAAAAGTGAGGGAGCGGATTAGAGGTCTGACTTAGTCCCATTCTCCCAATGGCAAACTATGGGGGTTATTCTAACTTTGGAGGAGTGTTAATCCATCCCAAAAGTGACGGTAAAGTGACGGATATACCACCAGCCGTATTACGAGTTCCATAGGATATAATGGACTCGTAATACGGCTGGTGGTAAATCCGTCACTTTACCGTCACTTTTGGAACGGATTAACACCTCCTCCAAAGTTAGAATAACCCCCAATATGTTTTACACTTCCTTTTCATACATCACATCTACTACACCCCATCCAAACTACAAATATAAATTTTGTGTCAATGACAAATGCATCAGAAGCCATGGGGAGAGGCAGACGTCCTGCATTTCGCGCGGCTGTGCTCTCCAATTGCGGCCTTCTTTTCTGCTGCATGCTCCACACTCTTAGACAGGCTACAGATGCAAATGTGCCCTGCTCCTGGACTGGCGCTTTTATGCCTCCTGACGGAAATGCCCGATTATAATAAAAAGCTTATTGCCTTAGCGCAGCTACTTGCTAAGCGCCGAGAGGCCTGTGTGTAGGGATGTGGGCGGTCATCCTTTATTAGAGACTGGTTAGTAGATTTGGCCACTGTCAGGATCAGTTGAATTTATATTACTTCATACAGTCTCTTCTAGCCAGACCAAATATTTCTGGGGCTCTTTACAAAATTATCTTTCAAAACAAACGTTCAATTCAGCCTCATGAAACACACAGGTACACTTTTATGGCTATGAGGCCCTGAACCCTTGTTAAAGTATATTGTCCTTCCTCTCTTATTTCCTCCCTTGACCCCTTCTTTTTAACTGTATTTTGATTATGTAATTGGTTGCATGAATTGTCTTTGGTCTTTGCACTACGGTAATGTATTTCCTTCTTGTGCATTACTCCTAATGTGCAAGCCATGTATGACCGGCAGCCTAATTGTTTCAACTTCTACGTTCCCTCACGTCAACTACGCTCTGCCAACCTTGCCCGCACCATCGTCTCCCGAATCCAGCGCAAGACCTCTGGCGGCAGATCCTTCTCCTACCTCGCCGCCAAAACCTGGAACTCACTCCCGACCTCACTGCGCCAGACCCAGGACCTCCTCACCTTCAGGAGACTCCTCAAGACATGGCTCTTCGAACAATAGCAGCACCCCCCCCCCCCCTAGCGCCTCGAAACCCTAACGGGTACATAGCGCGCTTTATAAATTATTGATTGATTGATTGATTGATTTTATGAACTTATTTAACAACTGATTGATTCCTTACTACTTATTGTATTCTATATGGAGATGCAGCTTTTGTTTTATTGTAGTAATGAACTAAGTTTTGAAATAATAAATATATTAACAAAAAATAGGTTAAGCCTGACTGCTTTGTGCCATACTACCACAGTAGAAACTTTAAAATTGAATATCTGCAGTTATTATGATTGGATTTTTGTCACTCTGGTGTCATTTTAGTAATTAAAATCTACAATATTTGCCTAAATTGGTTTGGGATTTTTCTTGTCTTTTATTTTCACTTTATTACTGTTTGTGTTCTTCATAAGTATTTAACACATTTACTCTACATTAGGCCTGACAGGGCGTGGCCAGGAGCTGACCAAGATGGCTGCCTGAACAGGGAGCTCCATCACCGACTTGCATTATCTGCTGACATCCCTCAGTCCCGGGGGCTAATCACCAGAATCTCTGCAGCCCTGGTGTTTGGGGGCTGAATGAGCCTCATCCTATGTGGAAAATGCTATTCCTGTTGAGCCACGGATGCCACCATTGCCCTGGTGAAGACTGTTTGCTAGTCTTGTGGCTGGTGACCTACATGAGTCTTGGAAGTCTGGCTGGCCAGGCTGTGCATCGGAGGGGCCCATACTACCACAGGTTCATTTAGTGACTTTTGTGGTTTACCCTGACAAGGAAGGTGATTGTCGCCTGAGTGAGGCTTCCACCCCTCTTAACTAATAACCCAATTTCGTACAATATTTTTGTATGTAACAAACATATTTACAATACTTATATATGTTTAAAGTATCCTAACAGTATGTTAAAAAAGCTTTACTTTATCCAATTTCATATATAAAATAACAATAAAGAAAAACTTTATTCATAGCGAATTCGAAGTGTTTTGGGTGAATGCAAAGATGACATTATTTCAATTATAGAATTGAGGAGAATGCTGAACATTCTATTGTCTATTTTGGAAAAATTGCGGTGTCTATTATTGAATTCATCATCATTTTATGACGACTCCTCATGCTCCTTCATGAGATCTGAGAGGGCATGCACAGGTGTAATTGTTTGCATTGAGTACACTCCAGAGGTTGATGGCGTAGGCTGTATACCCTCAAAGACATTTGAGTCCACTGACGGCTGCAGAGATATCCGTGGAAAGAGGCTGTAAAGATGACATAACAGGGACAATGTTTTGGTTAAAAAACATTCACTGGTCCTCAGTTAATATGCTGCAAAATAATATCGGAGGCATTATTGTTTTCTGCTTTTCAGTGTTTGAAATATTTTCTTTTTAATCTGGTCCATGTTGTCGCTCGTTCACGGTTTCAGCAACATTAGCTGGAGAATCATCCAAGAGAGTCTCCATCCCATCTGCAATTCCTCAACATTCATTTTCGGTGTCCTGTGAATACAGCTCTCAAAGGTAACTTTCAGGATCTTCATCATTCACAGGAGCACATTGTTGACCTATTTGTTGTGAAGAAGAAGCTTGACGACATATGGCAGATACTCTAGCACTGTCTTCCCTTGGCTTCCTAGACTGTTGTCCAGTCCATGAGATTAAATAATGTATCGACATTCAAGGGGGGCAGAGTGGTATCCAGTAACAAAGTCTCTAGTAAAGAAGACAAGGAAAAATATACGACTGCATTAAAACATTTCCAAAAAACGTGTGAAGCCAAAGTCTTGTTTATTCCAATAAAATTGCTGCTACGCAAAACTGCCCTAGAACACTCTCTCAGGTAGTAAAAACCCTATCCGATCCTGCTAGTATTGCACCGGTTACTTCCCTCTCACAATTGCCATGTGAGGCTATTACAGACTTAAAAAAAAAAAAAAAGTGGCAGACATCCAGTCGGCTCTCCTTTTTGCTGGTGTGGCCATTACTCAAACAGCCCTCTCAAGTTGGAGTGCACGCTGGATAGATTCCAGTATTTAGATGTACCTTCTTTTAGGGCTATTCTTCCATCTGTTAAATCTGGATCTCCATTGGATCCCTGCACCCCAGCAGTATTTGGTAAGCACGCCTATCTGGCCCTGGAGCAGCTTACCCAACGAAACAATAAATCATTGTTGATAGGCACCGGTCCTAAAACTTGGAAAACAGCTCTGGTTACTCCCTTATTGAAAAACCCCAAATTGAATCCTCTCATTTGGTCAAATTACAGACGTATCTCACTGCTGCCAGTTTTTCCCAAAATGTTGGAGAAACATGTAAATCAACAACTCGTTGTGCATGCAGAGCTTAATGGCCGACTCCACCATTCACAATATGGGTTTCGAGCAGGCCATAGCACCAATGGGCTCTTCTCGGTGTTACCGAGTTCTTGAGGCATCAACTGGACAATGGAGGAGCCACTGCACTGATTCTGTTAGATCTCAGTGCAGCATTTGACACCATAAATCACAGCACGCTCATACAAAAATTAGAGGGGATGGGAATACGGGATATTTCCCTTTAATGTCTGAAATCCTTCCTGCAGGACTGTACTTTTCAGGTCCACACTAACCAACATAGGTCATTGTTGTAAAGGACGGTTCCGGCACAGGAGTTGATTTCATTATTAATATATTTAGTAACAAGATACAGATGTAACCTCCACCTCAGCCAGCTTCAAATCACCGTCTCCAGGCGGAATGTCACGGTTCCTAAGACACAGTTTCTATGACGACATACAAAGGTTATATCCATAAAAGAACTACACATTATAACATATCCTCCTCCTTTACATAATAACATACATACTCCCTTTTGATTCATAACACTACAATTGTAATTACACATACTACACATAACCAAGTTAGGTTGAAGTTTTACTTATGATAGGTACTACTTTAAATATGACTATCTTACATAATCTTGTAAATACAAAGGAGGACTCTTTTGTCTCTGCTCCCTAGCAGGCAAACGTTCCTCCCCAGGACTTTGTACACTCCCTGGAAAAATTCGGGAAGGTCCGGAACTTTATTCATTCCCTGGAATAATTCGAGGAGATTCAATCCCTGATGTTTGAGGAGAAGACACACTATCCTCTTCTGAACACCTAGTGGTTGATGTCACACCCTTCTCTAAATCCTGTGGTGTTTCGCCACTGGATCTATTGTCCTCACCATTAAATGTTAAAGAGCTTGACCCAACCTCTTTAGAAGAACTCCGGCATTCTGAAACCACTCCTTCATCCTCAACCAACGCCGACCCCTCACATTCATTCCTCTGTGTACCAAACCTTGAGTCTTGCGCACCAAATCTAGCTACCCTCCTAAAATTCTATTTCTCACCATTTTCCAACATGACATGCCATCTACCAATATTCTTAACTTGAAACGGCCCTCGAAATTTGTTTAATCCTCCGATGTACCGTCCAGATTTTATTTTTACCCAATCACCGGGAACTATTTTGTTACTGTGTTTTCTCTTGCTGTGTTTTCTTTCCCTCTCCTGACATTCCTGCTCCACTCTATTTCCTTCCAATAGAGCTTTTAACCAAAACGGTGTCAACTTGGTACTAGGCTTTCGACCACGCATTAACTCAAAAGGAGAAGATACCAGTGTGTTGTTCACCGTAGTCCGATAAGCCCACACTAAATCACTCACAACTTTTCCTACACTTAGGGGGTCATTCTGACCCCCGCCGGCGGCAGAAGCCGCCCGTCTGGCGGGAACCGCCAGAAGACCGTACCGCGGTCAAAAGACTGCGGCGGTCATTCTGTCTTTCCCGCCGGGCTGGCGGGCGACCGCCAAAAGGCCGCCCGCCCGCCCAGCGGGAAAGCACCAGCAACGAGGAAGCCGGCTCCGAATGGAGCCGGCGGAGTTGCTGGTGTGCAACGGGTGCAGTTGCACCCGTCGCGATTTTCAGTGTCTGCCAAGCAGACACTGAAAATCAATGTGGGGCCCTGTTAGGGGGCCCCTGCAGTGCCCATGCCAGTATCAGTGGCAGGGGCCCCCAGGGGCCCCACGACACCCGTTCCCGCCAGCCAGGTTCTGGCAGTGAACACCACCAGAACCAGGCTGGCGGGAAGGGGGTCGGAATCCCCATGGCGGCGCTGCTTGCAGCGCCGCCGTGGAGGATTCCCTGGGGCAGCGGGAAGCCGGCGGGAAACCGCTTCTTGTCCTCATGAACTTATTGGTGTAACAAGTTTTTCGTATCAATTAAAGTCTTGTGGAAGAAACTAACAGACACCTCGCATTATTACTTGCTCGACCATATTGGACTTTCTGCACTTGTTGTATTTCATTTGATAAATTGGAGTGGTGCACCCCCTTATTGTGTTTGACTTTCAATGTCTCTGTCTTAGAGGCAAAGTTCTTCACAAATTTGGAATAATGCTCTATCATTCCTAAAAAAGACCTCAATTGATCTTTGTCTTGCAGTGGTGGGGCCAATTTAATAGAATCAAGTAAGTTGTTCTTAGGCTTGATACCTTCCCCCGAGAGGCTATGCCCAATATATTCTATCTCCCTGACTAAAAACACACATTTCTCCTTCCTTAAAGTCAGCCCAGCATTAGAGATTCTGTCCAGAACCTGCTTTAAGGTGAAATTATGATTCTCAACAGTGTCTCCAAAGATTAAGATATCATCCTGGAAAAATAGCACATTTTCTAAATCATGGAATACATCAGTCATTACTCTCTGAAACACACTGGCTGCCGAACATAACCCAAAAGGCATTCGTGTAAATTGAAACGTGCCTTCCATGGTTATGAAGGAAGTTAAAGATTAAGGGCCAGATGTAGCAAAGCTTTAGCGACTCGCAAACGGCGAAAATCGCCGTTTGCGAGTCGCTAAAGACACTTTGCTATGTGAAATGCATTTTGCGAGTCGGAACCGACTCGCAAAATGCAATTCCGAGTCGCAAATAGGAAGGGGTGTTCCCTTCCTATTTGCGAGTCGCACTGGTATGCAATTTCATTTGCGACCGCGATTGCGGTCGCAAATGAAAGCGCAGTTACCATCCACTTGAAGTGGATGGTAACCCAGTTGCAAATGGGCAGGGGTCCCCATGGGACCCCTTCCCCTTTGTGTCTGGACCAAAAAATAATTTTTCAGAGCAGGCAGTGGTCCAATGGACCACTACCTGCCCTGAAAAATACCGAAACAAAAGGTTTCGGTTTATTTTTCAAAGTGCAGCTTGTTTTCCTTTAAGGAAAACGGGTTGCACTTTGAAAAAAAAAAACTGCTTTATTTAAAAGCAGTCACGGACATGGAGGTCTGCTGACTAAAGCAGGCCTCCATCCCCGTGAGTGCCCTGAATCGCTATGGGGTCGCAAATTGCGACCCACCTCATTAATATTAATGAGGTGGGTCTTTGCGACCCCATAGCGACTCGCAGAAGGTGTCTGAGACACCTTTCTGCATCCCAAATTGCGACTTGCAATTTGCGAGTCGAAGGGACTCGCAAATTGCAAGTCGCAATTTGGGAATTTGCTACATCTGGCCCTTAGAGTCACTGTGCAATTTGACCTGATGATATGCATGTTTCAGATCTAGTTTCGTGAAAAAGTTTCCACCCTTCAGTAGAGTCAAAAGTTCATTTATATTGGGAAGTGGAAAATTGTCTGCAACTACACATTGATTCAGGCTCCTTAAATCAACTCAAAATCTCAGTTTGCTGTCGGCTTTGCGAGTAATAACAACTGGAGAAATCCACTCTGACGTCTCCACTGGCTCAATTATTCAACTTTTCAACATTTCACATATTAATTTGTTGACTTTCTCTCTAACCAAAACAGGTACCCTTCTAACTTTATGTTGGACTGGAATCGCCCCTTGTTTCAATTTAATTTTGTGCACGTACCCTTTGAGTTTACCCATTTCCTCACCAAACACATTGTCTGCACCCCTGATATTGTCTTCCAATGTCACCTCCTGAACAACCATAACGGGATTCTGCGCACGTGGATTTATGATAATGTGTAAATCGTATTGATGAGCCCACCCGAGAATCAGCGGACCTGCTTCTGCTACATATACTTTCCCCTGAATGATCCTTTCATCCAAGGTGATGTCAGCTACCATATAGCCTATGATATTGATTTTTTCTCCCTGATACCCACCAGGGTTGATGTCTTTCGGCAATAACTTGATATCTGGCCACTTGGACCTGAATAAACTCTTTGGTATAATGGTATAAAGAGGCCCAGAGTCAACCATTAAATGAATCGCTTCCCCCTTTATAAGAAATTCCGCTGTGGGTCTTTGTTTCCTATTGCTTTTATCCTCAACTATTAATATTCTGTCCGGGCACACACTCAAAGTTTCATCAGATCCTTCTGATAACACTGCTACTTTCGTCTTTGCAGTCCCTCAACACATCCTAGCAAAATGTCCTTTTTGGTTACACTTCCTACAGTCCTTTACCTTCGCAAAACAGTTTCTTGCTCCATTACTGTGACTGTAGCTGCCACAATTATTGCATGCCTTACCAGTTACTCTCACGCTCGGACCACCTTTACTGCTTTTATATGCACTTGCACCACCTTTGCTACTAAAAACTTCACTGTCTGTATGTTGACCAATAACTGACACACCAGCTTTCTCTTCCCTCTTATCCATCACCCTCATGCAGTATTCAGATTCTTCTATTACTTTAGCTATCTCAATGGCGTCTTTTAGAGTAGGATTCTTAGCAGCCCACAACCTTTCTTGTATCTTGCGGCTGTTGCACTGTACTATAAGTTGGTCACGTATCATCTCTTCAGTCATTGGTCCAAACTGACATTTTAGTGATAACTCTCTTAACCTAGTAACAAAGTCATTGACGACTCCTCTGGACATTGTGGCTGGGTATAGAATTTATGTCGCCTAATTACAATATTGCGACCCTTTGCAAACCTAATTTCTAAACGTTTACGTGCGTCAGAATAAACATCTACACCAGGTTGATCTTCCTGAATAGGTAACGCAGGAGATACTTAAAAATGTGTTGCCCTTCCTTGCCCAATACATTTAGTAAAATAGCTTTTTTCCTCCCAAGAGAAAAGTTACGCCCATCTATTGCTTCTAAATAGTTATCAAAGACATCTATCCATTCTTCCCACTCAAGCGATGGCTCACCTGGTTGGGAGAAAAACGGAGGTGGTGGTGCAATGGCGTGAAAATCCATGTTGATATTGGGAACTAAATTAAATTAGTATATCCTCTAAATAAATGTCTATAATAGAAGTAGTGCACTAACTCTACACCGTACTGTACGTTGTTCACTGCAATTAAAAAGACATAACCAACAAGAATACAATAACCAAATATAAGTATGCACAAAAACGAATTTCTCTTTTGTTCATGACCCCAAACGCTATGAAGACTCAAGAACTAAACATGCATGGAAATGTCAGTATCTTTTCCTCTGCACTTAGAATGAGTTTCAATAGTTAAACTGAAGATCTAAACCTCCATGGTGACGTAATCCTTCGTGTTAACATCGATATCCTTTCCTCTACACTTCATAAGGGCCTTTCCTCTAATGCTCGTATGCCAGAAATAAAGGTCCTTTCTTCTAATGCTCGTATGCCGGAAACACTCTCCTACGCTTTCACTTGCTGTGAGAACCTGAGGTGAGGCACGAATTTTGTTTCCTGTTTGTTGCGAGACACCAGATGAGGCTGCGCTCCCACGCGCGAGCCTTCCAAGAGTTTTATTCTTGTGCTGCACGCAGGTCTCCAACTACCACGCTGAGAGACAGCAGGTACAGCTGCACTCCCACGTGCACATCAGGTGTAGCCGCGCTCCCACACGTCCTGTTTGCAGTGCGTGCGCGGTCAAACAAACCGCGTGCTGTAACTACCACAAACCGCACTGTAGACACTATCCACGACAACGGTTGATTGTGTGCCGACACAATGTCCTCAACTCAACACACAGTGCTTACGTAATATCAAAGTGAAGTGTAGTCACTACTTGATCCGACAAAGTATCTGTTTTTGAAGTTTCGATGATCACTACACGCCGCTAGTCCGCTTATTCCTTCGAGATAGAGGTCACACCACTCCTTAACAGTAGAAGCTGGCTCCGACTCGTCGCCAGATTCATGTTGTAAAGGACGGTTTTGGCACAGGAGTTGATTTCATTATTCATTTATTTAGTAACAAGATACAGATGTAACCTCCACCTCAGCCAGCTTCAAATCACTGACTCCAGGCGGAATGTCACGGTTCCTAAGACACAGTTTCTATGACGACCTACAAAGGTTCTATCCAATAAAGAACTACACATTATAACAGTCATCCTTTAGCTCATCCTTTAGCATCCAGTGTAGGAATCCACTGTGAGTCCAATGCTCTTAACGTTTACATGTTAGACCACTGACAGAGACAGTGGAAAGTTGTGAAGTTGTGGTGCTAACTCCCTGAAATTAAATAGTGAGAAAACTGAGATTCCGTTGGTGGTTGATCCCCCAACTCCTTGGGGCTTCCACCGGTGGCCCACAACTAGAGGCAGTCCCCCTTACATAGTTTTGGTCGTAAAGAACTTGGGAGTTTAATGGAAGACAAATTAACCATGAGCCATCAGTTTGCTTTGGCATTCTGAAATGGCTTCCCTTCTCCCTTCCTCTGCCCAGAGAACTGTGGTCCAGGCCCTGGTCACTTCCAGGCTGGACTGTGGGAATGTTTTATATCTGGGGGCAGTTAAAACACTACTTAAATGCCTACAGCTTGTTCAAAATGCCGCTGCATGTCTTTTGCTCCATCCTCCTAAATTCTCCTCTACAGCCAGTATGTTGCAGACCTTAAATGGGTTACCTATTGAGTGCCGTGTGCAATTTAAAGGACTGTGCTATATGCACTAATGCCTATCAAACACCATACCTGCGTATTTGAGATCTTTGGCGTCTCTGGATTCCCCTGCACACTCTTCGCACTCTAGCCATCTTAGGCTGGCTGTAATTCCTAGAATCAGAAAATCTAGTCAAGGAGGACGAGCATGCTTTTTTTTTCGGACTTACACTTTGGAAAGATTTGAACTCTGAGAGAGTGTCATTAGAGTGTCATTCACTCCCTGTTTCATAAATCTCTAAAAACGTGGGTGTTTCTACCCTGGGAATGTTACTAGATGGCACTTTGGTTTGACCCTTTCTCTGTATTTAAGCCTACCACTGGGAAACATTTTCTAGGTAGCCATGTACTGTACAAAATATGTATAATAATCATCCAATGACACAAAATGCCATTCTGCGCGGTGGGGTCATTAGAAGCATTGTCTGGATCTACATAAAATAAAAAATAAGTATATACTTTTTAGACTAATGAGCTAGCTATCAATATGCACGCTGACTGTGACTGGGACGAGAGACTCAGTGCACTTAACATTACAAACAACAGAGATTATGTTCACCACCAGCATCTAACAAATGTCAGTACTTAGGAAACCTGCTCTGTAGCCCTCTGCAGCAATAAAAAATGTTTGTACATTTTAGGACGCCAATAAAACAGAGTACTTTGACATAAACGCAGGCACCGCCACCTCCCTCTAATGGAGTGGGACACCTTCAAGGAGTCCAGTGGGGGACACTGCATGGGCATTTTACCAAGGGTCAAATTTACAAGCATTTGGCTCAGGGCAGCGCAGCAAGTCATCTTGCTGCACTGCCCAGCGTCAAAAGGAAAGGGCAGGAATATGCTGCATCTGTGGAATACAGCATATTCCTGGCCCTTCCAACTGCACTGGTGCTGTTTTGGCTGCCTAGAGCCAACGCAGGCACCCTTGCATCATGGAGCAAGGGTGTCTGCCTTCTCAACAGGATTGCTTTTGTGCAGGAAGGAGCACCTTCCTGCACAAAACCTATCCCAGGAGGCATTTTCCTCATTCTACGTGTGCTGCAAAATGCAGTAAACCTAGAAAGAGGTGAAAACGAGGAGAAATAAAGATATGTCTCCTCTTTGCGCCTCCCCTGGGGAGGTGTAAGGTTTTGGTGCATCTCCAGGTTTACAGGCTCTTGTAAATCTGGGGAAGCTCCAAAATCCATGGGTGTTGTGTGGGAACACCCACCGCAACGCCCATGGAATGTCTCCTTGGCGCAGAGTAAGGCAACATAGCAATTTTCTCTGCCTTGCCTCAATCCATATTTATGAGGCCAGTCAAAGCCACGCAAAGTGGCTTTGCATGGCCTCATAGATATGGTTGAAAGGGTTGCACCTCCGCTGCATCAATAAAAGTGATGCAACAGCGGTGCAAGCCTCTCGCAAATACGGGCCTAAATATGCACTATTATCCTAGCAGTGAAATCTCCCATCTGGAGAAGCAGCTACTCCGATTTGAGGATCTGGCCAGGTCCTCAGAAACAGGCCATGGGCGGCTGTACAGAGCTCAGTGCGACCACGTTGCATTACTGGAAAGGCTGATTTTCCTTATCTATACAGCTCATACTGCTAGAACACACTCTGAAGCTCAGAGACCAGGAACACTGCTGGTGTGGTTGATACAACAAGAATTGATACAGCCTCTGATTAGCGGTTACTACTACACACACAAAGGGAAATTCACGCCACACTTACACGCCATTATACGAAGTTGTATATGTCCATGAATGAGGTGGCACCGGGGGGACTAGCTGACATTGACCTGCCACAGGCTCTATTCGAACACAGAGAGGAACTTAATGGCGATGTCACTACCTTCAAGATACAAGAGGCATCTGCGTACTTGCTACGGGAAAGACTTCTGACCTGATGGATTGACGTCTGAATTTTATAAAACGTACGCTCCATTAGTGGTGCAGCGTTTAAAAACGTTATCCAATGAAGCCTTCTTAGGGGCTAGTTTGCCATCCACACTGAAAAATTTCGCCGCCCAAACCAGGGAGGGACACATTGGAGCTAGAGTCCTGCAGGACCATTGCTCTGCTAAATACTGAAAACACAAAGGCCCATCAGGACCAAAGTCGACAAAGGCGAGACCGTTGCACTCATCCTCCTAGACCTCTCCGCAGCCTTTGACACTGTCTCCCACCACACACTCCGCACACGCCTCCACAACATAGGAATTCGCCACAAAGCCTTAGAATGGCTCACCTCCTTCCTCACCGACCGGACCCAGAGAGTCCGCCTTCCACCCTTCCACTCCAACACTACCAAGATCACCTGCGGAGTCCCCCAAGGGTCCTCCCTCAGCCCCAGACTCTTCAACATCTACATTATCCCCCCAGGCCAACATCCTCCGAGCACACGGAATCACTATCCTCTCCTATGCAGATGACACCCAACTCATCCTCTCCCTCACCCGCAACCCCACCACCGCGAAAACCAACCTACACGCTGCTCTCCTCAACACTGCCAACTGGATGACCACTAACCAGCTCAAGCTCAACTCAAACAAAACCGAGATCATCATCTTCGGCCCCAACAAAACCACATGGGACGACTCCTGGTGGCCCACCGCCCTAGGCCCGCACCCACCCCCACAAACCACGCACGCAACCTCGGCATCATCCTTGACCCCTCCCTCCCCATGATACAGCAAATCATTGCTCTAACCTCCTCCTGCTTCCACGCACTCCGCACTCCAAAAAAATCCTTCAAATGGAATCCCCCAGAAACCAGAAAGACAGTCACCCACGCACTCATCAATAGCAGACTGGACTACGGTAGCGCCCTCTACGCCGGCACCACACTCAAACTCAAACGCAAACTCTAGAGAATCCAGAACACAGCCGCACGCCTCGTCCTTGGTCTCCCGTGCCACAAACGAATCTCACCACACCTCAAATCCCTTCACTGGCTCCCCATAGACAAGAGAATCACATTCAAGATCCTCATCCATGCACACAAATCCCTCCACAACACCGGCCCAACCTACCTCAACGAAAGAGTTAACTTCCACACTCCCACACGCAACCTCTGATCAGCCGATCTCGCCCTAGCCACAGTCCCCCGCATCCAACGCACCACCACAGGAGGAGGTCACATCACAGCCTGATGTGCGCTGTTTTTTAACGCCTGGGTCAGGGCAGGCGTTAAGGGACCTGTGGGCTCACTTCCATGGTCTCTGACCATGGAAGGAGTCCAGAGGTGCCCTTCCGTGCCCCCAGGGACACCACCTGCCACCCTCGCCCACCCCAGGAGGACACCCAGGGATGGGGGACCCATCCCAGGTAAGTACAGGTAAGTTCAGTTAAGTATTTTTTTCTTTTTTTAAAGTGGCATAGGGGGGCCTAATTTGGGCCCCCCTACATCCACTGTGCCCAATGACCATGCCCAGGGGACAGAAGTACCCTGGGCATTGCCATTGGGCAAGGGGGCATGACTCCTGTCTTTGCTAAGACAGGAGTCATTTCAGTGGGGGTTGTGCGTCAAAAAATGGCGCAAGTCCGGTTTGAGGCATGATTTTTGCCTCAAACCTGACTTGCACCATTTTTTGACGCACAACCCCCATTTTCCCCTACGCCAGCACTGCCTGGTTTGAGTCATTTTTTTTTACTCAGACCAGTCCACAGCGCCGGCTAACGTAATTTCTTAAATAAGGCGCCTGCATGGCGTGTAGGAATGGTGTTAGCCAGCAGTAAAAAATTTTACGCAAACCAGCGCCGGCGCTGGTTTGCGTAAAAAAGTATAAATATGGGCCTCAATTGTGTTTTGCAAGTTTGCGCCGCTTGTGCGTCAAAAAATGACGTAAATGCAGCGATAAATATGGGCCAAAATGAGCGAAGATCCTGGCAGGCAGGCAGTTCCGCTTGGCTCCACAGCTTGTCCACTCTTGACCAGAATGACTTTGAACTGGCCAGAAACACCTGTCTGAACAAATGCCGATTTTTCCAGGTGTTGGAAAACGCTCCACGGACACATCCACTGTCAGGCTGCCTGGTACCTGATCTGCATAAGGCATTTGGGCCCATATTTATACTGTTTTAGCGCCGTATTTGCGTCATTTTTTGACGTAAAAGCGGCGCAAACCTACGAAATACAAATGTATTTTGTAAGTTTGCGCCGCTTTTGCGTCAAAAAGCGGCGCAAATGCAGCACTAAAAAAGTATAAATATGGGCCTTGATTCCCTAAAAGGACCCTATTTATTTGAGGTACTTTCACGGTATAGTCTGGGGCCCTGTTTCCTCCGATTGGTCAGACTACTGTACACCAACCCTACGGCCAGGGTTAAAATATGATGGCATATATCAGACCCTATAAACATACAGAGGGGTACTCAACAGGGTCCCCTCTTCTGTACCCCTTAGAGATGGCACACACTCCGTCTCTCTTTACGTTGACCACATGCTCCTGTACCTTAATAATATTCAAACAATACCGCCCGCCATTGAACAGTTGCTTGTCAAATTTGCTGCTGTGTCGGACCTTAAAGTAAATTGGAACAAGTCTCACCTTTTCCCTCTTAAAGCTAGCACACCTGATCCGACACTCTGTGAGTGGAGTCTGTCTAAACTGGCAGCTGTCCACGTTCCGGTACCTAGGCATACGTATTTATCATGCACCTGAGGACCGTCTGGGTGGTAACTTACTCTGCGGTATGATTGGCTTGCAGTCACAAATATCATTTTGGAAAACTGCTGATTTCAGTTGTGGGAAGAGTGTCTCTCAAGAAAATGTACTGCTTTGCCATTCGTCCCTTATTTATAAACACAGGCCCTTCTTTCACGCCTAATAGCGCTTAATCACTGATCTTATCCGGCATAACATGCATTGCAGGGCGACTCTTACTAAACTTTATCTCCCAGTAGAAGGCATTGGGCTCAGTGTAAACAATTTAGAACATTGTTATCTGGCTTTGCAGATGCAACGGGTGGCACACTGGTTCGCAGGCTGTCAGCTGGAGGACACTGCAACACTCCTGCAGAATGCAGCAGACATAGAAAGAGGAAACAACAAGGTTAATGAAGATATTTCTCTTTGTTGCACTTCCCCTGGGGAGGACTACAGCTTTTACACATTCCCAGGTTTACAGACTCTTATAAATCTTTGAATGTGTCACACAACACAACGACTTGCATTGGGTTGCCTTACGCCATATCTACGAGGCCATGAAAATCCTTGCAAAGTGGCTTTGCATGGCTTTATTGACATTGGTCTGCAATATGTGCTGCCAGTGCGTTAGAAAAAGTGATGCACTGGCTGTGCAAGGGACTTGTAAATATGCCCCCCAGTCTGTAAATTATGTGGGAAGTACATACCTGGATGCAGTGGGTTCAATTCCACATGGGATCTGTCTTCTTTGACTTGGTATCTGGCTATTCCACAAAGAGCTAAAGGGGGTTCAAATGTATGTTGGAGAGGGGTGGCAAGACAGGGACTCGGGGGAGCACTGCCTGGGTCCTTTCAAACACCATGCTTGGACATCTCTGATGGGCAAATTGTGTGTGGGCAGAGCATGCACACAAATCAGGCAGCATGCCTGCCACATCACACAGTCATAAGTGCACCTTCAAATGTTCAAATTTGATGTTGCACCAGAGTTAGAACTCTAACACAGAGGTTGGCCATGTTGCAACGGTAGATGAAAACATAAAAAAGGCAAAAAATGTGTGCGTGAAAAAGAACAATGCAACAATTTTTCCCCTTTTGTGGGATGAGGTGGAGGGTAGAAGGTCGGAAAAGAGCAATGGATTGGGCAAGATGGAAAGGAGTGGCCACCTTAGGGGGAAAGCAGCCCTGGTTCGCAACACCAACTTGTCTAGAAAGAAGGCAGTGAAAGGGGGAGCGACAGCTAAGTGCTTGCACCTCACTGACCCATCCAGCAAATGTGATTGAAACCAAAAACACAGCCTTAAGGGTCACCAAACGAAGGGTACAACAGTGAAGGGGCTCCAACTGGGTCCCCGTTAAAAAAGTTAAAACAAGATATAAGTCCCATGGAGAAACCACAAGCGGAGTGGGAGGAAAAAGATTGGTCTGGAAAAGCATGACAACGAGGGACTTAAACAGGAACTGCTGATCTGGCAGAGAGAGAAAAGCAGACAAGAGGGCTAAATAACCATTCACAGTGCCAATAGCACATCCCCTCTGAGAAAGAGAAAGCACAAATTGCAACACCTGAGATAGTCTTGCCTGCAGGGGTCTGAAACAATTGTCTGTACCCATGCAACAAAGTTGCCCCATCTGCCGGAATAAGCAGGCTTAATGGAGGGGCAATGTGCAAACAAGATGCCATCAACCACATCAGGGAGGAAATCTCCAAGCATGTAGGTTAAGGTTTCGGAAATTGGTGTACAGAACCAGTCCTCCAGACTGGGAGAGAAGGTCTGGCCTGACTGGAAGGTGAAGCGGGGACATGTGGAAAAGTGCAGAAAGTCTGCATACCACACCGTTCTTGATGAATCTGTGGCAATGAGAACGGCTTGGACCCGATTTTGGTGAATCTTCCTGAGAACACGAGGAAACAAGGGTATAGGGAGGAAACAGGAATGCACTTGAAAACTCTATCTCAACTGAAATGTCTCCCTCAAGGCTCCCTCAATGGATACTGAAGAGTGCAGAACTGTTGGAACTGAACATTTTCAGAGGAGGCAAATAAGTCCACACGAGGAGTGCCCCACTAGGCAGAGATGTCGTGGTCTGTCTCTGGCAGAAGACGCCACTGCTGATCAGCAAGGTGACGGTGGTTCACGCTGTTGGGTCTGACATTCAGAGGCCCTATTAAGTAAGCATTTGTGAACCAGATCCCTTGGTGGTATGCCCAAGACCCCAGTTTCAAAGCCTTCAGGTAAGGCAGGTGAAACCCTTCTCCCCCTTGCCTGTTCACAGACCACATCACAGCCATGTTGTTCGTCAAGATCTGGACAGACCGACCCACAATGGAAGGGAGGAAGGTCTTGAGCACGAGCCTAAACACCTGCAGTTCCAGCAGGTTGATGTGACGCACCCACTCTTCTGGAGACCAGAGGCCCGATTTCAGATCCTTCAGATGGGCCCACCACCGAGGATGGAGGCCTCATTTACGGCAGGAGGGGGAGTGAAGGCCATCCCATGAGACAGGTTTGCCTCTTTCCCTCAACAAGCCACTTCTGCTGCAGTGCTAGGGAGATTGGTCTGAGTCCGACAGGTCTCCTCCATACTGGAGCCACTGCCCGTTGAGCCAAAACTGCAGGACTCTCATGTGCCATCGTGCATGCATTACTAAGAAGAAGCAGGATGTCAGCGTTCTGAGAAAAATCAGGACTCTCAGGATAGGGACTCTTGCCCCTTGTTGGAAGAAAAGCAGAAGGGTAGTTTCTGTTACCGCCCCTATGAAGCGGAGTCGTAGGGCGGGCCACAGGTGAGATTTAGGTTTGTTGATAGAAAATCCCAGGTTGAACAACAGAGATGTCATTGTCTGCATGTGGTGCAACACATTTCCAGCGAGCTAGATCTGATAAGCCAGTCATCCAGATAAGGGAAAATGGGAATTCCCAGCCATCGGAGATGGCCCGCTACCACTGCCATTACCTCTGGGAAGACACAAGGTGCTAATGTGAAGTCAAAGGCTAGGACCCCAAATTGGTAGTGTCTAGAACCCACCACAATCTGCAAGTACTTCCAATGAGATTGCAGAATAGGGATATGTAGGTATGCATTCTGCAGATCCAGGGACACCATCCAGTCTCTAAGCTCCCACGCCTGCAGAACTTGAGCTTGAGTCAGCATCCTGAACTTTTACTTTTTGAAAAAGACTTTCAGATTCCTGAGATCCAGAATCAAAGCAGATCGCTATCATTTTTTGGGCACCAGGAAGTAACATGCGTAACAGCATTGGCCCCAATCTGCCTCTGACACTAACTCCACCTCTCCTTTGAGGAGAACTGCCACCTCCTGTAGCTGAATGACCAAATGGTTGAGAGGCAGAGAAGAAGAAGGGGGACAGATAGGAATGGAACTTGAAGGAAGGGAAAGGTGTAATCCTTTTCTACAATTTGGAGGACCCACTTGCCCGAAGTAAAGATCGTCCAGGCCAGAAGAAAATGGGACATCAGCCACTCCACAATCTCTTTGTGGGATTGGGGGAGCAAACTCGGCCTGCTTTCCTTGTGGTGTAGGGGAAGAGGAAGAGGAGGAGGTTTACAATGAAGATCCACAGCCTTTACCTTTACCACAGTCTCTGTACTGCAGGATGAGTGTATTTTCCTCAGAAGCACTGGTGTGTACTGCAGGAGCTAAAGGAAGAGCCTTGTCCAAAACCATGAAAGTGACAAGAAGTCCTTGGTTGGGAGTGGAAGGACAAGGGTCAAATAATTGGCTGTGGCTTTACAGGCCTTAAATCTCTCCAGTGCTGAGTCAGCCTTGTCTCCTAACCAGCACACGCCGTCGAAGAGGAGGGCCATCAGGTTAGCCTGGCTATTGGATGAGAAACTGGACATCCTGCGCCAAGCCTAGGGCTGCCTTGTCATGGAGGTATCCATAGCCCTACAGACAATCAAGACTTTCTAATATGCTGGGAGGCATTTTGTCACTCCCACTGAGCTCCAGAAAGTGAGTGACTTCAAGGCCATACTCCCTACAGGAAAGGCCTTCTTGCCCCGGGCTTCCAACCGTTTTGACCACCCATTGGAGGGAGCTGTAGAGAAGGTGCTGCCTGATTGGGTCCCTGAACAGGAGGCCTGGATAACCAAATTCTCTGGTGAAGGGTATGTGGAAAGAATGGCCAGATCACCAGGTGCCAAGCAATAACAGTGGGCTGTGAGCCAACTGACTGCCGGAGCAGATGAAAGATTCTCCTATGCCACAGATTCTACTAAAGCCTCAGTGAAGGGATTGTAATTTTTTTTTCTAATACTTCTTTTGCTTCCTCCTCTCTTTCCTCTTCTTCTTGGCTGAAGACCAAGAGATGGAGCGGGAACAGTGCGGGAACGCTTCCAGCATTAGTGGTCATCCTTCTTTTGAGCCATGAAGTACTTGGCCTCTAGATCTTTGATGGCCTTGGGATGCATACTAAGGCAGAAGGAGCAGGCCTTCGAGTCATGGTCAGATTCCAAGCACCACAGACAAACCACATGAAGGTCCTTAATGGAAATTTGTTCCTCAGAGTCTCCACAGGGTTTAAGCCCTGCTTCTTTAGCTGAATACCACAAAGGCCTGATTGTCCACCAAGTGTTCTGTGGTACGATTAATATCAAAGCTTAGAGCTCTCGTCTGGAGAAGTCTCTCCTGCTCCCTAGAGGGTTTAGGTGAAGCGTAGGATGCCTGCAAGGTGATGTGTTAAATGATGTAGAACAGTGCACAAACTTTGGGCAAGAAGGAGGCCTGTGTTTGCAAAATCAGCTTGCCTAGGAAGAAGGTGGTATAGGGTGAGTTGAAATAGAAAGACAGAAATTCACTCACACACCACACTGATGTTATGGTGAAGAGGAACACTGTCTTGAGGGTGAGAAGCCACAAGGGACAGCTGTATATCGACTAAAGGGGAATGCACACCAGAAGTGTGAGGATCAAGTTAAGGTGCCACTGTGGCATGACAAACATCAAATGTTATATACCTTTCAAAAGGCACGTAAAAACTGAAAACTTTAACAATGAGACTGATTTAGAAACTGTGGAAAAGGTGGAAAGAGCTGGAAGGTACCCTTTAATTGTGTCCCCTACCAAAGCCTTGTACCCAGGGGGCCACAATATTTTTAGAAGGACACTCCTTTGTGTGCAGCCGTAACAAAGAATGGGAAAACCTTGGCAACAAAGTGGCAATTTACTACAGTTGCACTTTCCCACCAGTGATATTAAATCTGATTTAACTATTGACTATAGCCTTAGAACCCGCCGTAGCGGGCTTTACCGGCTATTAAAGGCCCGCTCCCCGCGTTAAATGCCCGAGCCGAAGGCGAGGGCATTTAACAAGGGAGAGGGACTTTAATAGCCGGTAGAGCCCGCTACGGCGGGTTCTAAGGCTATTAGAACATTCTGCCACACAGGGCAGAATGTTCTATCAAAAAAAAAAATGTTCACGGAGCCCGAGGGGATTTAAATCCCCTCGGGCTCCGTGAGGCTTTGTTCACAGCTCTTGCTGTGAACAAAGCGAACATTGGAATGTTGGCGCTGCGGGCTTTTACCGGCCTGTAAAAGCCTGCAGCAGTCCATTGTCTTCAATGGACATGCCAACATTCCAATGTTCTAATCAGATTTAATGCACTCATTCTTCTGATGCCATGAAGTATCAACGATAGTGGTTCCTTTCAAAAGTTAGCAAGGCTGAGATGTCAGCCAGTAACTCTGCACTTGCAAATGGGGCTACTAGCCTTTCAACAGTAAAAACAGAGGTGTTGTTTTTTTACTGCAAGGACCTTAACACATGAAACATAAGGTTCAACTTTCAAGATAATGCACCCTGCCTTTAGGGTTCAATGGGCCTGCCTTAGAAGTGGCTTGCAGCTATTAAAAAGGAATGATTAGGCTTTGCCATTGCTTGGGATGGCAAAGTTGAGTTAGCAGTTTAAAATGGCTCTGCCAGCATGCAGTGGCTGGCTAGGAGTTATGCTTATGCCTTGTCACCCTTGGCACAACTTGTGCTGCAGTCCACAATAGACACTTTAATTTACAGGCCCTACGTACTCCTGGTACTATATACTAGGGAGTTACAAGTAAGTCAAGTTATGTCTATTGGGGATAAGCCAATTACACATGTACCTTTTTAAGAGTCAGAGCACATTCACTGAGTCCTTCTTAGCAGGGCTCAGGGCATTTTTGAGTAATTACACCAGTGCCTTGTAATCAAAAGTGGGGGTGAAAACGTTATAATCCAGTTTCCTCACACAGACCCTGCCCTGCTGCTGCAACAGCAGATTCTTCCGGACAGGCAGCTTGAATGGAGGTCAGGTGCTCACACACAGGAGTTCTGGATACCATTTTGTCCATGCACAATCTGGGACCACTATGATGACTTGGGTCAGTCAATATCTTCTTGAGAACTTCGGGAAGGTGTGGTATTGGCAGAAAGGCATAGAAACCCCAAGTTCTATTCCTTGGAAAACTCCAACACACAGAAGTTCTGACATTGCGCATTCTTGGCAGTGGTGAACAGATCAAGCCAAGGTTCTCAGTCATGGAAGACCAGGGTCAAGGGCAGACAAGACCTGGGTCAGTGTGAGCACCTTGAATTTTTCCATCTGGAGGAAGGCATTGGGAGGGCCCAGCTCCAAAAAAGAATGAAGGACTTTGCCCTTCTACAGCACCACAAAGTAGCAGGAATAACAACCTGTTCGACCTGACAGCCTTACAGTGGTCTTTCCCCAGGCATTTTGGCCCATATTTATACTTTTTGACGCAAAACTGCGCCAACGCAGTTTTGCGTCAAAAAAATTAGCGCCGGCTAACGCCATTCTGAAGCGCCATGCGGGGGCCGTATTTATTCAATGACGTTAGCCGGCGTTAGCCGCCGGCGCTGTCTGGTGTGCGTTAAAAAAAACAACGTACACCAGGCAGCGCCGGCGTAGGGGGAAAATGGCGTATGGGCCACCAGAAATGGTACAAGTCAGGCTGAGGCAAAAAAATCGCCACAACCCGATTTGCGCCATTTTTTTACGATGCCCATCCCCCATTGAAATGACTCCTGTCTTAGCAAAGACAGGAGTCATGCCCCCTTGCCCAATGGCCATGCCCAGGGGACTTCTGTCCCCTGGGCATGGTCATTGGGCATAGTGGCATGTAGGGGGGCACAAATCAGGCCCCCCTATGCCACAATTGTTTTAAAAAAAAAATACTTACCTGGACTTACCTTAATGTCCCTGGGGTGGGTCCCTCCATCCTTGGGTGTCCTCCTGGGGTGGGCAAGGGTGGCAGGGGGTGTCCCTGGGGGCAGGGGAGGGCACCTCTGGGCTCATTCTGAGCCCACAGGTCCCTTAACGCCTGCCCTGACCCAGGCGCTAAAATCCGGCGCAAATGCGGGTTTTTTAGACCCGCCCACTCCCGGGAGTATAAATACGACGCATATGCATCGCAGTCATTTTTTAAGACGGGAACGCCTACCTTGCATATCATTAACGCAAGGAAGGTGTTCACGCAAAAAAATGATGCTAACTCCATGAACTTTGGCGCTAGACGCGTCTAACGCCAAAGTATAAATATGGAGTTAGTTTTGCGTCGAAAAAAACGACGCAAATTCGGCGCAAACGGAGTATAAATATGCCCCTTTGTCTTTCACCACCTGTTTTTGCTGTATCATTTTGTTGGCTTTAGGACTCTGAGCACTATGGGCCTGATTACAACTTTGGAGGAGGTGTTAATCCGTCCCAAAAGTGACGGTAAAGTGACGGATATACCACCAGCCGTATTATGACTCCATTATATCCTATGGAGCTCGTAATATGGCTGGTGGTATATCCGTCACATTTGGGACGGATTAACACCTCCTCCAAAGTTGTAACCAGGCCCTATACCACTGCTGACCAATGCTAAAGTGCATGTGCTTCTCCCCTAAACATGATAGCATTGGTTTATCTATCCACAATTAGCATATTTATTTTACTTGTAGGTCCCTTGTAAAGGGCCTGTAAATTAAATGCTACTAGTGGGCCTGCATCACTGATTGTGCCACCCACACAATTAGCCTTTCAAACCTGTCTCAGGTATGCCACTGCAGAGCCTGTGTGTGCAGTTTCACTGCCACCTCAACTTGGCATTTAAAACCTCTTGCCAGCCTTAAACTCCCCTTTTCTTACATGTAGGTCACCCCTAAGGTAGGACCTTGGTAGCCCATAGGGAAGGGTGCTATGTAAGTAAAAGGCAGAACATGTACTTTCAAGTTTTACATGCCCTGGTAAACAAAGTCGTGTTTCACTACTGTGAGGCCAACTCCTCTCACAGACCAGTACCGAGAATTCCTTAATATACTTTTAAGCTGTAATTCCTGATCAGAAAGGAATAGCTGGATCATGTTTCATATCTCTGGAATGGTAATGATAAATCCTCTTTAATGGTAAAGTCGGATTTAACATTACTATTTTCGAAATGCCACTTTTAGGATGTGGGCATTTCTTGGCTCTTACTGCTCCATGTGCCTTAAAGCCTGTCTCTAATACATGTCTGCAGTAGGTGGCAGCTAAAGTTTGTGCACTCCCTCTAGACAGCCACAAACACAGGAAGGTTAGGTGTGTCTGAACAGTCATCTGCTTTTTGATGGGTCCTACTGGGCAGGAAGGGTGGAGGGGAGCGGACACACATGAATAGGGAAGAGCCTGTCCCCACACAAAGGGCTGATTACCCCCTATTAGTTGTCTGGAGCCATGAATAGCAAGAAAGGATCTCCGTGCACTTCAAAGATTCTCCTTTGAAGTCGTCCCCACATCAAAGGCACTTTTGGGTATAAGTATTGGTTCTCTGACCCCCTAAATCAAACACTTTTGGACTTGAACCCAAGCTGTGCCAGAGGAATTGCTGTGCTGCTTAAAGGACTCAACTGGACTGCTTTTCCCAAAGGACTGCTTTTCTGCTTTGTTGCCCTGCTGTCTACTGCTCCCTGGCTCTGTGGAAGGAGAATTGAACTCTGCCTTCTTTCCAACTGATCTCCAAGGGCCTTGTTGGCTGTTCACAAAGTCTCAGGGCCATCAAAGACTTCACCACTCTGCTGCTGCCATGGCACTCTGCCATACGTGAGATGGGCAACTGCACTCACTTAAGGAGCCAATCATGTCCGAATGCCAGACTTGGTGTGGAGAAGACAAAAAGAGCTTTGACTTCTCAAGGATCGAACTTTCTGCTGCACTGAGAGACGCCGCTGCTTGAGTTCTCTGCTGTACTGAGGGTCGCCGCAGTGCTGAGGGAAAACCTTCCAGCGTGGCTCCGGCTGGAAGTGGAGAAGTGTGGCTCAATGGTTAGAGCGGCAGACCCTGAAGCAGAGCTCTGGCTCAAGACCAGGGTTCAAGTCCCGCTTCGGCAGGTCTTGGGCTCAATTCCCCTTGACCAGATAATTCTCGCCTCGGTGCCTAATCTAATTCATGGGTCCCACTCTGCAACTCTGGGCAATAGCTTGCTTAATCTCCACAACGGCCCCAACAGCGCTTGGATGCCTGGCTTCACCCTGGGGGTGCTCAGGAGTGGGCGCCTCACAGGGAAAAGCCAGGAGGGGTTCCATAGCGGTATGAGTACAGCGCCTTGAGACCCTAACGGGTGAGTAGTGCGCTATACAAGTGCTAATTTACATTTACATTTACATTACCTTGACCATGGGAGCTTCGTCAGTATCAACACATCAGTGCAGTCTGCCTTCAAGAGCCAAACTACTGTTGCAGTCCAACATCGTCAACTCAGTAGTAAAGAGCCTGCTCTGGGGATTGCAGCACTTGTGCTTCCTTCGGGCAGCGGACTGCCACGCATACATCGAACTCAATCAGTGCGGCCCTTCCCAACTTCGCCTTCCTGCTGGAGAAGTGCCAGGATGCGGGCCCCACTGCTGCTGTCACGTAGGCTCTCATTATTCTAATGAAACTACTGGATTTGGGTGGCAGAATCACCTGCTACCAAGAGCAGGGATCATTGGGCAGCCAAGTGCATGACACAATTGACTCCTCAGGGAAATCGTGGTCACACAGATCTCATTCGTTTCTCTTAGTTACATTGCAGTTACATTAGACAAGCAGAGCCAGTATAGGTTTCAATAAGGTTTTAATGAAGCAACTGCATCTTAGATAATAAAGCATGTACTGCAATTCCTACCTAGGCTATATTAGAGCACAGCATGTTAAGCTCTAGTTCTGCCCTTCAGGTTCCCCTAGGAAGACATCATCCGTCACACCTGAGCAAGAGGCCTGAAGTCTGCATCAGCAGCTGTAGCAAAGCATTCAGCAATCAGCATATAGTCGTGGTCATCTGGCTGGAATCTCCCTCTAACGCGTATGGGACAGGGAAGTGTTTTTATAATAAAACAGCTGATGTTCTGAGAAAATGTCCCTACGTAAGGATGTGTATGTTTCTATGAATACCAGAGCCAAAGCGTTACCACGTTTACCGGCTACCTATCTTACTGCAGCCTTGAGAGCAGCACAGAGTGAAAGAAATGTCTTGTTTAAGAACACAGCGCCGGCCCAGGTAAAGAACAGCTAGATAGAGAAAAATGAAACAAGACCTTAAATGTGGCTATAGTTAAAATAATAAACAAAGCTGAATAAAATATATATATAGTTTAAAGTGCACAGCTGCAGTCCTGGTTTTGCTAAAATAACGTGCATGGAGCTATAACTAAAATGGCTACACAACACTTCAAAAAGGGTATTGTAGAACCCTGAGACCTGTGAGGTCTCTACCGCTGACTGTGCGACATTATAAATGCATCAGTTAGTGACTGTGGGTGCCCAGCTTCCTGTGCTCTCATGTTGAGATAATTCACTTATCTTTCACTAGCATTACCATAAGGAAGCTAACAGAAGCAATGTGTCTTTGAACATAGTGTTTACTGGATGTCATAACTTGAAATGTATACATTGGAAGTTTGTTGTTTTGGGCTTGGTTTATTCAGCTAAATATTCTCTACTTGTCTACACATATGTGGAGTCTTTTTGTAGTGTCTTCACTGTGCTGCTGTATGAGTGTGCTGTATAAATACTTTACACATTGCCTCTTAAGTTAAGCCTGCCTGCTCTGTGCCAAGCTAACAGAAGGTGAGCACAGGTTAATTTAAAGTGGGTATCTGACTTACCTTGACTAAAGGGGTGGTTCCTGTTTGTACATGGTGCATTCTCTGCTGACCAGAAACCCCCATTCCTAACACAACCACAAACTATTCCAGCGCAGGCACCCTGTCATTAGCCCCTTTGGCCAAAAGGTCTTGTACTTCCTGCTGCAAAACCTATGGATGGAACTCTGTCAGTCGGGGGAGGGAGATGGAAAGAACAGAATCATGGAAAGGAAATGTGGGGCATACCCTTTCTTAACAATCTGCAGGACCTACCTGTCCAATGTTATGGCCCTCCATCATGGCAAAAATCATCAGAGCCTGCCTTTAGCCAGGTAGCTGTGGTCAACTAAGGACTTTCTAAAAGGGTTTGGTAGGCGGGGCTGCTCGGAGGGCATTGGAGTGTGCAGCCTGCTGACCTTGTCCGCAGGGTGGTGGGCAACATGGGCTCAACTGCCACACTGCAGTGCACCTTGTTGGGGTTAGAATGGCTGTTGGTCTGGGATGCCTCTGTCGAAGCTGTGGAACGAGCTGTACAGCTGGTGCACTTGGCAAAGCAGATAAAATCAGGGAGCATGCCATGGCTTGAGAATGCAGTGGCTCTAGTCTCCTTGAACCACTCTAGAGCGGAATCTGCCTTGTACCAAAACAGGGGAGTCCTGACAAAGGGCATGTCCGTGAGAGACAACTGAATATTGCTTGAAAAAACAGTTTGACCGCAGCCAAGAGTAACAGCAAACAGCAACACTAGTGCTAACGCCCTGCCCAATAGAATCAGAGGTGTCTAAGTCAGAACGCATTGCGAACTTGGTCATGTCACAACTGTCCTGTGTAACCTGGGCCAGGACAGGTCGGAGATCTTCATGGAACATCTGGAAGGACTTGAGCCACAGAATCCCAAAGGGCATGGGAACAACGCCACAGGAGACAGCTGGCATTCACTTCTCTAAGAGCCAAGCTGATGGATGAAAGAATTATTTCTAAATGTCTTCACCTATCAGGGAAGTAGTTGGACACATGTTTGGGTCTGTCCTGCTTATAGATGCCTACACCGCCAAGCTTTCCGGGGAGGAGTGCTGAGATAAAAATGCAGGGTCATCCAAAGCAGGGAAGTGGCATCTTGTGATCTAGCGGTTGACTGGTAGATTGCAGAACAAGGTTGGGGCCATGCCCCCAACAAGGTATTCATAAATGCCTCATTGAAAGGCAAGAGGAGCTCAGTGGATGATTGCCCTGGCTGGAGAACTTCTGTCAGGACATTGGTCTTGACCTCTAAGGAGGGGAACAGGAGGACGAGGGCATCTTCTGTCCTAGGCCTCACCATGGTGTAGGAAGCATTTTCTTCAGTGGCAAGACCAGGGGGTAAGAGGAGCGCCAGCTCATAGGAGGTATCAAAGCATTAAGCCACTCATCTCTTTTTGGTTGTCATATCAATTCTCTTTGTGGTATGGTTGTCCAATCTCATCATGCGCATCGTAATCAATATCAGAATCCATGCCAAACAGGAAATGCAGAGTATGTTTTCCTTGTGAGTTTCCAACAGGACCCGAGGGTGAACCCGCCAGTGATATCCCAGAGTCTTGGCTCTGTGGGTCCCGATGATGAGCCAGAGGAAGTCCACAAAGAGGATCCAAAGAGTAGGAGCATGGAACTGATCCATTTCCGAGTAGCAGATGGCCCCAGAAAGTCAGGTTGCTCCTGAAAAAGTTGTGGGATAGGCTCCGATGTTGAACAACATTGGGAACAAGATTGAGATGTATGGCACCACTCCCATGCCTTCTCAGGACAACATGAGTGTCAGGAAGGAGCTGAGTCCCAGCTTGATGTTTTGTGCTTTTTCTTTGGCTTACCCAATGACTTTGATCAAGACCTAAACATCTGAAACTGGAACGGTGTAGGAAGCTGGGTCTCTATTTAGTGCACTAAAATGAAGTAAACTATGCAGAGTCCAGTAGATCCCACTTGGTATTGCAGACACAAAAGTAGACAGGACTAATGCTCTATTTGTGGTAGGGTGGGCGTGCAGTTAGGCTTATCAGAGTGTAGTGCTAAGCATTTGTTGTACTCACACAGACAATAAATGAGACACACACTCAAAGAATAAATCCAAGACCAATTTAGAAAAATAACAATCCTTTTATATATGTTTCAAACCCAAGAACTATACAATCAGGTAAGTAGCCTTTTAAGCATACATATTTTGCAGTTTCAAGAATAGACACAGTGCAATTTTTGAAGTTCTCTCAATTTTATCCTATCGAGGAAAAACAATGTTCAGCAAACACAGAGTTAACAACAACTTACAAAGCCAATCTCAGGGAGTTGAGGTAAGTACTGGGCACTGATCAGAAACACACCAACAGGTCACACGGGGCAGCACTGGGGCGACCGGGTGTAGCGGTGCAGTAAGGCGTTGGGTCCCCAATGGTTTCCTATGGGAGATGGACCCCATGACAAACAGGCTGTAGGCTTTGGCTGTAAAGCCAGTCAGGGACAACAAACAGGTAGGTAGCAGACTTGGGGCGCTCAGGGATGTACATGCACCTTCAGGCCTCTTCTCTTGTGCCTAGGGGTGACGGATGCAGTGGTGTCTTTTGGTGTCCAGTTTTCTCGTCCGGGAGCACTCTTGGTTAGGGGGTCATGTGAGTTGCAGTGGTCGGAGGGGAGTCCGGCAGGGGTGAACCCAGGGTGGACTCAAGCTCTCAGGAGCTGGGGGAGGCCGCTGGTAAAGATAACCCACCTCAGCTGGGGTAGAAGAGTCATGGGTGCAGTGGTTGCTGTAGGTGTCAGGTTTTCTCTCACCACCAGGTTGTGGGAGAGTGGGCCTGCGTGCGGGGGATAAAGGGGTTGCAAGAGACTTGGATGAGTCCAGGAGGGGTGACACTGTTGGACTCAGGCTAAGGACAGGTGGGGAACCCTGCTGGCACTGGTGGTGGGTGTAGGAAAGTACCTTCTTTTTGGCATAGTTACCCCCACTTTTTGCCTGCTATTAGTATGCTTGGACTGTTTTCACTGGGATCCTGCTAATCAGGACCCCAGTGATTGTGCTCTCTCCCTCTAAATGTGGTTGCGTACGACTTTGCACACCCCACAATTTGCATACTGCTGCCCCCATAGAAGTCCCTAGCATATGGTACTTAGGTACCCAACGCATTGGGGCACCAGGGGTTCCCCATGGGTTGCAGCATGTATTGTGCCACCCATGGGAGCGCATGCAAAATGTGTCTACAGGCCTGCCATTGCAGCCTGCATGAAAAGGTGCATGCACCCTTTCACTACCAGTCACTGCAACAGGTAAGTCACCCCTATGGTAGGACCTCTTAGCCCAGAGGGTAAGGAGCAGGTACCTGTGTGTTAGGGCACCCTTGCATGAGCAGAAGTACCCCTACGAACTCCAGCTCCATTGCGCTGGACTTCGTAAGTGCGATGAAGCCATTTTACTTGTGTACTGGACCCAGATCACTACCTGTGTCCAGCTACATAATAGTAACTCCAAACCTGGGCATGTTTGGTATGAAACATGTCAGAATCATACCCCAATACTGTTGCCAGTATTGGTTGTATGATTCCATGCACCCTGTGGGCTCCTTAGAGGACCCCCAGCATTGCTTCTACCAGTCTTCTGGGGTTTTCAGGGCAACCCGTGCTGCTGCCACCCCACAGACAGGTTTCTGCTCTCCTGCTGCTTTACTTGTCAGGCAGGGGAAGGCAGAACAAAGGATTTACTGTGGGAGAGGAAGACAACCCCCTCTCCCCTTGGAAATAGATGTAACAGCCACTGGTATTCTTTGAAGGGCACATTTGGTGCCCTCATTGCATAAACTGGTTTGCCCCAGTGTAGGAAAGTACCATCTTGCCTGGCATGTTACCCCATATTTCACTGTATATATGTTGTTTTAGTCTATGTGTCACTGGGACCCTGCCAGGCAGGGCCCCAGTGCTCATAAGTATATGCCCTGTATGTGTTCCCTGTGTGATGCCTAACTCTCTCAGTGAGGCTCTGCTAACCAGAACCTCAGTGGTTATGCTCTTTCTGCTTTTCCAAATTTGTCACTAACAGGCTAGTGACTAAATTTACCAATTCACATTGGCATACTGGTACACCCATATAATTCCCTAGTATATGGTACTGAGATACCCAGGGTATTGGGGTTCCAGGAGATCCCTATGGGCTGCAGCATTTTCTTTTGCCACCCATAGGGAGCTCTGACAATTCTTACACAGGCCTGCCAGTGCAGCCTGAGTGAAATAACATCCAAATTATTTCACAGCCATTTACCACTGCACTTAAGTAACTTATAAGTCACCTATATGTCTAACCTTCACCTGGTGAAGGTTGGGTGCAAAGTTACTTAGTGTGTGGGCACCCTGGCACTAGCCAAGGTGCCCCCAGATTGTTCAGGGCAAATTCCGGACTTTGTGAGTGCGGGGACACGATTACACACGTGCACTACACATAGGTCACTACCTATGTGTAGCGTCACAATGGTAACTCCGAACATGGCCATGTAACATGTCTAAGATCATGGAATTGTCACCCCAATACCATTCTGGTATTGGGGTGACAATTCCATGATCCCCCGGGTCTCTAGCACAGTACCCGGGTACTGCCAAACTGCCCTTCCGGGGTCTCCACTGCAGCTGCTGCTGCTGCCAACCCCTCAGACAGGTTTCTGCCCTCCTGGGGTCCAGGCAGCCCTGGCCCAGGAAGGCAGAACAAAGGATTTCCTCTTAGAGAGGGTGTTACACCCTCTCCCTTTGGAAATAGGTGTGAAGGGCTGGGGAGGAGTAGCGTCCCCCAGCCTCTGGAAATGCTTTGATGGGCCCATCTCTGCATAAGCCAGTCTACACCGGTTCAGGGATCCCCCAGCCCTGCTCTGGCGCGAAACTGGACAAAGGAAAGGGGAGTTACCACTCCCCTGACCAGTACCTCCCAGGGGAGGTGCCCAGAGCTCCTCCAGTGTGTCCCAGACCTCTGCCATCTTGGAAACAGAGGTGTTGGGGGAACACTGGACTGCTCTGAGTGGCCAGTGCCAGCAGGTGACGTCAGAGGCTCTTTCTGATAGGCTCTTACCTCTCTTGGTAGCCAATCCTCCTTCCTTGGTAGCCAAACCTCCTTTTCTGGCTATTCAGGGTCTCTGCTTTGGGGAATTCTTCAGATAACTAATGCAAGAGCTCACGAGAGTTCCTCTGCATCTCCCTTCTCACCTTCTACCAAAGGATCGACCGCTGACTGCTCAGGACGCCTGCAAAACCGCAACAAAGTAGCAAGATGACTACCAGCAACATTGTAGCACCTAATCCTGCCGGCTTTCTCGACTGTTTCCTGGTGGTGAATGCTCTGGGGGTAGCCTGCCTTCACCCTGCACCAGAAGCTCCGAAGAAATCTCCTGTGGGTCGACAGAATCTTCCCCCTGCTAACGCAGGCACCAAAAGACTGCAACACTGGTCCGCTGGGTCCCCTCTCATCCTGACGAGCGTGGTCCCTGGAACTCAGCAACTCTGTCCAAGTGACTCCCACAGTCCAGTGACTCTTCAGCCCAAGTTTGGTGGAGGTAAGTCCTTGCCTCCCCACGCTAGACTGCATTGCTGGGTACCGGGTAATTTGCAGCTGCTCCAGCTCCTGTGCACTCTTCCAGGATTTCCTTCGTGCACAGCCAAGCCTGGGTCCCCGGCACTCCTTCCTGCAGTGCACAACCTTCTGAGTTGTCCTCTGGCGTCGTGGGACTCCTTTTTGTGACTTTGCATGGACTCCGGTTCACTTTTCTTCCAAGTGCCTGTTAGGGTAATTTTGTGGGTGCTGCCTGCTTCTGTGAGGGCTCCCTGAGTTGCTGGGCGCCCCCTCTGTCTCCTCCTCCAAGTGGCGACATCCTGGTCCCCCCTGGGCCACAGCAGCACCCAAAAACCTATACCGCGACCCTTGCAGCTAGCAAGGCTTGTTTGCGGTCTTTCTGTGTGGGAACACCTCTGCAAGCTTCATCGCGACGTGGGACATCAGTCTTCTGGAGGAGAAGTCCCTAGTCCTCTTCTTTCTTGCAGAACTCTAAGGGGCATATTTATACTCCGTTTGCGTGGGAATTGCGTCGTTTTTTTTGACGCAATTTCGACGCAAAACTAACTCCATATTTATACTTTGGCGTTAGACGCGTCTAGCGCCAAAGTCCATGGAGTTAGCGTCATTTTTTAGCGTGGACACCTACTTTGCGTTAATTATATGCAAGGTAGGCGTTCCCGTCTAAAAAATCGACTCCGAGGCATGTGCGTCGGATTTATACTCCCGGGCAAAATTCACGCCCGGGAGTGGGCGGGTCAAAAAAAATGACGTACGGCCGCTTTTGCGCAGTTTTTTAGCGCCTGCCCTCCCATGCCCCCAGGGACACCCCCTGTCACCCTTGCCCACCCCAGGAGGACACCCAAGGCTGGAGGGACCCATCCCAGGGACATTAAGGTAAGTTCAGGTAAGTCATTTTTTTCATTTTTTTTTGTGGCATAGGGGGGCCTGATTTGTGCCCCCCTACATGCCACTATGCCCAATGACCATGCCCAGGGGACATAAGTCCCCTGGGCATGGCCATTGGGCAAGGGGGCATGACTCCTGTCTTTGCTAAGACAGGAGTCATTTCTATGGGGGTTGGGAGTCGGAAAAAATGGCGCAAATCGGGTTGAGGCGAAAAAATTGCCTCAACCTGACTTGCCCCATTTCTTGACGCCCAAGCCCCATATCCCCCTATGCCGGCGCTGCCTGGTGTACGTCGTTTTTTTTGACGCACACCAGGCAGCACCGCCGGCTAACGCCGGCTAACGTCATTGATTAAATACGGCGCCCGCATGGCGCTTCAGAATGGCGTTAGCCGGCGCTAATTCTTTTGACGCAAAACTGCGTTACCGCAGTTTTGCATCAAAAAGTATAAATATGGCCCTAAGCTTCTTCCAACAGGTGGCAGCTTCCTTGCACCCTCAGCTGGCATTTCCTGGGCTCCTGCCCACTCTCGACACTGTTGCGAATATAGGACTTGGTCCCCTTGTCTTACAGGTACTCAGGTCCGGAAATCCACTATAGTTGCATTGCTGGTGTTTGTTCTTCCTGCAGAATCCCCCTATCACGACTTCTGTGCTCTCTGGGGGTAGTAGGTGCACTTTACTCCTACTTTTCAGGGTCTTGGTGTGTGCTATTTTTCTAACCCTCACTGTTTTCTTACAGTCCCAGTGACCCTCTACAAGCTCACATAGGTCTGGGGTCCATTCGTGGTTCGCATTCCACTTTTGGAGTATATGGTTTGTGTTGCCCCTATACGTATGTGTTCCTATTGCAATCTATTGTAATTCTACACTGTTTGGATTACTTTTCTTGCTATTACTTACCTAATTTTGGTTTGTGTACATATATCTTGTGTATATATCTTATCCTCATACTGAGGGTACTCACTGAGATACTTTTGCCATATTGTCATAAAAATAAAGTACCTTTATTTTTAGTAACTCTATGTATTGTGTTTTCTTATGATATTGTGCATATGACACCAGTGGTATAGTAGGAGCTTTACATGTCTCCTAGTTCAGCCTAAGCTGATTTGCCATAGCTACCTTCTATCAGCCTAAGCTGCTAGAAACACCTCTTCTACACTACTAAGGGATAACTGGACCTGGCACAAGGTGTAAGTACCTCTGGTACCCACTACAAGCCAGGCCAGCCTCCTACACCCAGTCCAGGGACCCCCGGTCCCTACTCTGGCGCAAAACTAGGCAAAAGAACAAGGAGTGACTACTCCCCTGTCCATCACCACCCCAGGGGTGGTGCTCACTCAGAGCTCCTTCAGAGTGGCCAGGTCAGGAAGGTGACGTCACAGCCCCTTCCTGATAGGTGGACACCTTGCAGGTAACCAAACCCTCTTTTAGGGCTTTTAGGGTCTCCCTCTTGGGTGGGTCTTCAGATTCGATGTGCAAGATTCCACCAGGACTCCTCTGTATTGTTTACTTCATTTTCTGTCCACTGGAACTGCAACTGAACTCTTCAGCAATCAGTAATCTGCAACTTCAGCGTCGACTCCGCTTTGCAACATTGTTTCTCTGGCTCCTTCCAGCAACTGCAACATTTCCCCAGCTTTACTTCCTCTGAAGTAGGCAAGACTCCAGCCGGTAGAAAGAAGTAAGAAGGAATCTCCCTTGGAGAGAAGGAGTCAACCCTTGCATCTGCAGGCACCAACTACATCGATGACCGGCTGCGTGGATCTGCTCTCCTCCAGAGCTGCGTGGTTTCTGCATCACAGGTGGTGGTCTGGAGTGGTCCCCTTGGTCCTCTCTGCCAGCTGTCCAACTTGGAGATGTTAAGACCTTGCCTCTCCTTGCAGGACAGGACACCTGTGCACCGCGACTCTTGCAGCTAACAAGGCTTGTTTGCTCCTGCTCCAAGGGATCTTCAGACTCCGTTTAGCCCCATCCCCCTCATGCCAAGCACAGTCTCCTCTCTGCTACTCCAGTGACTTGGGACTCCCCTTTAGGTGTGCTGACTGGGCCTTGCTGTGAATTATTGTGCCTACTGCCAGTGGGTTGTCTGTGAGGGATGAGACTGCTTCTGTTGGCTCTTCCATCTTCTGAAGGTCACCTTGGACTCCTCTCCCAGGGTCGAGTCCCCCGAACCTTGCTGGTCCTCTTCAACCTTGCAAAACTTCTTCGTCTTCTTTTGCATTTGCCAAGGCTTGTTGGTGGTTCTCCGGCACCACTGATCCGCTGCAACCCTAAAGCCGACATGGGACACTACCTGCATCACTTCAGGGACTCCGCTTCCTCTCCTGCGCTGCACAGCTGGTCTTCTTCTTCTTCCCCACCAACCTGGTCCTGCATCCACAGAAGGGTGGGTAGTGACCCCTGCTATGACTTGACACTCCATCATGAACCGGACTTGGTTCCCTTCCTTTGCAGGTCTTCTTCTGCCAGAATCCACCTTTGGGTTCTTGGAGTCTGGTCTGGGTCTTGCACAATCCTTTCGCTAAGTCCTCCTGTTAGTTTTGGGGAAAGCCAGATGCTTAGCTCTGCTCTCTAGTCGCAGGGGTTCACTCTGGTACTCTCCTCTTGGGGTTCCTAGTTCTTCCAGCTCCCATCTAACGATTCCACATCCTTGGGTGGGCGACTGTACCTCACATTCCACTTTCTTAGTATAAGGTTTTGGCCCTCCTGCACTATTTTCTAATACTTTTGCCAATACTTGTTACTTTTATGCTCCTTACTGATTGCTATTTTCTATATAATTAGTGTGTTTACTTACCTCCAGTTGGATTGCCTATTAGTATTCTAGTCTTTATTTTTGTAACATTGTGTTTCATTCATGTGTGATAGTGCTGTGTGACTATAGTGGTATTGCATAAGCTTTGCATGTCTCTTAGATAAGTATCGGCTGCTCATCCACAGCTACCTCTAGAGAGCCTTGGCTTCCTAGACACTGCCTACACTTCACTAATAGGGGATACCTGGACCTAGTAGAAGGTGATAACACTACACTTCACTAATAGGGGATAGCTGGACCTAGTAGAAGGTGATAACACCATAGGTGCTCACTACACACCAGGCCAGCTTCCTATAGTGGGCTTCTCACCAGGTCAAGGTCGTCCGGTACAGAGGTCGCTTCAGGTGTTGAGTTTCCGGGCTGCAAAGTCCTTGTTGGGTACTTTGTTGCTGAGCAGGTCCGCTGCTCACGGGAGACTGAATCTTTTTAGAAGGCAGGCAGGCTTCCTGGGTTTCTTCAAGCTGCTGGATGAGTCTTTTGGTGCAGAGTCAGGTGAGGTTAGCAGACAGGCCCGCCGGCCTGGTACCAGATCAACAGCTTCTTCTTCCTCTTCTTCACTGGGGTTGACTCTTTTTGTCCTTCTTCTTCATAGGTAGTGAGGATATGAGCGCTACTGCTCAGAGGTGCCACCTAAATGCTCAATTTAGGGGTGTTACAGGGAAAGCCAGGCGGTAGCCAATGGGCTGACCACCTTTAGGATGACCACACCCTTCTTATGACCACCTCCGCCGGGAAGTGTGCATAATCCTAACCCTAGTGGCCTAAAGCCAGATGTACGACCATGAGTTTTGTGACTTGTAATTTGTGATGCATTTGCAAGTTGCAAAACCAAATGCACAGTCTAATACACTGTTCGCAATTCCCAATGGGGTTGCAAATGACCTACCTCATCAGTATTCATGAGGCAGGTCGCAATTTGCGACCCCATTGGAAATGGCTGCACCACAAGAATGGTGGCCTGCTTGAGGCAGCAGACCGCCATATCTGTGATTGCTTCTCAAATAAAGCAGTTTTTTTTTTTTTAAACACAGCCTGTTTTCCTTTAAGGAAAATGTGATGCATTTCAAAAACAAAAATGAGAAGTTTTCTTTCTGTTTTTTCCGTTGGGACCACTGCCTCCTCTGAAAAAATATTTTCGCTTTCATTCACAAAGGGAAAGGGGTCCTGTGGGGACCCCTTCCCGTTTGCGAATGGGTTACCACCAATTTAAAATTGGTGGTAACTGTGATTGTTTTGCAACCGCAATTTCGGTCACACAACAGTCATACATGCCCCTGCGACTCGCAATTAGGAAGGGATGCCCTTGTGATGCCCCTTCCTAATTGCGAGTCGCAATCCCTATTTTGCGAGTCGGTAATGGCGTACCAACTCTCACAATGGGGAAGGTACATCGTACATGCCCATTTTGCAGTCGCAGACTGCTATCTCCGCGGTTTGAGACAGCAAAAAAGCATCATACACCGGGACCCTCCTTCCTTCCAAGATGGTGGAATTTGAAAAGTAGTGTCCACCTCAGCTTGTCTCCCTTAGGGGTGGGACTGGCATGAAGTGGGCACTCTCCCTAATTTAACTAATCTTCCCGCCTGTACTGCTGCCAAAAGTGGGTTCAGGACAGGATGGGGTTCGTCATCTCCGCCATCTGGAAAGACCTGAGTTGCCTTTCAAAGGTGGCAAGGCCTTTGAAGTTGCCCCCCTTATAATGTCCATCCTTCTCTGGATGAGGTGTTAGCACCTTGCCCCAGATCAGGCCTTTGTTCTGGGCCTGCAAGAGCATTGGCCTTCACCTCAGGGGTGCAGAACTCGGTCTAGGGTGGCTGCACTGGGTTGTACCAGTCAGTGAACACACCGGTAGCTGGGTATGTTATAAAGGGGCACCTCTAAGGTGCCTTCTGTGTGCATTTATTAATACATCCATTACTGGGGTCAATGAGGGTTTATTATTCTGAGATGTTTGAAACCAAACATCACAGGATTCAGAGAGGCCACCACGTAGCTGGGAAACTCATAATCATCAGTGTCCAGCACATGCGTTTAAAATGGCTTTCCTGAGTACCTACTATGTCTCAGAATCGACAGAAACACAGCAGGGGCATATATGATCATGCATATATACCTTTACATGTGCTTGGATGCACTCAGCTTTGGGGGTGACTTACACCCTGCACATGCAGTGATAGGGGACCTGGCACACAGGGGTGTGTTTTAGGTCATGTTTTCAATGTAGCCTGCATCAACAGTCTTCAATGGCAGCACTGTGTGGGTTAGGTGAGAGGTCCCTGAGGGTGGCACAATTGGTGCTGCAGCCCTTGGAGACCTTCCTTAGTACCTCGAGCCCTAGGCACCACAGGTACCATCAACTTTGGACTTACAGAGGTAGCTAAAGAGTTTGCCAGTTGTGCAATACAACTGTGCAGTTTTGGGGAAATAATTCTGGCACTGGGGACCTGTTTAGCAGGGACCCAGGGCACTAACAGTCAAAGCCACATCAGAAACCAGGCAAAAGGTGGGGGCTAACTGTGTAAAAAAGGGTGCGTTCCTATAAACAGGACCACACTCTTGACTTGGACCAGTGTCATTGTGGAATCTTGTGGTGCTTCGCGATGTAGAGTTTCTGTTCACGGTCTCATATGGCCTTCAGGTCCAGCGACAAGCAATCACTGCAGGCCTTAGAGTTGTGAGTCAACCCTAAATACCACAGGCAAATCTGATGAGGATCTGTTGCAGGCATTTCTTTGCAATAGTCCTTAGCAGTCTTAATTTTTTAACCATTTTTTATTGATTTTGATATAATAATAGAAGCACCGCACAATTTGTCACATCAATTATCAACATTTAGTTACACTCTGTATTATATAGAGGCTTGGCCGCATAGCTGGGGCCGCTAGTTTGGTAAAACCTTTTTTAAAGAAAAGGGGCAAACTACAGATCACTGGATGACATAGATAAGAAAAACAGTGGTATGACATGGTAGGTGTTGGCTATGGCCGTATAGTACAGTAACAATAACACAAGCAGTCAGGTGGTACAGTTCCCACTGGCAAGCCCCGTCCACCCCCGTCATGAATAATGACTAGGTCAACAGCCAGAAGGGAAGGGAGGTGGTCCCCCCATTCCGCTGATGATGATGGAGCTCGGGTCATGCGAATCCCAGTAATGTTTAAGTTGAGGGGTGGGGGTAACAGTTTTGCTAGTGGACAAAACGTCTTGGTGTACCTGTAATTCTTGCAGCAGGGCGTTCCAGGATCTTGCCAGGGGGACACTTCAGAGCCCTTGGACCTCTTCACGACGTAGCGCAACAGCTTTTGCCTTGCGCCATTTTAAGGTTACTGCACACCAATACTGCATGGGTGGAACGAAGTTCGCTTTCCAATGCATTGCTATTGAACATGTAGCTATGAGAAATCCCAGGTTGATTAATCTATTGGTGGATTTTTGAGTTTTATGCTTTTTATACAGACCCAACAGAGCTCCCTCCTTGGTGAGTATGTTGGTATGCCCCGTTATTTCGGAAACAGCTTCAGTGACCTCCTTCCATCTAGCGGGCACTACAGAACAACCCTAAAACATGTGGACCATATCGGCATGCGGTGACCAACATCTGGGGCAGTGAGGGGAGGACCGGTACATTTTGTGCAAACTAACAAAGGTGAGATACGCTCTGTGCAATATGTTGTGCTGGATGTACTGGAATTTAGAGTTTTGGATGTGTTTGAGCGGGTATTGAAGGACTTAATCCCACTCTTTTTCTATTCTACTTTTTTACTCGCATTCCACATTCCATTCCCAGCATCTCTGTGTTGCTAATAATGGATTGCAGGGGTTAGACATCAGCACCCCGGAGAGCCATGTGACAAGTTGGCAGTTGCTGTCCATTATCTGGAGGGTATGTATTATTGGGTGATGTTCTGGCTCTGTGTCGGTTATGTGCCTTGAGAGGCTTAACTCGACCACCAGTGTCCCATATGCTAGGAAGTGTCCCACCGGGAGATTATGTTCATTTTATAATTGAGCAAATGGCATCAGTGTACTGTTAGAAATTGGGTCTCTGGTTGGCAGTCAGTTTGCACTCTGTCCAAGCAGGGACCCTCTCTCTAGTCAGGGTAAAGGAGATACACAAGTGGATAACCCCTGCTCACCCCCTTGGTAGCTTGGCACAAGCAGTCAGGCTTATCCTAAAGGCAATGTGTAAAGTATTTGTACCAAAACACACAGTAATACAGTGAAAACCTTACAAGATGCACACCACATCAGTTTAGAAAAATAGCCAATATTTATCTCAATCAAACAAGACCAAAACAACAAAATTCCAACATACACAAGTAAAGATATTAATTTTTAAAGTAAAAAGGGTCTTACTCCATAGAAAATATAAGAAACGTTGTTACAAAAAGTACCTGGTTTGCATCAAAAATAAAGCAGACGAGCAAGTGTGCGTCGGGAAAGTCAGCAATATGTTGATTGCTTACTCGCAAGTGAAGCTGTGCACTGTTTTTTGTCCAGTCGGGTAGGCGATGTGTAGTTTTTCTCTCCCACAAGAGACCGATGTGTTGATTTCTGGACGGGGCACCTCTGATCCACGCATGTTCACGTTGATTTTAAAACCCAGCGATGATTCATGCGAAATCCAGCCGCACGGTGTTGGAAAACTGCGCTGTATGGGGTTTGGTTTGTTTTCAGCAGCCGCAAGCAGGTGTTGCGTAATTTCTACAGCCGTGCTGCAGGTGGTGCGTTGATTTCAGCCACGAGTTGGGAGGTGTGTCATTTTTACAGCTGCTTTGCAGGTGGTGCATCAAAAGTTTCCCTGCTCGGCTTCTTGAGCATGGATTTCAGTCCTTGTTCTACCAGCTTCAACATTGAAGGGTCCAGGGACTGGATAGAGCATCACTTAGCAGGCCAGGAGTCTCAGCAGAGAGTCCAGATGCTGGCAGCCAAAGTATTTGATGGCCCTGAGACTTCGAAACAAGAGGCTGGCTCAGTTTAAGCCATTGGAGGCACTTCACAAGCAGGAATATACCACAAAGTCCAGTCGTTGTCCCCTTTCAGGCAGAGGCAGAAACTGCAGGCCAACCTAGCAAAGCACAATCATAGGCAAAGGGGCAGTACTCCTTCTCCAACTCCTTGGCAGAGGTTCGTCTTGAATTCAGAAGTAATCTCAAATCTGGGGTTTTGGGTCCACTACTTCTACCCCTTTCTGCCTTTGAAGTAGGCAAACTTCAAAGGAAAGCCTCTGTTGTTCACAAGATCCTTCTTTGACCAGGCCTGTCCCCAGACACACACCAAGGGGTTGGAGACTACATTGTGTGAGGGCAGGCAAGCCCATTCAGGTGTAAGTGTCAGCTCATTTCTCCACTCTAGCCGAGATGACCCATCAGGATATGCAGGCTACACCCCAGCTCCCTTTCTGTAACTGTCTAGTGGAGAGTCTGATCCAGACAGGGAATACACAAGCAGGCACAGTCACAGAATGGTTTAAGCAAGAAAATGCCCACTTTCTAAAAGTTGCTTTTTCAAACAGACAAGTTTTAAATTGTGAGTTCAAGGGCCCAAAACTCCATATCTCTATCTGCTCTGAAAGGGAAACTGCGCTAAAAGTTATTTAAAGGCAATACCCATGTTAACCTATGAGAGAGATAGGTCTTGCAACAGTAAACATGAATTTGGCAGTATTTCACTGTTCAACAGTATAAGTCCCACCTTTAACATACACTTCATCCTGCCCATGGGGCTACCTAGGGCTTACCTTAGGGGTGCCTTACATATACATAAAGGGAAGGTTTGGGGCTGACAAGTCCTCTCAGGCAGCTTGGTCTAGCATTCCCAAAAACATCTCAACCCGCAGTAAATATTTGTGAGTGTCAAAGCAGACCCCTGCCACAGTCCCTATACTGTGTCCTCTTACTACTACTTTTAGCGTCTCCCATTCCACAAGTCTGGAGGTGGCTGACCCCCAGATCTCTGTGAAGTAGTGTGTTAGGGTTTCATGTGTGCTTTCCCTAAAACCCTGATCTTCCAACACAGGGGGTTGGAGTTGCCAAGTGGGGACCAGGGGGCGGGGCATGTCACATTCAAACTGAACCTGCAGGGGATTTATGGTCCGAAATGTTTTTTCCCAAATTCGCAGCCCCTGTTACCTGCACCTGTAATGTGGTGTGGCAAGGAACTGGTCCAGGCACACATGAAGCTCGTGTGGAAGAGTAGTGAGAGTCTTTTCCTGTCCAGGGGTATAGATCTTTCCAACTATGATGCAGTGACCAGTGTACCAGCCAATGCACAAACAAGATGGCTGCCAAGATCGTCGAAGAGGATGGTAGTGGGAGATATGACCTGTCTAGCTGTGGGTCCAGGACTGTGTTAAAATCATCCCGAGGATCCAGGGTATATGCGCCCATCGTGTTAGTATGACAATGAGTTTTGTCAGAAATGCTGATTGCACTGTGTTGGGTGCATATATGCTACTTAAAAGAATGGGCTTTCCGTCAGTGTAGCCCTCAACCAGAACATATCGTCCTTCTGGGTCTATCTCTGTTGTTTTATGGTGGAACAGGACCCCTGAGCGAATCTAGGTGGGTGCACCCCTGGAAAAGCTGGAATAAACGGTGCAGTAACACTGCCCCCGCCAGCACTTTTATAGGCGAGTAGCCTCGCCTTTCACTATATGACTTTCCTGTAGCATCGCTATTTGTGCACCTCGCCTTCTAATTTACTGCTGAAATGTATCCCGTTCACAAGTCGTGCCAGAGCTGTGGGATATGCTCCTGAAAAACAATGTACTTAGGGCTACATGTACGAAATAACTGTTTTGCGAGTCTCAAATTGCAAGTCACAGCGACTTGCAGTCGTAAAACATTATGTTGAACAGTGTCAATGCAAGGGGGTCGCAAATGCCCTACGTCATGAATATTCATGAGGTAGGTCGCAATTTGCGACAACCTTGGGAATGGCTGCCGTCACAGGGATGGTGGCCTGCCGGAGACAGCAGACCACCATGTCTTTGACTGCTTTTAAATAAAGCAGTTTTTTTTATTTTTTAAATGCAGCCCGTTTTCCTTAAAGGAAAATGAGATGCATTTCAAAAACAAAAAATTAAAAAAAATTGTTTAATTTTTTCAGAGTAGGCAGTGGTCTATAGGACCACTGCCTGCTCTGAAAAAATGTTTTTACTGCCATTCACAAAGGGGAAGGGGTCCCATGGGGACCCCTTCCCGTTTGGAATGGGTTAGCCCCAGTGTAACAGTGCTAACTACAATTGTTTTGCGACCGCATTCGCGGTCACAAAACCATCTTACATGGGAATGCGACTCGCAATTAGGAAGGGAACACCCCTTCCTAATTGCGACTTGCAATCCCTTTTTGCGATTCGGTAAATAGTTTACCGAATCGCAAAAATGGGTTTCAACATACCAAATTTAATTTTGCACGTCACAAACGGCCTGATCCGCTGTTTGTGATGTGCAAAATGCTACATACATGTAGCCCTTAGTGTCAGTAAAGCTCTTTCTGGCAAAGACTCTTATCTAGCCGCAGGAGTGATACATTTATAGGCTCTGCACGTCTTTTCCGGAGTAGAACTGCATCAGAGTGGAGCTAAATGGCACCACCTATGCAGAGGTACCTGTGAAAAGTTTCCGGATCCAGTCTGATGCCTTGGGAATATTCAAAGGGCGAGGAATCTATGGCTATAATCCTCTATCAGAAATTTGTTTTGGACAGCAAGAAGCTTGCACTACTATGGATGAGACAATAGAAAAGATTGGTCCTCAGCAGTTGGTTGGTAGCTACCAATCTGTTGATAGAGATGGCTGAAGTTGTTTTCTCCCAGGCCTCGATAATAGGGTGAAGCAAGGCCTTATTAAATGGTGGTAGAGGTTCTGTGGTTTTAGTTGCTGGTTGGAATACCTCAGTAAGGAGGCTGGTCTTTGTCTCAACAGTATGTAGGTACTACTGTAATATGTCTGCAGCCTTGTGGATAATTGGAGGATGAAAACTTCAGAGGAAATGCCATCTCTAGTTCAAGTGACATGTCCGGCACACTAGCTGCCCCTATGTTAAAATTTCATGAGTGTCAGACTGTAAATATTGAACAGACTGTTCCTCATCACTGTCATCTGTGTTATGAACCTCCACTGGCTCAGAATCGGCATAGAAATGTTCATGCATAGTTTGCCAATACTGTACTTTGGGCAGTATGTGTTGTTTCCTGTAGCTCTCATGTACAAGATGCTGAGCTTCCTATTTCTAGTGAACAATAAACTCCAGATAACATTGGAGAGGGTTGTATTCCTGACCCTGGAGCCAAAGATTTAGGGACCAGCATCAAACCTGGTGCAAGAGGAGTCAGGTCAGAAGGGGAGCTGGTCCTAGTGGCTGTGTCGACAGAAGCAAGAGTGGTGGTATGACCAACGGAAGTGGAGGCATATATGAGTGCGCCTAATGTCCATGTAGCGCAGATGGAGGAGCCACCAGCAAATAGGCCATTCCATTTGTTCTTTGGGGCCCAAAGGTGCTACAGAGGTGACCCTCGCTCGACAAAGGAGGTTGAACATTGCGTTAAGATACACTGAAGGGGGTGTGTGGCCAGGGTGGAGACCCGACACGACACAACACGTCTCTCCTAAACTCTACTCGGCATCCCTCCAATTCACAGCATGGGACACCTATTTGGGGATCTCCTCGGAGTACCACCTTACCCCTGACAACAGAGATGGCCCTGAGATGCCATGGAGAGCTGAGACACAGTTCTAAGGAAGCATTGTCGCTCCCCCAGCAGCGGGCCTGGCGACTTGGCTGATGGCGGCCATCTTCCAGGCCGCGAGAAGCTCTCTCGCCAGGACAAACAGCACCAGATCAGGGGGGCCTTGATTTTCAGCCGCCCAGTCGCAGCAACTGAACGTCGCTGGCTTCTGACCCCACCAACTGTTGAGGGGAACGAGCGGGGCCCACCACAACTTGGACCACCCGCTGACAGGGACGTCCTGTGATTTGCGGTGGCCCAGGCTCTGACAGCTCCTGAGGGCCTGTGCCGAGTCGGGGGCCCTGCCCGGACCAACGAACACCATGCAACTTCCTGGAGCACCACCAGCGGGGCACGGCAACTGACGAGGCCGGAGGACAGACCTTGACTCTCTGCTTCAGCCTGGCAAGTGCAGAAGCTGTGGGAACAGTGTGAAACACAGAAACATTGTCTGTTCTCCTCACAGGCCTCCCAGGTGGCTTCTCAACACTGATTTCCTCTGCAGAGGGATAGCCATCATTCTCCTGATGCACTTAATAGCCCTTTGCTAAGCCCACATCATCCTATGTGGCCCAATGCGACCAACAACCCTCTATCCTGCCAGAGCACATGGGCGAAATGTGCTGCCCTCGGCCTACCCCGCATGTCTGCTCTCGGCGCTAGTAATCTGGCTCGGTCCCTACTAACCGAAAAGGTTGAAGGCCTTCCAGTAAAAGCTATTGCCTAGCTGCACGCCTGGTGTCCAGATTGTTGTCGTACGCGACCTTCACCCTTCACTTACATCATTGAGCGCTGCCTGTCCAAGCTCATCGCTGCAACGCTCACATCTTAACTCCCACAGGAGAATCTGGTGAACTGCCGGAGTGGATGGGCAATCTGGAGGTCACCTTTGCCCCACCCAGCTGCCAGCCTCTGCTGGCCCACTGGCACCCAGGAAGGTTCTTGCTTCAACCAATGACTTTCAAACAAAAGTGTGACACATAGAACTCCCAGATTTGCAATGCTACGGAGGGGAGACTAAAGGATAACACCTATAATTCTCATATAATGTATGGTACAGCTCTGAAACACAATGGAAAAAAACTGCGTGAAGTCCCCCCATTCCACATCCATCAGGGACATGCTCAAGATGCCAGACCCCTGCCCCCCGGTCTCAGTGGGATGACGAAGCGAAGCCAGCCCCGACGGGCCAGACGTACTCCGACACCCATGCACTGGCAAGAAAGGAGGACATCCATACACTGTTGATGGAATTCCACAAAGACATTGCATCACTTCTCCAATATTTCACGAAAATTCTCTCCAATCTAGACAAGTCTGTACGGCAACAAGACTCTTGTGTGACTGTTGTCAAAACAACAACTTCGGACCAGGCACTAGAAAATGTGGACCAAATGGCACACATTGAGAGGCTTGAAAAGAACTATGACCAGCTGCGAGACAAACTGGACCATCTGGAGAATCACTCCAGATGCAACAATGTTCACATCAGGAGCATTGCCACAACTATCTCTCATTCGGAGCTCAAATCATATGTTTAGGCTCTTTTCACCCATCTATTAGATATCCTAGGCGACAACTGATACTGCTAGACCGGACCCATAGGGCATGCCCACTCTATCAGCAACAGCAGAAGCCTTCACCTGATGTACTTACTAGAGTCTACTACTTCCACAGAAAGGAAAAAAGTGATGCAGAAAAAAAGTGATGCAGGCAGCCAGACATTAGGAGTTAATCACTTTCAGGAGCGACATCATCTCCATCTATGAGGACATCTCAGGCCATATGCTGGCAGTTGCAGGGAATTCCGGGCTGTCACCGGTCATCTACAGCAGTGTTCCCCAACCCCCGGGCCGCGGACCGGTGCCGGTCCGTGGATCAATCAGCACCGGGCCGCCCGAGGAACTTCAACTTCATTTCACTGTGGCGTGCGGCCGAGGCGCAGAGCATTGCGCCCTCCCAAGCGGGCCACGGAAAAATGATCCAACATTTACCGGTCCGCGGCGATAAAAAGGTTGGACAACACTGATCTACAGGACCAGAACATCTCATATTGCTGGGGCTTCCCATTACGCCTCCATTTCACTTACTGAAACAAAAGAATAGTTGCCCGCAATCGGGATGCCCTTGGTGTCGGACGTAGAGGCGCCCCTGGACACACCAGTGCACAAGTTCAAAGACATGCTCCCTCTGACAACAATAACCACCACCCCATTAAGTGAAATCTTGCTGGTCACCCCATCGGACCACTCCTGGGAGCGGGAGAAAAATTAAAATGTGGACTTCTTACAGCCTACAAGATCCTAGTCCCATTAGATCCATCTACCGCACAAGATCTAGTGGGGGGGCTGCTCGCCCCTTTCTTTCTGTCGCTTAATTTAATGTCTAATGAACTTAGGGGGTCATTCTGACCCTGGTGGTCTTTGACCGCCAGGGTCGCGAATGACAGAAGCACCGCCAACAGGCTGGCGGTGCTTCCATGCCCATTCTGACCGCAGCGGTAAAGCCGCGGTCAGAAAACCGGGACCGGCGGTTTCCCGCCAGTTTTCCCCCGGCTGGGCGAATCCGCCAGGGCAGCGCAGCAAGCAGCGCTGCCATGGGGATTCTGACCCCCTTACCGCCAGCCTGTTTCTGGCGGTTGTCACCGCCAGGAAGAGGCTGGCGGGAACGGGTGTCTTGGGGCCCCTGGGGGCCCCTGCACTGCCCATGCCACTGGCATGGGCAGTGCAGGGGCCCCCTAACAGGGCCCCATGAAGCTTTTCACTGTCTGCCTAGCAGACAGTGAAAAGCACGCTTGCACCCGTCGCACGCCCGCAACACCGCCGGCTCCATTTGGAGCCGGCTTCTGTGTTGCAGGCCTCCTTCCCGCTGGGCCGGAGGGCCGGCACTACCATGGGTAGCGCCGGCCGGCCCAGCGGGAAGGTTGGAATGCCGGCAGTGGTCTTTTGAATGACCGCCTTATTAGTTTGTTATATTCTTCTTTTCCGAGATGGTCCACATGGTCCCCCCTTTGGGGTGGGGCAAGTCTGGACCCACTGGTAGAGCTCTTTTGGCACCCTTGCTTGGTTACTTGTTATTGTTACATATGCTTCTTCGATGTTGCTTGAGACATTGGCACGATTGAAGCGAGGATGGGGGAGGGTGTTACACACTCATGAGACCCATTCTGGGGTAGGCGATCATCCCCTTCGAGCACCAAGATGTCCCTCAATATATTCAATCCTAAACATCCAAGTCTTAATTCACCTATCAAGCATACAGCTTTAACAGCCTGGCTTTGCAGGTGGGAGACTGATAACGTCTTCCTCCAGGAGATACATTTGCTCAAGGAAGACACTAGGAGCCTGCACTCCTACTGGTACCCCACACAATATCATTCTTCTCACACCTCTAAATCTCAAGGGGTGGCAATTCTATACAGGGATATCCTCTTTGAGCCCGATAGCACGTATAGAGATGGTGAGGGTTGAATAGTCGGCGTCAGAGGTAATTTGGGCTCATCACAGTTGACATTTATCTCCATCTACAGACATAACACTGACGGCGAGTCTTTTTACACCGATCTTTAACCGAAAATGCCCTTCTTTGCGTGAGGTGATATACTCATAGGCTGGGATCGTATTGCTGACCTAGCCGTGGACACTGATCGCTCCCACATGAGGCAGGGCGATTCCCACCCGCCCCCAGACCTGCTTCAGGGCATCTCTGACTTTTCAATAATAGACACCAGGCAACATCTGCACCCTAGAGAATGTGATTAGACCTTCTATTCTAATGTCCATAAAACGCATTTGTGCATCGATTATTTTTTGATCTCTTGCACACTCCTCCTCCATTTGTTGGATTCCAATATCATGGTCAGGGTCTTATCCGACCGTGCTCCTCTATGCCTAGAGATGGGGCCCACCACCACTTAACCCCCATTCCCAAAACCATGGGTCTTAAATGAGGTGGTTTTATATGCACCGTCCCGATGTGAGCGAATAAACGATACTCCAGAACACTATTTCTCTGATAACGATACCAGTGATGTGTCCCCAGCAACGTTATGGGGCGCAGCAAAGGCGGTACTCAGGGGCGAACTGCTATCTCACACAGCCACTTTTGAAAGGGCAGTCAAGCTCCGAAGACAGGAGCTTGAAACCCAACTCTGAGAAGCAGAATACCGTCATAAAGAAAATGGCTCCCTGAGGACTCTAAGAGAGCTCGGCTGCATAAGGGGGGAATTGGAGCATCTTATGATGAAAGAGGCATCAAAAAAACTCCTTTACATAGGCCAAACATATTATGAACAGGGGTATAAAGCAGATAGATTATTGGCTTATAAACTACATTTACACTCTACATGCAATCACATCCACGAAATCCAAGTTGAAAACAAAGCCTGATATCATATTGGTCTTTCATAACTATTACTCGGCTCTCCACAGTGCCCAAAGATGCTAACTTGGATGGTTACACTCCCCCAGACCGTGGAGATGAACTGAACCAACTCAAATGTGACATTACCCCTGATGAGGTCATAACGATCATAAATAAGCTCCCTACACAAAAAGCTCCTGGGCCGGACGGGCTCCCGGCCATTTTTACAGGGAATGTCTTCATTTACTAACCAAACCCCTAGCACAGGTGTTTAACTATTTTTTAACTACATGCTCTGTCACCGATACGATGCTGGAACCCCACGTCACATTAGTTCTTAAACCTCACAAACCCCTGACCAATTGCTGTTCCTACCAGCCTATCGCACTCCTTAATTGCAATGACAAAATCTTTACGTCTATCCTTGTGAAACGCCCACAACACATCCTGTCAACAATTATACCACCAACAAAATCGGGCTTCCTCCTCAAAAGACAAGCTAACGATAACACAGGCCTAGGTGTATCCCTCATAAAAGTTGTGGAGCGTACCCACCAACCTCTAGTTCTATCTTTAGAGGCTGAAAGAGCGTTTGATAGGGTGGACTGGAAATACATATCCAAAATCTTAACCAAAATCCACATGGTCCCCAAGATGATGACTTATATACAAGCTAACTTCCAGAAACCTGCAGCAAAACTAAAGATCAACTGAACTCTTTCTCCCACTATCTTTCTTATGAGGGGGACTCGTCAGGGATGCCTCCTCTCCCCCTCGATTTTCGCACTGTCTATGGAACCCCGGTTGCTAAAATTCAAAACAACCCAGATATTCATGTTATCACTGCTGGCAAGAGGGAACATAAAAAAGCTGTCTTAGCATATGATATACTGTGCTTCCTCACCCACCTGGACACCTCTATCCAGGCCCTGATGAGGGAATTAGACTCATTTTCCACAGTATCAAGCTTTAAAGTGAACTACACCAAACCCTGGGTTATGGGAGTAGCCGATCCACATGGTAGCCTAGAGGTACCTGTTCGACAAGTCGGATTATAATGTGCACCTCCAGCATCTACCTAACACAGCAGATTTCTACAAAGGCAACATCCCCCCATTGCTTACAGCCCTAGTCAAAGACCTCTATCAATGGGGCAAGTTAGAAATGTATTGTCTGGGTTGGCTTAGTAGCCTCAAGATGAACTTCATGCCGCACCTCTTAAACGCTTTTCAAACCCTCCCATTATCAATACCTAAAGTGAAGCAGACCCATATTCGCACCAAAATGCTCCATTTCTTTCGGGGGGGGGCAAATCTCCTTGCATAGGCAGAGAGACCATGCTTTGCCCTACCTTAGAGGGAGGCACTGGGTTCCCGGATGTGGTCACATATGTCTTGGCAGCTCAACATAGGTCCTCACTGGATCGGAACTATAACCTTGATAACAAACCTTGGTTGCAGTTAGAGAAGGCGTACTCCTCAGTTCCCCTAGAGGGCCTTCTCTGGCTTCCACTTTCGAGAGGCACCCCTCTCCTCCCGTTAACATCTCTCTTGCTGACGTACTGGTGTGAAATATGCGATAAACGACTACTTCCTTTGTACCTCTTCCTCCTCACACTGTTAGCGCCCAACTACGATTTTCCAACTGGAACTTTCCACCAAGCCTCCTTTTATTGGGATCAGGGCAAGGCTCCCACACTGTGTGCCTTTTACGAGGGGGGCAAACTGGGTACTAATGCATCAATACGAGAGAAATTCGCCCTTTACCTCCATACTCCATATCGCGTAGGGCAAGTCTTACATTGGGCAGGGCTCCCGAAGGCCCGCTTGGCCATGGAGAGAGACATAATAGCCTTTGAATCACTACATCACTCTAACGTTTGGTGTAAGTACATTTCCTAGCTTCACCGTTACATTCTTATCCTAACACATTAAACAAGATACATGCATACATGGCACAGTGGGAAACGGACTTAGGGCCAGATGTAGCAAAATACCAAATTGCGACTTGCAATTTGCGAGTCCCTGCGACTCGCAAATTACAAGTCGCAATTTGGTATGCAGAAAGGTGTCTCAGACACCTTCTGCGAGTCGCTATGGGGTCGCAAATAACCACCTCATTAATATTAATGAGGTGGGTCGCAATTTGCGCCCCCATAGCGACTCTGGGAACTCACGGGGATGGAGGCCTGCTGGGAACAGCAGACCTCCATGTCCGTGACTGCTTTTAAATAAAGCAGTTTTTTTTTTCCAAGTGTAGCCCGTTTTCCTTAAAGGAAAACGAGCTGCACTTAGAAAAAAAAACGAAACCTTTTGTTTCTGATTTTTTCAGGGCAGGTAATGGTCCCTTGGACCACTGCCTGCTCTGAAAAAATATTTTTGGGTCCAGTCACAAAGGGGAAGGGGTCCCATGGGACCCCTTCCCGTTTGCGAGTGGGTTACCATCCACTTCAAGTGGATGGTAACTGCGACTCCATTTGCGACTCGCAAATAGGAAGGGAACACCCCTTCCTATTAGCTACTCGGAAATGCATTTTGCGAGTCGGTTCCGCCTCGCAAAATGCATTTCTGCATAGCAAACATGCATTTGCAACTCGCAAACGGCGATTTTCGCCGTTTGCGAGTCGCAAAGTGTTTGCTACATCTGGCCCTTAGAAACTGAAATTTCTGAAGATATCTGGGGGGTGATATGGCAACAGGCGTCTAGCTCCTTGGTTTGCCCTCGCCATAAGGAAAATAACTATAAACTAATCACACACTGGTATTTGACCCCAGTCCGGCTACATAGAATGTTCAGGAGCCCAGAAACCTGTTGGAAGGGGAGCAGGGCACATTCCTCCACCACTGGTGGTCCTGCCTGAAGATCCAATACTTTTGGGATGCGATCCTCCAGAACATATGCAGTATAACTAACATAATACTCCCTTGCAATCCCTTGCTGATTCTGCTAGGTGCTAGCCCTCCCTACAACAACTCCACGGGGACAGTTTAAGTCTCAGCTGTTCCTTGCAGAGCGGCTATGCATAGCACAACCATGGAAACAGCCCCATGCCCCCACTCTAAACCTGTGGTGGGGCAAATTATGGAATTTGTATGCTATAGAAAAGCTCACCGCCATCCTCAGGAACAGAATGGCTAAATTTGAGGCCATATGACCCCCCTTCGTCACATACACATTTGGCAACAAAACAGAACAGGTGGCATATGCCTTACCCGGTCCAAGACACTAAAGGTCTCAGACTAAATGGATTTTCTCTTCTTTGGAGTCAGCAGAGGACACTTCTTGAAGAGGTCATGGTCAGATTGTTTTGCAACTATGCTGTCACACTTTTAGAGGCAACAAGACATTCATGAAGGAAATAGTGGTTGTAGTTGCTTCAAAGGCATAGTTTTGTTGGCGGTGGGAGGTGGGTGAGGACAGAGGTCTCACAAGGGATTTCCTGAATGCCTGTTGTATTATTTCCTGCAGCTATGCGTAAGAAGTTCATGGCGATGCAGTGTGCAGTCTCCTCTTCCTATCCTTGGTGATCATGTAATATGTGGTAGATGAAATTGCTAAATGTGTCCTTTTGTTTTCTTGTTTTTCCCCTTAAAATGTTAAATAAAGTTGTTAAAAAAAAGATACACTGCAGACTCAGTACCTGGATTAGGGAACTTGGACAGCGGTTGTTTGGCGATGGAGGGATCATCCCTGAGGAGGTCCCCAACACCAGAGTCTACGTAGCACCAGATCCAGAGAAGTATCAGGCTCCTGTCCAGCTCCAATGAAGAGTACTCATAAGGGTTGGTGAGATGAGGTGACTCACATCGTGGCAAAGCACAACATTGTTTCTTGTGCTCTTTATGCCTTTTCTATTTGTCTCTCAATTACTTGAGGGAAGAAGGAAAGGTTGACTTCCAATAAGCCTTGAATAACTGTGGCTTCAACGATATGCCAGGGCCATGAACACCTTGGCCTCCCTCTCATTTATGGCCTTACGGAGCATGCTGAGGCAGGAATTGCAAGTATGTGAAACATTATCTGACCTCGGCAAAATAGGAAGAGCGAGTATCTGTGATGGACGTTTGTTCATGACAATCCTAGGTTAGGGGGATATATGCCTAGCACTGTACCAATGGTTTATAAGTAAAATGTATCCTCTGAGGTACATCTTTTGAGCCAGTGAGCTCCGGAAGCACATCAAAGGTACATTAAAAAGGGATCTAATCTCAGGACGCTGTTGTGGGTGCTTTATGCCGATTGTCAGTTTTTACCACACATGCATTTACCATGCATATAATACAACGCATTTATTATAATGTAGTTCTTTACCATGCATTTTTCTGGTAATAATGGATATTTATACAGCTCCAAAACACTTCTCTTTTATGAATACTGCCCCATACCGGTACCCATTTCTGAACCCTTATTACCACTTACTACCCCTTACTCTTATCCATCCTTATACCGTAAAAAACACTTGCTACTTTTAATTGCCCCATGCCCTTGCCAAACCCGGAGCCTAATAACCCACTGCCATACCTCACTCTTACCCATCCTTAAACTCTAAAAATCCCTTTTTAATACTTAATACCCCTACCCTTACCCATCACTGAATTATAAAAACGCTTACAACCCCATAGACTTACCGATTCCTGAACCATACAAAACCCTTACTACCCACTACCCTTCTTTATTCCTACACCCTTAAAACCCCTTCCACTCCTTTAATTCCACTAAAAATACACTTACCTGTGTAGTAAAGTACCACACTGTGAAGTGCCAGAAAAAGATGTGTGTGGTAACTGCTATGTTGTAATAGTAATCCCCATGCTGTGAAGACTGCATACCCTTTATGGCTCCATAAATGTTGAGATGGCACCAGTGTGGAGTCAGCGTCCTCTGTTGGCGTGGGAGAGCCAGTTTCTGGATGCAGTCTGACATCTGGGATAGTCAAGAGGTGAGGAAACTGCAAGTTGAAGTATTCATCAGAAAGGGCTTAACTGAATGTTAAAAGAGGTTCCAAGGACTGAGTGAAAGTCTGAAGGACCTTTGTCAAAAGGTTTTGTAGGTTTCATTGGATGGAAGTAGGAGTTTTAAAACCTCTGCAGCTTTTCGTACTACTGCATGCTACCTCAGGTGGAACCACAGTGTGTCTAAACCACTAGCGACCCTAAGTGCCATTAAGGCTGCTTTTATGTTGTCATCAGTGTCATGTCTGGGTTTATAATCCACAGGACCAGAGTCAATGTCAAACAAAGTGTGAATTGTTTCTCACTACTGCCTAGTCTCAGCATATTTTTGTACCTCCAGCACTCATTCAGCCTCTCTGTCGACTAGCTAATAGTGCTCCGGGCTCTAAAACAAATTAGATATCTGTTGTGGGACGTGAGTCTTCAGGCTTTGCACTGGTAATGGTGGAGTTAATATTGATGCTGCGGTCGGCATTGTTTGCATCACCAGGAGAAATGCTGCCAGCAAGATTTTCAGCGCTGGGTATGGAGGTGGCACCATGCACTGAAGTAGGAAGAGGGTGAACAACACCAAGGTAAGATGCACCGGGGAAGTTCTGAAAGGCACTCCCAAAGGTCCCATTGGACTTCCCAAAGGCACTCTGGGAGGAAGGATTGTTTATTTGAAAAAATCAAACATTAAGTTAAAAAAGAAAGTTGAATCCAAGCCTGGAATCTCTGGGTATGCCTGTGGAACCTGATGAAAAAGCTACTTATCTTCTGTAACGCATTATCTGGTAGAGACAATAGCTAGCCACAGACTCCTTACCTCTGAATAGACATCCAAGCAATACTATCCCCGGAGGAGGGTCTGCAGACAAATTTAAACTAGGAAGTCCTGCAGGACTGAACAGGCAAAATGTCCATTCCTGTGGACTTGACTGCGCAGGCAGTAGTGTTTAGGAAATGTGTGCAGGGAAGCCCACTTTGCTGCCTGGCAGATGTCCAGGACTGGGACTCCACATGCTAATGCAGTGGGCGCAGCTTTGGCTTTGCTGGAAGGAGTGCATAAGTCCTCAGAGGGTTGCTTCTTGGCCAATGTGCAGCACATTTTGATGCAGAGGAGGATTGATCGAGTCATGGGCTGTTTCTGCACCGCCCAACCTTTCCTCCCCCAACATACCCAATGCAGAGTTGGTCGTCCACCCAGAATTCTTGTGTATGATCAAGGCAGAGCAACACGTTCTTTTTGGGTCCAGATGGTGGATTCACTCCTCTTCTTTTGAGGGATATGGAGGAGGGTAGAAAGTGGGCAAGGTAACAGATTAGCCCGCATGAATGGTGTTACCACTTTCTGCAGGAAAGAGGCCCTAGTGCGAAGCAACAGCTTGTCTGGAAAAATTGACAAGAATGGAGGCTTGGATGATACAGTCTGTAGCTCATTCACCCTCTGGGCATATGAACAAGTTGCTTATTTTCAGTAACAAATGATCTGATAGAGACATATTCTAGTTGCAGATTCATTACCTTAGAATTTGCCCCATGCGTCAGACTAGATCCAGAGATTTTTCTTTGAGCAGTTCCCTTGCATGCCATCAGGTGGCGGTCGTCAACTCTGTGTGCGTCGTTGGCATTGTGGATGCAGTGATGACATTGCAGTCATATATATGGACACCACCCTGGCGAGCTGATGTCAGTTTCTTTTTATGACTTTCCATGGCAGTAGCGCAGAGCCATGAAGAACACTGTGAATGGTGCGCCAGAACTAGGGCCCTGAAAGGGAAATCCCTGTTCCTAGAAATCAGTTTGCAGTGCGGTAAGGATGGGCGGGTCGGTAAGGAATCTGCAACTAGAATATGTCTCTTCCAGATAATTTGTTACCGAAGGTAAGTTACTTGCTTATCTGATAGAGACTTCTAGATGCAGATTCCGTACCTTAGAATAGAGACCCAAGTAATACAATCTTTGGCGATGGGCTGCGAACCAAGATCAGACTAAAAAGTCTTGCAGGACTGAACAGCCAATGTAGCTGACTCTGCAGACCTGACTGCCAAGGCAGTAGTGCTTTGTGAACATCTGCAGAGACGCCCACTTTGCTACCTGGCAGATGTCCAGGACTGGAACTAAGTGTGTGCTAAGGCTGTAGTTGCAGCAGTTGCTCTGGAAGAATGAGCATGTAAACCCTCAGGGGGTTGCTTTTTAGCCAAAGCTTAGCTCATCTTGATGCAGAGGATGACCCATCGAGAGATTGTCCGCTACTGCACCGCCCATCTTTTCTTCGCACCCACATAACCAACAAGTAGTCGATCGTCCACGCGTACGACTGAGGTAGAAAGCCAAAGCTCTTTTTGGATCCAGATGGTGGGGTCTCTCCCAGTGGCGGCCGGCAGATTTAACACTCACACTTTCACACACAAGGACGCACGCACGCACCCATGCACATCCATTCACAACACTCATCAACATTCAAGCATACATGCACCAAACATTCATTTAAAACGATGTCACACACACACACACACTTACCTTGGAGGTCCCGGGTGGGTTGGGACTGCTGCCTTCCCTCGCAGTCCCAGCCTCGCCACAGAGTGGCATGGGGTCAGTGAGACTGATGACCCCACCCCACTCTGTGACGAAGTGTCACTGATTGACACTAGCCCTGGGCGCTTCAGGACTTAAACCTGAAGCGCCCAGGTCGAAGTCATTGGGTGATGTTTCCCTCGTAACCTGGGGGAGGGCCTCAAGGCACCTTTGCTGAGCCACAGAGGCCAAGCCCATAGGAGCTGTGACCTCTTCAGCCCAGCAAAGTTCAGCTCAGGCAGCCAGGATTCTGCGCAAAATGCGCATGTCTGCTCCTGGCTGCCTGACCTGAACATGAAGAGTGTCTGTCAGGATGACCTTTGTTCAGCCTGCCAGACACTCTTCATGAGGGGCAAAAAGTGGGGGGGACGTGGCCCCTCCGCCCTAAAGAACAGGCCGCCCCTGGCCTCTCCTCTTCATGAAAAGGATGTGGGTGAGCGTAAAAAGTAGGCAAAGTGATGGACTGGCCTACATGAAAGAGCGTGACCACCTTAGGGAGGAAGGAGGCCTTCGTATGAAGCACCACTTTGTCAGGATGGATAGACAGAAATGGCAGCTTTGAAGAAAGAGCTTGGAGCTCACTTACTCTGTGAGCAGATGTGATGGCAAAAAGGAAAGCAGTTTTCAGTGTGATGAGCCACAAAGGACAATTACATAGTGACCCAAAGGGAGCACACATAAGGAATGTAAGCACAAGGTTCAAATCCTACTGGGGCATTATGAACGGTGGAGGTGGGAGCATATGGGTGAGTCTCTTAAGAAACCTCCCAACAATGGAAGATTTGAACAAAGAGGGCTGATTTGGCAGTCTGAGGCAGAGATGGATGACCGGTAGCCTTTAAGGGTTCCCAAAGAAGAGGCCTGCTGGGAAAGAGAGAGGATGACCAGGATTATCTCAGACAGAAGCTCAGATAGGCAGATCAACAGACTTGTTGATACACCATACCACAAATTAATTCCATCAACAGGTGTATGCCATTTTGGTGGAGGGATGACTGGCTGCCAAGATAACATTACAAACTTTGGGTGGAAGGTTGAAAGCTTTGAACTGCCACTGCTCAATCTCCACACAAGGAGGTGGAGACTGGACAGATTCCGGTGGAGAACCGTCCCCTGCTGCTGCGACAGAAGATCCTCCCGAAGGGACAGTATGATCGGAGGATCGATGACCATGCTCAGAAGCTCGGGATACCATACTCTGGGCCACAAGGATTACTTGGGCATAACGCTCTTGAGGTTTGTCAGAACTCTGGGAATTAGTGTTATTGGCGGAAAGGCATAAAGGAGGTCTGAGTTCCACTCAAGACGAACAGCAGATGTTGACCCACCAGGAAAATGCCCTGACGTTCCAGCCATGTCCAGAGACGCAGAGCCTCTTGATAAAGGGTCCACAACCCCATTTCGCCCTCCTTGTTGCAGTACCACATGACAGTGGTGTTGTCTGTGAACACCTGCACCACTTTTCCTCGGAGAGAGGCAAGGAATGCTTTCAATGCAAGTCTGACCGCACTGACCTCCAAAAGACTGATGTGGAGCCCGGACTCCCCCGGAGACCAGAGTCCTCAGATCTCTGCCTCCCCTATGTAGTCGGCCCATCCCAATAGTGACACATCTTTCACTACTGTGAGATCTGGTTGGTTTGGGAAAGGGACCTGTCTCTGACCCAATCTTGTTTTGAAAGCCATCACTGCAGATCTCGCGCCATTCCCTCCGAGATCTGGAGCATGTCGGAGAGGTTCCCCTGATGCTGCGCCCACTGGAACTTTAGGTCCCACTGCATAGCCTGCATATGCTATCTGGCATGAGTGACCAGCAGGATGCAGGACGCCATAAGACCCAGCAGCCTCAGAGTCATTCTCACCGAAATCCAGGATAGAGGATTAAAAATCTGTATCATTGTCTGACTATCCTGGACTTGTTTTTTTTTGGGGGAGGATAGGCTCAAAATTACACTGTGTTCAGAACAGCTCAGATGAAAGGGAGCGACTGAGAGGGAGTCAGGTGTGACTTCGGCAACTTTAAAGTGAACCCCGGCGAATGCAGGAGGTTCGCCTTGGTCTAAAGGTGGGAGACGACAGCCTGGGGCGAGCTTGCCTTTAACAGCCAGTCGTCGAGGTAGGGGAAGACTGAAACCCCTATCCTGCGCAGATGAGCTGTGACCACCGCCATCACTTTCGTTAACACCTGAGGGGCACTGGTAAGGCCGAAGTGGAGCACGGTAAATTGAAAGTGCTCGTGACCTACCACGAACTGCAAGTAATGACTCTGGGCAGGCAGGATGGGAAAGTGGAAGACAGCGTCCTGCAAGTCCAACGCTACCATCCAGTCTCCAGGATCCAATGCAGATATGACCTGAGTCAGACTGAGCATTTTCAACTTCTCCTTTCTGAGCAAGAGATTGAGGGCCCAGAGGTCTAGGACATGGCAAAGGCCATTGTCCTTTTTGGGCACCAGAAAGTATTGGGAGTAACAACCATGACCTACTTCTGGCATATATTCTCTCTCTATGGCTCCCTTGGCCAAGAGAGCTGCAACTTCCTCAAGGAGAAGTGCCAAGTGATCCTCCGGTAGACGATCATAAGATGGTGGCATGGCCAGAGGGGTAGTCTTGAATGGGAGGGAGTAGCCCCTTCGGACTGCTTGCAAAACCCACCTGTCTGTCATGATGGATTTCCAGTGGGGCAGGTGATGGCGAATCCTGCCTCCAACTGGTCCAGGATGGAGCGATGGACTAGGAAGGTTTGGAGGCTGCAATGGGGGCAGTGGTGGACTGGGTGGACTACTGGCTCCCTGATCCACAGGCACGTGGCATCCCGCAGCCACGCAGAGTCAGTGCAGCATGCGCGATTTGGTGGTTGGTTGGGAATGGATGCGGTTGGGTGCCCCTTCCGTAGCCACAAAAGGGATAAAATGCAGACTGTGGGGGGCGAGGAGCGGCTGCGAAGCCAAGGGACTGAACCATAGCCCAGGACTCCTTAAAGTGCTCGAGCGCCGAGTCCGCTTTGTCTCCAAAGAGACGGGTGCCATCGAAGGGCATGTCCATGAGTGATTGCTGGCCATAAAGCCACCGTCGACACAACCGATCTGCCCAGTGAGTCGGTTGTGTCCAGACCACAACATATTGTGAAGTTGGTTGCATCTCTCCTGTCAGCAACGGCTTGGAAGAGAATGGCCCGACCTCCTCCAGAAACCGCGGCAGCACCTGCGCGACAGTATACCATAGGGTTTGGGAATAGCAGCCCAAAAGGCATGTAGTGTTCATAGACCACTATGCCAGACTGGAGGAAGGGAACATTTTCTTCCCAAGTTCGTCTAGTCTTTTTGATTCCGTATCTGGAGGTGCGGATGGATGGGAATGCTCCTGAAGAAGAAGATGCCTGGATGACAAGGCTCTCAGGCGTAGAGTGTTTGGTTAGGAACTTAGGGTCATTTGGTGCAGGCCGATGGCAGTGGGCGATTGTCCTGTTCACAGGAGCCCCTGTGCTGGGTCTGGACCACGTAGGCAGTAGGACATCAGTGAGGGCTTCATTAAAAGGTAAAAGGTGTTCTGAAGTGAAAGCCCCAGGCTGAAGCACCTCAGTTAGGAGGTTAGTCTTGACTGCCACAGAAGGTAGCTCAAGACAGAGGACCTCAGCCACCCTTCTCACCACCACAGAATACGACGCTCCCTCCTCCATAGCCACTGTAGGGGGAAAAAGCATGCGAGCATCAGAAGAGGTAACCAGAATGCAAGCCTCGCCCAATTCCTGTGCCTAGCCTATTTCAGGGTCTTCCAGCATTGTCCGTACCTATTAAGAAAAAGGGTCAGGATCCAACCTGGGGAGTGTAGGCCCCATCGAAGACGGAACAGGTGTCAAGTGATGTTGGTCCCGCCCCAGGTCGTACTCGGGTATAAGTATTGGGTCGATGTCTATCGTGGGCACAACCGACTTGGGCAGCGTCAACATCTTTGACGGCGCTGAGGAAGGTCACGTTGGCACAACTGGTGTCGCACGGATCTGACAACAGATTCCAAGGAGCCCTCCGAATCCAGGGCTGAAGCCACCAGTGTAGAACCCGAGGGGGGCTCCTTCTACCCCAAGGCATTGTAGGGGGTCGGTCTGCCCAACAATGAGGCGCCGGGCCTCATAGAATTCACAAAGTTGGGCAGGGGTGGCCCTGGCTCCTGCAAACTCGGGAATGCGCAGAGCCGACCCAGAAGCAGGCTCCAACGACGGAGGCCTAGAGCGTCAACGTTCTCCCCCACATCGTCTGAGTGACTGTGCGAAGTCAAAGAATGTCTGGCATTCTTCAACTTCTCCTTCTTGTGACCCGAGTGTCCAGAGGACTTTGAGTGGGATGAAGAAGAGTGGTGGTGGCTCCGCTAGCGGTCTTGTGACCTTCCTCTTGAGTGAGACTGGGAACGACGTAGAGTCGAGCGCCGGGCTGCCATGAACTTTAGGGACCGCTCTCTCAAAGCCTTCGGGTTCATGGCCTGCCACTCGGAGCATGACTTTGGGTCGTGGTCACACTTCAGACAACACAAATACACAAGGTGCGGATCCGTCACCGACATCATGCGGTGACAGGAGTCACAGGACTTGAAACCGGTCTTACATGACATCCTCAATGCACCAAAAAGTGTAAAAAAACACAACAAAATGGTCAGTCAGTCAAAAAATGACTGAGGGAAGCTCTTCTCCGTAGGCTGGCGCGGAAAGAAAAGAACTGATGTCAGCGTGCCAGGGTGGCGTTTATATATGATTGCAATGTCATCACGGCGACTACAACGCCAATGACACACGCGGAGTTGACTGACACCACCTGACGGAGTGCGAGGGTACTGCAACTAGATATCTCTATCAGATGAGGAAGATTCGGAGGGTTTGGAGGCTGCTGCTATCGGGTGGTGGTGGTGGTTGCAGTAGACAGCTGGCCACCCGACCCAGGGGTCAGTAGGAACTGTGCTCTCGCGCACCCTGAGCCTGAGAAGCCTGCGCTGGAGGGTGGCTGGGACAGGGTTGGTGTGGTTGAACGCCCCTTCCATAGCCATAAAAGGAGCGAAAGGCAGACTGGGGATGCAGAGCACCTGAGAGGCCCAAGGACTTGGCCATAACCTGTGAGCCCTTAAAGTGCTTCAGCTCCGAGTTTCCCTTGTCACCGAAGAGACAGTTACCATTAATGGGCATTTCCGTGAGGGAAACCTGGACATCCTTTGAAAAGATAGATGTTCTCAGTCAGGCATAGTGTCTTAAGTGCCACCCCCAATAAAACCGCTCTGCCCATCGAGTTGGTTGTGTCTAAACCACAGCGTATAATGAACTTCACTATGTCTCCCCCATCTTTGACTGCTTGAAAGAGTACAGACTGGGCCTCTGTCGGAACCTGTGGCAACACCTGTGCAACCGTGTCCCACAGTGTGTGGAAATAGTGACCCAATAAGCATGCGGTGTTCACTGACCACAACTGAAGGTTGGCGGAAGAAAAAATCTTCATGCCAAAGCTATCCAGCTTTTTGGATTCCCTGTCTGGGGCAGCAGCAGGGAAGGTGCCATGGGAAGCTAGAGCTTGGACCACCAAGCTCTCTGCAGAAGGGTGTTGGGTGAGGAAATGTGGTTCCCCAGGCACAAGGCAATGACATCAGGCAATTGACCTGATCATGGGAACCCCTGTCAGAAGGATGTCAGTGAGGGCTCCATTAATAGGGAGCAGGGTTCGGAGGAAGAAGCTCTAGGTTGCAGCACCTCTGTCAAGATGTTCGTCTTAACTGCCATCGAGGGCAAGTCAAGGTCCAGGACCTCAGCCAATCTCTTCATCACCATAGCATAAGTAGTTCCTTTTCTGTAGCCACAGTAGGGGGAGCAAGCATGCCGGTATCTGGAGACGTGTCCAGTCCACTGGCATTACCCAGTTCCTCACACCAGTCATGTTTTCCTGACCTTCTGATGGTTTTCTAAAGGGTCCACTGACCCCCTCCATTCTATCTCGAGCACTAGCCCTTCAGAATAAGGCTGAGGGACCGACCTAGGACACATTGGTACTGTGGGTGCTGGTATCAGTGTCGGTCGACACCGTTCAATCTCGTTGTCAGGTCTGGGGTTCCAAATGGGGCTGGTGCTGCCGGTGAGCGTTGGCAGTGCCAGGAGCATCAGCATCAGGACTGGTGTCAGGGAAGGTTGCAGTGCAACCAGATGGGGCCCCCTCTGTCCCCACAGGGCCCAATGGCGCTCCGGAGGGGTGGGCCCGCTCAAAGCAGATGCGCATGGCCTTGCTTAATTCCTTGAGCTGAGTGGGGGAGGCTCGTGCTCCCAGAAAAGTAGGGAAGTGCAGAGTCCGTGCCTTGAATGCCAAAGTTCCATTGTCACATCGGACGAGGGGCAAGGAGAAGTCAAAGTACTCTTCGTCTTTGTGTGTTTTTTGTGCCTCTTACGAGAGTGTACCGATGACTTTGAGTAGGACAAAGAGGACTTGGGCCTCCTGGAGCGGTCCCGTGACCTTCCTCTTGACTCGGATATCTGAGCGGTCGTCTGTCCCTGAGTTGCGTGCCGGGCTGTGAGCAGCTTTAGGGTTCGCTCCCTCAAAGCCTTCAGCGCCATGGCCTGGCAGTCAGAGCATGACTTGGAGTCATAGTTGCACCCCAGACACCACAGACACATCTACAGGGTGTGATCCCTGGACACTTTGAGGGAAATATCATAGCACTGAATCAAAAATATTTGGATTTGCTGTGAGGAATTTCCTCAGAAGAGCAAGCTTGTAATCCACGCCAAAGGCATGAACAAAAATGAAACTGATGTCAAGGAGATGGGTGTACTTTATGGCTCCAGTGATGTCAATGTGGTGTTGTTTGCAATAATGCTGCGGAGCCAGCAACCCCTACTTGCATAGAAAAGCTATTGGAAGAGTTCTAGATCTTGTCTGGAGCAGGGTATATTCAGAAACTGATCAATCTGCAGGTAGAAGATTCCATCAAAAATAGATTACGCATGGGAAAGTTAATCAATGCAACTGTTTGTGCTGCATTCTGTTGTATACTGCTGGTTTGTGTCACATGAGTACCTGTAGAAATGAATAATGAATCTGAGACCTTGTTTACTAAGGGAGAGTTACTGTCATGAAACCCATAGTCTTGAGAGGTACATGTACATAGTAACAGTAAAGCCTAGCAAGGTAGAGAAAATGTTTTTTTTTTTTTTTTTAAGAGTGCTTTATCAAGGTTATCATAAAATGCCCTGCTTGAGAACTGTAAGTTAATGTTTTACCAACAAAAATATCGACATCCACAATCATAAATCAATAGTAAGCCTCCCAAGGTTATGGTGGTAAACTGAAATTTGGATAAGAATTGAGAAGAATCCCACTCTGCTTCCACTTACTCCCAATTCCTGTTCCAAACCACCCTCAACATTGTAGGTTCAGTGTAAGGCACAGAACTGCGCTCCTACCAGTTCATTGGTGGTGTACGTAGCCCATATTTATGACAATGGGGGCAAATTGTGTGTTAAAAGAGGGTGACCGGGTCATTTATGTATCTGGCAGTCGGAACCTCCACTAGAGTGAGGGAGGAATTTACTCCATCGTCCTGGTGGGCAACAGGCTGAACACCAAAAGTATCACTCTCCATTCCACCACAACCCTTCACCAATTTCAAACATATTTTCCTTTTCTCATTCCATCTACATGGCAATTCACATGGGTAATAAGCAGAAGTACTAGTATTTTGGTTTCATGTATATCTTCCCTCCCAGCTTTAATTGGGTGGTGCACCAAAACAGTTAGCGAGTGAGTCAATCAATGAATTGATAACCAAGGTAATAAATAAAATATCTGTTTGGAGCCCCAACCTTGCCATGAGGGTAATGGGCTCAAAAGCCTGCCCCACACTTCCTTAAACTGCTGCATTCTATTGTTTACAGCCTGATGTAGATGTTGGCGGTAACGGTCCCTCCTTTGACTTTTCAACTTGAAACCCACCTGCGGCTACGACAGTCCGCCCGCCGTATTTAGATGATGGCAGTCCCATAGACGAAAGACTGCATTCGACCACCATCTCAGCCAAGAACCACCACCCGCCTCAGCGGTGGTAAAGGGAAAAGGGGATGCTGGCGGGACTGCTGCCAGACTTCCTGCCATGCAGATTAAAATGTGCATTACCGCCAAGGAAAGGGTCACGGTCCAACCTCCATGTCTGAGTTGGCGGATTGGGGCGGGATAGGGGGTGAAAACTCACTGTTTTTCCACTCCCCCTTGTCTTCGACTGGACATGACTGGACAATACCACCATCGCTGCTGCCACTGACCCACAGAGAAAACACAACCCTTTCCATCGACAGGCTCCAATGTAGGGATGCCACATTGCCAGGGTACGCTGAGTGGGCACTGAATGGGAGGAGGAGGCCAGTGGAGACATACACAAGTCACAGTATTTTTTTTCTATTGCTCTAACATACATATGTAGGGGACACGAGTGGGACAGACATGGATGGGGACAAACACATATAGCACACTTACACAACTGTCATTATGGTGGCTGTAGTCATTGGGAAATGAATGCTGGCACCACAATGACTGTACATTCATACCAACCAACTGTGTCCATGTGTGCACATTGCCAGGTGACCTGTACCTGTTTTGCTGTGCTGCGAGTTGTGTGTGTGTTAGTACGTGTATGTGTGTATACGATGTGATTGGTTGGTTGAGGGAGTGTGTGTGTGTGAGTGTGTTTGTGTAGCTGAGTGTCCCGTCTGCCATTCTATACTATGGGGATCATCATAAAGTGGACGGGATATCCGTCACGTTTGTGACAGAGCATTCCCTCCTCTGACTTCTAAATCAGGCCCTAAGTAAGCAAGTTCTTCTGCCTTTTTTCTTTGCTAATGCAAGTTTGCCTTGTTATTCATAATAAAAGAGGATGTTGAAACATATAGGCGGTCATTCTGACCGCAACGGTCGGCGGTCGGCGCCCGCCAAGCGGTTCCCGCCGAAAGACCGCTCTGCGGTCAAAAGACCGCGGCGGCCATTCCGGCTTTCCCGCGGGGCCGGCAGGCGACCGCCAGAAGACCGCCGCCCAGCCCAGCGGAACAGCCCCTTCAACAATGAAGCCGGCTCGGAATGGAGCCGGCGGAGTTGAAGGGGTGCGACGGGTGCAGTGGCACCCGTCGTGATTTTCACTGTCTGCTAAGCAGATAGTGAAAATGTCTGTGGGGCCCTGTTAGGAGGCCCCTGCACTGCCCATGCCAGTGGCATGGGCAGTGCAGGGGCCCCCAGGGGCCCCACGGCACCCGTTCCCGCCATCCTGGTTCTGGCGGTGGACACCGCCAGAAACAGGCTGGCGGGAAGGGGGTCGGAATCCCCATGGCGGTGCTGCAAGCAGCGCCGCCATGGCGGGTTCCCTGGGCCAGCGGGAAACCGGCGGGAAACCGCCGGCTCCCCTTTTCCGACCGCGGCTTTACCGCCGCAGTCAGAATCGCCCAGGAAGCACCACCAGCCTGTTGGCGGTGCTTCCGCCGCACTCCGCCATGGCGGTCATGGACCGCCAAGGTCAGAATGACCCCCATAGTTTGGCATATTTCCCAGCTGGGCAAAATCTGAATTGGTAGCGTTACATAGAGAAAATGCCACAGGGCTGCGTTGAAGCCCGATGTCCTGAGGCTGGGAGGCACTGCTCTCCTGGTTGATCGATCCACCCCCAGAATCCTCATTGGACTCCTCGACTGCAGAATCCCGATCTCCACTCCAGAATAGTGTCAGTTGAGGCCTATGTTTGATCCAGTGACCCACCTTCCAGAGGCCCTCTCAAGGCACTCTCATCCTACTCACTAATCATGCTGGGGTATTTCCCTTAGTCCTACTAGCAAGAGGAATCATCATTTATCATGATAGATCCCACTCCAGCTCTCTCCTTCATTTCCCTCTCCTCCCCGCCTTTCTCGCCCACCCACTCTTAAATATGCTACTGATCAGTGAGTTTCTGTTTTTAGCTATTTCTACGGAAGAGTTACAATAAGAGAACAGAACATACGTATCACAAAAGCAATGCTCAAATAACAAACTACTATATGTATGACTCCATTGTTATATGTATTAGAAAACTTAATCAATACATGTGCTGAAGAAAAGAGTATGTTGAAACACAGAATAATGCTATATTTTCCTTTGTGTTAAGGGTGTATTTCTTAAAGGATAGCTCAATGATCTCTACATATACGGAACTTAAAAGCAACCTAAACATAAATGAAAAAAATACGGAGACAATTAGTTTAAGAAAGGAATTTTTATGTGAATATAAATAATTATTTTTTCGATTGAATCACATGCCTAAAAATTGAAGAATGCAAAGTAGTGCAAATTGTTTTTGGATCAATTCCGTGCAGTATCACATTGATTAAGAGTGTAGAACAAACAGATCAATACATTTCTAAACCAGTCACAAAGCTTCACATCTGAATTAGCGCTGAGCACCCCTCCTCCCGTACCCTTTATTAACAGTAATGGAAAAGTGAAACGAAATATAGGGCCTGATTTAGAGTTTGGCTGAGGGGGTTACTCTCTCACAAACGTGATGGATATTCCATCCACCATATTACAATTCTATTATAGACTATTGAACTTGTAATACGGGGGATGGGATATCCTTGATGTTCTAAATCAGGCTCATAATCTGTGAAGTTCAGCAAACAATATCACATAAATTGTTAACAGGCTTCGAAAAACAGAAGAAATTAATATGCTTGCCATTTTTTTAAGCTGTTCTAGTGTACCAGAAATGTCACTTTGAATGCTACCAATTCTCAGTTCGAATAACATAATGAAGAAAGAGCTCAAAAGAGTGAGAAAATATCCTTGTTGTCCGTACTGACGTAACAGTACAAAATGAAAGAAAACAATCTAGAACTATATCCTCATAAGAAATGATTACTATTAAAGCAGAATTTCTAGGCTAGACTAATATTTAAGTACAAGTCACAGTGTTGTATTTGAGACTTTACTGAAAGGCTAAACAAATGTTAATGACGTTTGTACATAACGTTGCATTCATATGCATCGAATAAATCACTAAAGTAGTGTGTACATTAAGGGACCATAGATTTAAAACTGCAAGCAAAATGCTAACAAAAAATATTTTTGGTGAAAACCATTCAGGGTTATAAGCAAGGATGGCACCTCCAGACAGCATAAACATTCAAAATCAATAATAGCGACACATTATCCTTAAACATTAAAAAAGAGGTAGTCAATAAAAGCATTCACATATGCATACGAGAATGCGCTGTGTAGCACAAACTGATACAGGATGTATCCCATAGTAATTACAATGCAGTTCAACAAGAAATCTATTTCCTGTGATCACACTGTAGAAAAGTGTCAGAACTACAATTAGAAGGGCTGTGTAGTGTACGGTAAAAGGCTTCTGTTTAGAGTTTAATGCTGGGCCTTTTACTGCATAGTAGGCAATTAAACAAATAGTTACATGAACAAATCACAATTTTATGACGTTAACGCAAGAGTTTGAATTGGTATCATGAATACAGAGAATCAGTCAGGTACATGAACTTTCAAATGACATCTAGTTACTAAGCAATGACACATAGGCAGGTACCCCACCTTCTGTGCCCTGGCAGGCACACAGACTTGTTTTAAATAGTGCTCATTATTTGTTGTAAATGTAGTGTCTATATGAGGCTGCACTAGAGTAACCATTTCACAACAATGAATAGAAAGTAATATGTGCTTTTAAGCTGCTGGGTAGAATGATGAAATGTTAGAACAGTTCTGTGTGTGGTTACTATTGACTATCTTGCATTTACATAAGAGGGGAATGGAGTGGGACTAGCTGTATTTTGCCAATGATTAATCTTAAAACGACAACAAGGTTCATCAAAGTTGGTGTGTGTGAGACAACGTCAAATGAATGTTCGTGTAACTGTGCAGAGAGACTAGAAAGAGGTTTGCCAAAGATGTAGTCTGAAGAGTAAATTGTCTTTGGCCCAAGACTATACAGAAAGACACAAAGATTTTTACCTAGGATTGTGTGAAAAGTCTATACAAAATAATTATGTGTGGGAGGACAAGATGGAGTTTTCTCTTCCATTGTTTGAAGGATAAGATGGACATTTGTACAACATTGTAAGCTGAGATCAGATGGGTTTTGGATAAGAGTTTGTGGGAAGAAAAGGTGAGTTTGCCTAAGATTGTGTGAGAATTCTGCCTGGCATTGCAAAAAACTGTGCGACAATCCAAAACAGTGTTTGCCTAAGATAATGTGATAATGCTGTATTTGGTGTTGCCTAAGTGTTTGTAGGAAGACTAGATAGAGTGTTGCAAAAGAGTGTGTTGGAAGATCGGATCTTTTTACTACAATTTGTTTAGGAACTATTACATAGTTTCCTCTAACAAGGCTAGTACACTTGACAAAAGCACATACAGACAGGTCTGTGCAGGGCTAGTCTTGAATGAGGTCCGTGTCTTGAGGGCAGACAACAATTGAAGTCCTACCGGTGCAATAGTGATGCCTATATGCGAGAGTCATGAATTTGGATGTGGCATCTTGCTAGTGTCTTCCCACGTAGGATCTAGCCATAAAAATCACGGAAGTATATAATTTTTAAATAGATTAACGTACACATTGTTCACATAGAGATAACTAAAGGAGCCTATTTGAATCAGACAAACCAGTTAGAGAAAAACGCGAATAAACATTGCTTACAATGCAGACATTTTGGCAGTGAAACAATACCTCTTCGATGGGTCTTTCAAAATTAAGCGCATAAATCTCTGCCAATACTGTTTTAGTACGTTTAGTTACTACATTACAACAATTCTTTAGGGCATGGTATAGAAAGGTTATACAAGTCTCAGGTTGCACACAATTCCGTGAGGATAATTTCTGAAACAATTTCTCTTCATGGAAACCTAGTTTGCCAAAGCAACACTTTCAACACAAAGAGACCATAAATAAAAATGCTTCTATTTTCGACATTAAAAATGAGGGTACCTAAAATCAGTGGGTGCGCATCCTCTAAGACATGTTTACCTTGTCATTTAATTTTCTATAGAATAGGGTTGTTTTAATATTATTTTTATCGTCCAACATCTCGACTCCCTCGAAGCCAGCCCGTCATTCATACCCACTTTCAACAATAATAACACATCTATTTTAACACATCTATTTTATACCTGAGTGTTTCTGTAAAGCCACACTTAAGTTCAGAGTTATTAATCATTTTCAGTAAAACATGTGTAACCTTTCAGAAACAAATTTAAACTTGCTTTTTTCTGCAGTACTTATGAGGTTTAGATGCCAGCTCCCAATTTAGTTTTGCAGTTTTACAGTGCCCAGAGGCCATCTTCATGGCTGCAATGCCTAATATAAAAAACAATAAGCTAAACTTCATTGTAGTCTAACGTGTAACAAGACTCACACCAAGACCGTTAACACATTAAAAACAAATGAAAGTAAACCACATTTCCTTAGTTCTTTAAAAAAAAAATGAAAATACGAGCGTTACATGCTCCATGATTAGGGCAATGGCTTCTTAATGCATTCCCTCCGTGAAATATGAACTAAGCAGTAAACCAGCATTTAAGTATTCTAAGTTTAATATCCGATGTCCAGCATCACAATGTTTTCTCACTTTCACGTACGTTTAATGGAAGCTACAAAATATTTTAAGGCCACTTTAGGAAATACATTTACTTGAATATTTAATTGGGTGTTGCAACAGTAACTGGGACGGAGAGATTTCTTCTCGTGTTGGTAACCTGTCGTTGTTGGGCTAAGAAGGATTGTCCAGTGGCAGAGGAGCCAACTTCCTTTCCTCCTCCTGAAAGGCGGGATTCCATTGCCAGCTTCTGACAAGCAGCACTCTGAAGTAAAAAAGCAAGGAGAAGTTACTATTGTCATTGACGAGATGCACCCTAGAAACTTTGATCAAGAGTTGAGATCTAGTACTGAACCCCAATGTATCGAAACCTACATCTCTGACAAACTAACAGGGAGAACTAAGGGGAAACAGAACCAAAAGTAAACCACTGAAATCAACCACAGGGGGAAGTCCCATCTCTAGAGTTAAACTCACTAATTTCTTGGTTGACACACAAAGAGGGCCCTTTACTTTGGAGAGACAAAATAGTTTATGTGCATATCATCAAAAGAGTTGTGTGCCACAATACCTAGTGTTTGTAAAGGTGAGGAGAGTGCTAAACGACTGCACCTTGAACATTAATAGAAAGATGAATAACATTCTCCTCTCCTCGTAGCTCACTAAATAATTTTCACTGTCAGAAGTGTATAGCAAACTGTCACACTCATTGTATGATGTCATCAGTGAGGCCATTTAAGGTGCCACAAGAGATGTAATCAAGGATGTCATTGAACGTCATGAGTGATGTAATATGGGAGGCCATGAGCAGTTACAGGGGAGCAAGTTATAATTAGCTCAGTAAACTATAGCTGGTAAATTACAGTGTTTTTTTCTTGCTTAAAATTGTATTTTTAACTGACATTTCACCTAAACATAGCCTTACTCTAATCTTTGTTTTTGTCTGTGAATTTTTAAGCTTTTCTTTTAATGCAGACCTAACTATAACATCACTTTCACCTTTTGTTTTTTTCTGTGAATTTCTAGGGCTTTTAAACCACTCGGAATTATAATGTTACTTTAATCTTTGATTTTTTCAGTGTATTTCAAGGATCTCTTTAACATAAAGTAAAATAAAACTAATATATCTAAATGTACAAAGTAGGCCGTGGGCTATAACAGGAGACCTGAGTATGTGGAGGCAATGAGCACTCACTGAAGAGCTGCACAGAGTGCAGCATCTGCATAGTAGTGGCTGGCCCACCTAATTGGGATTGAGTGTATGGGGGGAGTTGGCTTTGCAAGTAGATAATGGATTACCCTTGCCCACCATTTGTGGCTGGAGTACCTTGAGAGAGTGGGTTCTACGCATAGTCTGTGCACTGATAGTAGACTGTGCATAGTAGACAGCTGACCACCTAATGGGGCTTAGATCTCTAGAGCTAGCACACTGAGCGCTGACTTTGTGTAGTAGGAGCTTTTCCACTTAATAGGGCTTGGGTCTCTGGGGGGTGTGGGTTCTATATACAGTGTGCGCACTGAGCATTGACTGTGCATAGGAGAGGTTTGCCCACCTGAAATGCATTGTGTATCCGGAGGGGGAGGGCTCTATGTACAGACTGTGCACTGAGCGCAGAATGTCTATACTAGCAGCTTCTCCACCTAATGGGGCTACAGACCCTGGAGGGAGTGGGGTCTAAGCACAGTCTGTGCGCTTAGCACCGACATGTGCATAGTGGGAGTTTGCCCACCTAATGACGCTTCTATCTCCAAAAACAGTGCTCCCTACGCACAGACTGCCCACTAAACACTGATTTTCGGAAGTAGGGGTTTGCCCACCCAATGGAGCTTGGTTCTGTGGAGGGAGTGGATGCTACACACAGTCTGCCCACTGAATGCTGACAATGCGTAAAAGGGGCTAACCCTCCTGATAGGGATTAGGTGTCTAGAGGTAGTGGGCTCTATGCACAGCCTGTGCACTGAGTGTAGACTGTACGCGGTATGGGCTTCCCCCGCTAATGGGGCTACGCACGTTGCCCCAGACTGTGCGTAGCTGAGGCTTGCCCACTCAATGGGACTTAGGTCTCTGAAGGGAGTGACCTCTAAGTGCAGTCTGCGCACTAAATGCAGCCTGCATAGCAAGGGCTCGCCACCTGTACTGCCATTTGTTAAATTTTGTTTTGACCAATGACTTTGTGTTTCACCACTGCGCATATTAGTTGCTCAATGTTCACCAGTAGCACATGGTATGTTTTGTTCAGTTTAGCCGCCTATGGGCTTTGACATTGCATTAGTCATTACATTCTGTATTCTGCCTATTGGCTTTGACATGGCATTAGCCATTACTTTCTGTATTCAGTTGAGCCGCCTATGGGCTTTGACATTGCATTAGCCATTACATTCTGTATTCTGCCTATTGGCTTTGACATGCTGTATCCAGTCTAGCCGCCTATTGGCTTTGACATTGCATTCCTATTGGCTTTGACATGATGTATTCAATTTAGCTGCCTATTGACTTTGACATGCTATTAGATATTCTGCCTATTGGCTTTGATATGATATCATATATTCAGCTCCGCTGCCTATTGGCTTTGACATGATATCATATATTACATTTTGTATTCAGCTTAGATGCCTATTGGCTTTGACATGACACTAGACATTGCATTTGATATTTAGGTTAGCTGCCTATTGCCTTTAACTAGACATTGCATTTGATATTTAGGTTAGCTGCCCATTGCCTTTAACGTGGAGTTAGACATTGCAGTTGAGAATCCAAGCTGTATTTTTCCAAGCTGTGTTTTTGCACCAGAGAACCAAGATGTTTTTCTCACAGTAGACTAGACATGATAAGAGAGAGTACATGGGTGTTGTTTTTTCTTCGCTTGAGCTTGGGAACAGGAGTAGTCTTGGAGACCTGGGCAGTCTCCAAAAGGCTTGCTCAGTTTCCCAGGTCTGAGAGGAGGGGGCACACCTTTGTAACAAATGTAACAGGCTGCAGAGAGTCAGATTCGAATCTGCCGGACCTCGTGCTGGAGCTTGGCGCAGGCTGCAAGCAATCCCGTGTGGGTAGATGAATCTCTCTTTCTCGCGGCTGACAGGGGTCATCAGCTTGCAGACCTTAGAAAGATGAAGCTGTAGATAGTTCCCACACGGTGAAGTATTTGTTTTGCTTTGCATTCAATATCTTATAAATATAACCTGCTGTGTATATTGCAAACTGATATATTTTGTTTTATTAACGCGGACTTGAAAGCTACTAATTCGTCATTCATAAATATTGTGGTTGGGGAAGAATTAACAACAATAAAAGTCTTCTTTGACCTCACAAGTGCATTTCTGTTGTGTTATGTTAGTGCTTAGAAACTAAATAAGAGGAAAGCACTACACCACCTAATAACACTTGCTTATAGCTGGCCCCTGCAGCCAAGCAGGCAGCCAGGTCCCCCTGTACGACACTGCCTTTGGCCTCCAAGCTTTCTTTTCTTAAATTTTTGTTGAGTCCAATGGGAGGACACAGGGGCCAATCAGGCTCCCCCAGGTCCCAGACAAACCTGCACATTAAAAAAAAAAAGCTTTAGTCCCCTGGGGGCATTTCTTTGGGAACCCCACAGACAGACCAGGAAGTCATGTTATTCCCAGAACATAGCAGGAGTGGGCCCTGGGGTGGTGGCGGTTCCCAGGGTCTTCTATGCTCCTCGAGAGGGGGAGGTGGTGGTCCCGGGGGCCAGGGGTCCGCGACAGACACCCTCCTTATTACATTTAGTAGCCGCGGGGAAGTGGTGGTCCCAGGGGCCAGAGAGGTCCACAAGGCTCCCCTATTGTTATTAACGTATTTTGGCACGGGGAGGTGGTGGTCCCCGGGGTGTCATGCCGTCCCCCGCATACAATTTACTTTAAGTCCCAGGGAGCTGGCAGTCCTCGGGTCTGCGGCGGGCCATGCAGGCCCCCTGCATAGTTAGTAGTCTATTGCCCTAGGGAGGTGATGACCCCTAGGGCTGGGGGTCCGCAACAGACACCCTACATTATTTTGTTTAGCCGCCGGGGTGCAGGCGGGTGCCCAGGGCTGCGGGGGGTGGGTGTGGCACTGGCCATCAGTATTCAATAAAGCACTTTTGCCCCAGGGAGGTGGCGGTCCCTGGAGTGCGGGCAGATACACCAGGCCCACTTACATTCATAATTGGCAGTGCCTCAGGGAGGTGGCAGTTGCCTGGGGCTTTGATAAGCTCGAGGAGGGGGGAGCAGGAAATGCCCCAGGGACCCGGGCCACCCAGGGGCATAAATAAAAGCAAGTGTGGGAGACTGTGCTTGCTTTTTTTTTTTTTCATTGCAGTAAAATTTGTGAATAGTCACGATTTTCACCACATAAAAAAAAAAAAATGCTTTTCAGCCTGAGTGGGATCCCTGCACCAAGGCTAGGGGAGTAGGGTAACGGTATCCTACTCCCTTTTATTTATTTTTTTAGGTTGGTTTTTTTGGTAGGCTTAAAATGGCTGCCAACACTTCCAGTTTGGAGAGTTGGCAGTCAATTAGGTCTCTGCATGAGATTGTTAGTATTCACGAAGTCACAGTGACCCTAGATATACAATTTTGGATTCCTTTAATTTCTTCTAAACTACTTAACAGATATACATCAAATAAGAAAAAGGCTCATCTGCACACCAGGAGCTACCTTTCTACTAAATTTGGTGTACTCTCTTCCAGTCGTTCGGGCTGCAGCCGTGTCTAAAGAGTCTATGGGAATTACCATGGGAAATGCACTTTTTTTGATGCCTCCTTTTTCTCAGCCCTCGCTTGACAAATCACCCCAAAACTTCCCATGCACAATAAGATTCTTCGGCACACTGTTTTTGAAAATGTAGTGAAGATGTGGCAAGCAGTGCCAAAGATATGGCAAGTCAAAAAATGCTTTTTCTATGAAAAGTAGGTCCTACCTATAACTACCTACTTGCAACCGCCAGTAACATATTTATAGATATATATATATCAATGCAAAATCACAAATAACACTGACACCTGGCTTGGTATATCCCCCTATGAAGATATGTACACACAATATATAAACAAAATAACCAAAAGAAATAGCATAACATATATTGGGCCCTAAGGGGGTCAGGGGCCGTGAGGCAAACCATATACTAAGGAAATGGAATGCGCAATAGTGATTCCAACCAAGGTAAGTATTGTAGTTAGCTAGGAGCTGGGAGAAGAAGAAAACACCAGCGTAAAGTACAGTAAGGGTCCCCAGTGACCAGGTGTAGATTGGTTACCTACCCAGTCATTCCATAGGCCAACACAGGAAGGTGTGTTGGAGTTCGTGCATTTCAGGAGCCCTTCCAGTGGACCCTAAGGAAACTGACAGACAAGAGGAAGTTTGGAGAATGTCCCCACCCAGGCATACCCAGAAGATGGAGTACCTACACCAGGGGACCTGGATGCAGGGGGAGAAGGAACTCTCTCTTAAGTCAGTGGATGCCTTGGATTAACCAGCTGCTGTCACGACCTGTGGACCAGACCGGTGGAACCCAGGGACAGATTTCATACATGGAGGACCTGAAAAGGAAGGGGACAGAGTCCAGCACCCAAGGAGGTGCCCAGGTGGTGCAGGTGGCAATGCCCACCCTCCTAGAGGTGAAGTGCCTACAAGTTGTGGAGGAAGAAGTACAGCTGCAGGGTCTATGAGCTGTAGAAGATCCCCAAAGTGGCCTACAAGGCCTCAGCAGCACAACAAAACAGAAGTCCCACGTCACAGGAGTTGCAGGACAAGGGCTGATCTTCGAGTTGCAGAGTGCTGGAGGCTGGGGCTTTTTGATGTCTGAAGATCTCCTGGAGGAGAAGTCAACAAATGTTGGCAAGTTCAACAGTAGCAGTGCACAGGGGTTCCAGTCCAGTACCAAGAGCAGGGGCCCAGAGTCTCCCAAGCTGGTTAGAAGACAAGCAGGACCCAGAGGATGCCACAGACTCACCACCTGTGATGCAGAGTCACTGGATGCCCGTAGGACATCAGACCCCAACAGCCGGTTGACGTTGCCTTGAGGTGCCTGAGGATGCTTGGGGAATGACTCCTTCATTCCAAAGGAGATTCCTTTGTGCTTCCAGGTGCAAACAGAGTCCTTGTGACCCTAGAGGATGCACAGCCTTTGATGTTGCAGAATTTTTGCTGGAGCCGGAAAAACAATGTTGCAATGGGAGCCTTCCCACCAGAAGCAGAAGTTTTTTGGTTCCAAAGTAGACCAGCAGTGGTTCCAGAGGCCAGAAGCAGAAGTCTTGCAGAGAGTTCCTTGTAGAGTTTTGCTCGACGATCTGGGGACCGACCACATGGGAAGCCCTTAGGTAACCCTAAAAAGGGGTTGGTCACTCTCTGGAGTGACCCACCTATCAGAGCGGGTCAGGGACGTCATCTACCTGGCCTAGCCAGTCAGATGCTTCCAGGGACCTCTGCACATCTTGTTTCCAAGATGTCCAAATCAACTGGCCACCTGGCAGAGATCTGTGCACCTCCCTGAGGGAGAAGCTGGACAGGGTGGTCACTCTCCTGTCCTTTGTTCAGTTTTGCACCAGAGTGGGAACCAGGGGTTCCTGAACTGGTGCAAACTGGATTATACCAGGAGGGCACCAAATATGTTCTTCGAAGCAGTCTGGTGGTGCTCAGAGGCCACCCCACCCCAGCCCTTAGACACCAAATACATCACCTCTTCCTTGCAGGAAATCCTCTGTTCTGCCTTCATCTCCTTGAGCCAGGCTCACCAGAAGGAGGGCAGAACACTGTCTAGGGTCGGCAGCAGCATGCACTTGCAGCTAGACCCTGTAGGGCTGCACAGGCAGAACTGGGGGAATCCTCTGATGAACCCCCAGAGTAGAGGGGATCATGCAACTAACATTGGAATCAGTGTAGTTGCATGATTCCAACATGTTTGATACCGAACATGCCTAGGGTTGGAGAAGCCGTTTTGTAGTTGGAGCACTTGTGCTGATCAGTGTCCCCTACATACCTAAAGATGGGTTCCCCACACTTACAAAGACCAGAGAATGGAGTCTGGGGTTTGCAAGGGTACCCTTTCAATGCATGGGTACCCTCACATTTAGGGGCATGCACCGTGCCTTTTGGCTGAAGGGTCTACTAAAGGGGGACTTACAGTGTCTAAGTGCAGTGACCAGCAAATAAGGCCAGCCTTATATCCTAAGTGAAAGGTGCATGCACCATTACATGCAGGCTGCAATGGCAGGCCTGCAGACACAGTTTGCAAAGGGCTCGCATGGGTGACATAATACATGCTGCAGCCCATGGGAGACTCCTGGTGTACCAATGCCCTGGGTACCTAAGAACCATATAATAGGGACTTACATAGGTGCACCAGAATGCTAATTGTGGGTGTAAAAAAGTGTACCAGCAACCAGATTTAGAGGAGAGAGCATAGACACTGGAGTCCTGGTTAGCAGGATCCCAGTTAGCAGGATCCCAGTGAACTACAGTTTAAACACATTGACATCAGGCACATAGTGGAGGTAACAGTGTTAGAAAGATGGCCCTTTCCTACACTATAAACACAAAAAAGAGGGGAGAGAGGTGTTTCGTCCTTATCCATCCTCCCAATTAACGGCACTTATACACACAAAATGGGATAAGGATGAGAGACAGATTCTCTCTACAAATTGTCACAAACCTGCCTAAGTGAGAAACAGTGCTGGGTTCTTAAAAACTGCCCTCTCCCACTAATCGTGGTATGCTTCATCATCAGGCTATTGCTTCAACATCCCTGTGATAACCAGCATCAGGGATGGAGCAAAACAGAGGGGGTATAGACAATACACAAGATAAACCTAGGGATCTATTCTGCAGAACACATATATACATTAAAACTGTCTCATAGGTACCCGTTTCTAATTTTATTTGTGGGTCCCCTGTATGTTGGTTATTGCGGGGGTAACCAACGCCCCCCCCACTTTTTTTTCCATAGTGCAAAATTTATAGCACATTGATTACCTTTGGAGAAAACCCTAAAATCGGGGATATAGCTTTAATGGACAAGGAGCTACTAAAGAGCTACTAGGAGATACGACCCCGATAAACCGTGACTACAGAGATGTAATGAAATGTGTCCTGATTTTTGCAAAAGCGTGTAACTACAGGGAGGTGCTCCCATCGGGACTCCAGTTTTAGAAATAGAGGTTATGAAACATGGTAAGCCACCATCCAGAATACAAGTTTTTTAACAGTTGGTGATTGCCTGGTGACAGATTGCTAATCACAATGGAGGCGACGAAGGGATGGAGAGTCCGGGACCATATGTATATATTTTGTACATATAGTTGTAAACACGCTGGTTCTTTATGTCTGTAAATATTTATTTGTTGGTTTGTCTGTTTGTCTTTTAGGTATTTTCCAATGTGTGTGTACTGAAAAAGGACCACTGAGTCTGGGAAACCAAATATATTGCAACTACAGGTACGGGTGATGATAGAGGGATCCACTGTCCTGATGAAGGCCGTCAGACGTATAAGGGCAGAGTGAAATGGCCGAAACATGTTGACATACTAGCAGATGGCAGTGGTGATTGGGTGATACTTCCCCAAAAACACCACTGCAATAGCAGGTTTTAATCCTACCTAGGGACCCACGAATAAAATTAGAAGCGGGTACCTACGAGTTTTAATGTATGTATGTGTTCTGAGGAATAGATCTCTAGGTTTATGTTGTGTACTGTCTCTACCCCCTCCCTTTTGCTTCATCCCTGACATTGGTTATCACGGGGATGTTGAAAGAATAGCCCGATGTTGAAGCATGCCATGATTAGTGGGAGAGGGCAGTTTTTAAGAAACCAGTGCTGTTTCTCACTTAGACAGGTTTGTGCTGATTTGGAGAGAGTATATGCCTCTCCTCCTTATTCCATTTTGTGTGTATAAGTGCCTTTCCTATACTATGCAGCGGAGCTCCTGTACAGGGCTTGGACCAGGCCCCAAGTAGGATGTCCGTGAGGGCTTTTTTAAAAGGGAGAAGTGATCCAGATGGGGTGACTCCCGGTAGAAGCACCTCTGTCCGAAGGTTCGTCTTGACAGTCACAGAGGATGGCGTAAGGTCCAGGACTTTGACTGCCTTTCTCACCACTACTGCAAATGAGGCTCCTTCCTCCTTAGCCACAGTAAGAAAGACCAAGCCAGAATTCAGGGAATTGTCCAGTCCGCTGGCATCCGCCAAATCCTTACACCAGTTGCCCTCATTGAGGATCTAGGGACTGGTATTCATAAGGGTCCAGTGGCCCCTCCAAATTATCCCCTCATTCTAGCCCTTAGGAATACAGCTCGGGCTCTGGCGTGGAGAGAATGGCTCCAGTCTGCGTGGAGATTGAATCAGGCGATGCCTATCTGCCTCCCTATTGGGGATAATAATGGAGAAGGCAGAGAAGTCGGCAAAGGGACTGGTACCAGGGAAGGTTGAGGTAGCTTGACTGGCATCATTCTGAATCCATCCATAGATCCAAGGGGCCCAACTGACACCAGGGGCCAGCCTGCTGGTGGAAAACCACCAGCAGGAACGGGCCATCCAAATGAGGTGCATGGCATCATAAAACTCACAAGTTGGGTGGGGATTGCTCCCAGAAGGTGCGGAGACAGCTCAGGCACCGGCTAAAATGTGGAGACAGGCCTTGAATGTCAGTGTTCCCTTGCTTCGTCAGATGACTTCGATGGATGGGGTGAAGTCGAAGACTTCTTTGATTTCTTGCTTCTTTTTTCTTATGAGGGACTCACCCGAACACCCAAATGTCTTTGAATGCTATGAAGATAGATGCCTCCGCGACCGATCCCAGGACCTTGCTTTTGACTGGGATCAAAACCGTTACAGTGTCACATGCTGAGCGGCAAGGAGCTTGAGGGACTGCTCCCGCAAGGCCATGGGGTGCACGGTGGGACAATCAGTGCAAGTCTTGGTGTTGTGGTCATGCTCAAGACACCAGATGCAGACGAGGTATGGATCTGTCACTGACATCTGCTGATGACAGGCTCCACAGAGCTTACAACCAGCTTTCCTCACAGACATTCTGTCACACGAGGAGACAATACCTCAAAACGTCTTTGTCAAAAGGTCAAAAATGGTCAGTCAAAAAGTGACTAGAGGTAGCTCTTTTCAGGATCTGCATTGACTGGCGCAGGAAGAAAAGAACTGACGTCAGCGTGCTGGGTTAGTGCCTATATAGGTACCACACACGTCATTTCTGGCACTTACAATGCCATACAGAGCAAACAATGCCACCTATTGACACACTGGTGTACTGTTCAATTTCTGGGTCCAGTCTGACACCTGGGGATATTACTAAGGTGAGGAATCTGTGGCAATAAGTCTATGAGATGTCAGTTTGTTAATCGTTCTCCTTTTGTCCCCCAAGGTGTGGAGTGATATGAAAATATTGCAGCTCACAGTGTGAGAAAAATAACTTGGAACCTTATTATGATTCCACTCCTCAGAATGGGGAGGTGGGCGGGCGGTGAAGAATAGTAACCACCAGACAAAAACACCACATAATGTAGGTAACTGCACGTTCCTCACCTTAAGAATAGATGCCATATCAGTAGTTCCCAAAAGTGGAGGAGTCTTGGGAGTGGACTCAGCCCAGAAAGTATTGAAGGACTGAATGGGTAAAACTGCCACCCATCATACTTGACTATAAAGGATACAGGGTTTCAGGAACATGTGCACAGATGCCCATGTTCCAGCCAGATAAATGTCCTGAATTAGCACCTCCCTGGCCAATACAGCCATAGCAGCCTTGGCCAAGGTGGAATGAGCCTACAGGCATTCAGGGGGTTGATCCAAGCATAAGTAGGCAGACTGAGCAGCTGTGCACTGGCTCAAAGGAAGTGCACATAAGAAATAACAACACTAACTTAAAGTCCAATTTCTGCATGATAAATGGCTTCAGAGGAAACATGAGTTAGAACTTTGATAACGTTAATCATCACTAGGGATTAAAATAAAGCTGATTGAAGCATGCAGTGGGCACAGTTAAGGATTACCTGTTGACAAAATGGACCGAGAGATAACCTTTAACTGTGCCCACTGCAAGACCTTGCTGGATCAACGAGAGAGCAAACAATACATCTGAAAGTAAGACCTTTAGATGGTCAGTGTGATGTGCACTACTCCAGGCAAAGAACTTCTCGAAGTGCCCAGCACAAATGGACTTTGTTGAAGGGTTGCAAGGATAACATTGACTACTGCGGCCGGCATATTAAACATATTTAACTGTTGCTGCTGAATCTTTATGCATGGAGATGTAGGTTGTGGAGGCCTCGGTGCAGGATCTTCCTTGCTGCTCAGACAGTAGGTCCTCCCAAATCAGTTGCCGGATCAGAAGGTAAATGCTCATGCTCAGGAGCTCTGAATACAATACTCCCCTAGCTCAGTCAGGGGTAGCTGCTTGAGTTTGGCCCAGTCTGGCATGACTTTCCTCAGAACTCGAGGGAGTTTTGTCAACACATAAAGGAGATTTGTATCTCACCTCCTTCTAAATGTGTCCCTTGTGACTTTACAGGAGGAAACCACAGAGCGCAGTAAAGTTGACACTGTGCATGCTTACTGGTGGCTAACATAGCTAAGCATGGCGTAGCCACACTGGTCAAACTAGCCTCTTGCCACCTTGGGATGGAGAAGCTATCCATAATCCCAAATCCTTTCAGCTCATCTGCTTTGGAATTCAGATACCCTGCCTGGTGGTTAGCTACCAGACAGTTGTTCTGTGGGTCCAGCCAACATTCACAGACGAAGGGCCTCTTGGCACAGGACCCAAATCCACCCTGCTTGCTGCAGTACCACATGGTGGGGTTGTTGCCTGTGAGGACCTGCACCAGACTCCCTTTGATGGGTGCAAGAAGGATTTTAGGGTCAGATGGATCAGCCAGAGCTCTAAACGGTTGACATGTGGCTGGCTGTCTACTAGAGGTCAGAGGCCCCTGATCTCCACCTCTCCTAGGTGACATCCCCACCCAAGCAATGATGTGTTTGTCACAACCCTAAAGTCTTGTGGAGTAGAGAGAGAGTGGCCTGCTTCAGTCCTACAAGCCTTTCAGTGACCCATGACTAAGCTTGAAACATCTGTATGATATCTTGAATGTTTTGGACTAGGTACCGGGGTGGAAAGACCTTAAATGTCATTGTGTCCCTGACAGCATCAATGAAGGGACTCATCTGTGTCAGGAACAGGTGGGGCTTTGACTCGCTGATAGAAAACCTCAAAGATGTCAGTAGTCCGCCCATCAGCCGTAGATGGTCTGCAACTGACTTCGGTGAGTCTGTCTTCAGCAGCCAGTTGTCAAGGTATGGGAAAACATGTATCCCTTACTTCCAAAGGTAGGCAGCAACCACCACCATCTCTTTTGTGAATGCCCAAGAGACGAGGCTAAAGGGGAACAAAAGAAATTGGCAGTGTTCCGACCACACAGTGAACCTCAAAAAACATCTTTAGGACTGCAGGATGGGAATATAAAAATAGTCGTCCTGCAAGTCCAGAGAAACCATCCAGTCTTCTGAGTATATAGCAGAAAGTATCTGTGACAGTGTTAGCATCTCTAATTCATCATTCTTTGGACTGGAATTCACGGGACGGAGGCCCAGTATAGGCCTGAGGCTTCTTCCTTCTTTTGTCCGAAGAAGTACTGTGAATATCACCCTTCTGCTCTCTCCGAAGCAGTCACCCATTCAATGGCACCCTTGGCTTGCAGAAGGTCAAGTACTTGCAGCAAGACTGCAGAATGGTCTGCTGGCAGTAGCTCAGATGTGGGGAAAAACAGGGCAGGGAGGAAATGACAGGAGCATATCCCCTTTGAATGATTTGCGAGATCCATCTGTCTGACAGGATGGATCTCCAGCCAGGGAGGAAATGTATCCTGCCTCCTTCTGGCTGAGCATGGGCTTGTAAGGGCAGTCAAAGAGGTCTGGCACCTGCTGTAGAAGGGGAGGCAAATGAAAGCTGTACTTGCTGGTGCAAATGGCCTTGACCGCCTCCACAAACCCTGCCTTCAGCCAGCTGCTGCTTCACAGGTTGGGAAGGCTGGCGTTGTCTGTAGGCTTTCCCCCTGTAATAACTTCTAAATGTCCTGCACTCTTGAAGGAACTGCTTGACAGAAGACAAGAGTCCCAAGGATAATGCTGTGACTCTCAGATACTAAACTTTGGTATTCATAAAGGCATTGATTCTGACAATTTCGATCATCAGAAAAAACAATAATGGGGCAGTGCTTGTGGTGTGAACATACAGTGACAAATGTGAAAAAAGTGAAAGGACTGTATATACAAAAGAATGAGCATTCAGGTAGGTCACACCACTCAGGATGACTGTTAGATTTATCAGTACCAACTGTAAATTTGATCACCATAGCCAAGTATGAGATAACACCCTGAGACAATCGTATACTTTAGTTGATGGTCATTACACAAGAGGTGTTCCTGAAGTGCTTAATCCCCTGGAGAAGTCTGTGATATCTAGACCAGCAGATCTTAAACCTTTTGATTCTCTGGAACCCCACTGAATCATTAGTGTAATCCCAGGACCCCTCTGAGTTATTATTGGAAGCTAGGGACCCCCAGCCTAAGCGATTTCTATGCTTTGAACCTCAAAACAATACATGCAAATACAATAAGAAGTATGCGCCAAACAAATACTCAAGTACTGAGATATTTTGTTTAATTCATAATGAAATAGAAGAGGTTTTCAAGTTTTAGTTTTGCATCCTTATTTATAGACACTTAATCAATTTTCATTTAGTAATTTTAATATGACTTAAATTTGCAAAACAGTTGCGGATGCTCTGGGTAGGCCTTGCGGACCCCCAGAGGTCCTCGAAACACAGGTTAAGAACCACTGATCTCGACCATTATGTACAGTGGAACGCCTATGGTACTGGAAGAACAAGTTCCTTACCTTTGGTAACGCCTTTTCTAGTAGAGACTCTATCTAGCCGTAGATTACTTACATTAGAATATCCCCAGCCATCATACCTCTGTGCGCCGGTAGGTGGTGTCGTTCGGCTCTGCATCAGCACTGTCAGCATTGTCCCTACCAGAAGTGGCATATGCGGTACCTACATAGGCACCACCCTGGCAACCTAACATCAGTTACTTTTGTGACTTTCCTGATCAACAGCGTGGAGCCATGTTGAGATCTGACCACTGGTGTGGAAAAACTAAGGCCCGAGAAGAGTGTCCCTAATACTACAATCACCTCACAGAGTGGGAAGGATCGGTATGGAATCTGCAGCTAGAGGGAGTCTTTACAAGATAAGGCATTAACAAAGGTAAGTGTTTTTTTATATGGAAGAGACTTCTAGCTGCAGATTCTTTAGCTTAGAATAGATTTCCAACCAATGCCTTCCCCAGAGGTGGGTCTGTGAAGCCAATTCTAGATCAGTAACTCCTGTTGGACCGAGAGGGTGAATTGCCCATCATGACAGACCTCACTGTCCAGGCAGGAGTGTTTGGTAAATGTGTGCAAGGATACCCACATTGCTGCCTGACAGATATCTAGGACAGGAAGTCTGCAGGCAAGAGCAGTGGTTGCAGCCTTAGCTTAGCTTCGCTTCTTGAAAAACTGTGTAGCAGATCTTGATACACAGCACTGTCCCTTTCTGTAAAGACTTTGCCTTCTAAGCTCCTACATACCACACGAAGCTGTTGATCTGCCACCCGGAAGTCGTTTGTATGGTCAAGGTAGAACAACAATGTCCTTTTTCGCTCCAGAAAGTGGAGTCTCGCCTCCTCTTTAAAAGGGAGAGGTGCAGCAAAGAAGATAGGCAGAGTGATGTTTTCGCCTGTTGGAAAGTGTTTTTTTTTGGTAGTAGTAAGTATGAACCTACCACTAACCAAATATAGGTTTAGTAAAGGTCTAACCCCTTGCTCAACTCTTGGTAGCTGTAACCGAGCAGGCAGGCCTAATTTAGGAGAGAAGAGTGTAATGCATTCAAAAACACCAATAAGTAAATTAGCAAGACACAACACACAATAAAAATCCCACACTGATTTATAAAAATAGGTTATATTTTTAAGAGCGAATAGACACCAAAACAACACAAATTCAATGTATGGAACCGGATATATGAATTTTTAAAGGATAAACACTTTCTGGTGCTTAGAAACACAAAGCGCCAACTTTACCAAATGTCTCCAACCTTCTCCAAACTTTAGGAGGTGTTTCTTGGAGTCCTCCTTGCAGGTACAAAGGGTCCAAAGCACAAATCCAAGGGTCTGGAATCTCCTGGATGGTCCTTGGAACTGGAGATATGAATTTATAAAGAATAAACACTTCCTAGTGTTTAGAAACACGAATCGCCAACTTTACCAAAATTCCCCAAACTTCAGAAGGTGTTTCCTGAAGTCTTCTTTGCAGGTAGAAAGGGTCCAAAACACACATCCAAGAGTCTGGAATCTCCTGAAAGGTCCTTGGAAAGTTGGACCACAATTCCCACAATGCACCTGGCCAAATTCTTAAAAGTCCACAGGATGCACTCCAGGCGGGGGGGCTCTTGCTGGAGATGATGCAGGTGAAGCTCTGTTAGCCTACAGCTGCAGGGAGTCCACGCCTGTGTCCTTCTTGAAGCAGGACACCATCCCCAGGGCTGTAGTATCAGATTGTATAGCAGGGGCAGTTCACTCAGAAGTGCATGCCAAGGGTGCAGATCTAGATTCCAGCAGGGCAGTGCTCCTTCCTCTTGTAGTTTCAAGTAGTAGATCTGAGAGGATATGCACCTCTCACATATTTATTCCCAACTCCTGGGCATCAGGAAGGGGGGGTCCCCGACCAACAGAATGCAGAGTGACACCCAGATGCATGACCACTTCCTCATGACATGTTACTATCACAGGAAGCACCATTCTTCCAAAATCCATGATGGCAGAAATTTCAGCAGAGCAGTAAGAGCTGACTAAGATAGTAAGAGCCAGGTGTGGCTCCTTTCCATAGCTCTCCTCCTCCTAACATCTGCAAATTCCTTCCTTAACCCTTGTATCTGCCTGAGGGGTCCAGGAGGTGGGGATAAGGTGATCTGGCATTCCCTCCTATCCTGCTTTTCTTTGAGGCTGTATGTTTTTTACCCCTCCCACTGCTCTTGCATTCCTGTGTAATCCGAGTGCTGCCCTTCACCAGACAGCCTCCACTCTGGACACCACTTATCACGTAATTAAAGCAGCTCTGCTAATCCTGTTAGCACTGACCAATCAGATGGGACCTTCAGAAGGCTGGATTTTGGCTTACAGAAAGAAAAGCCTTATAACTTATTTTCTGTACAAGTTGTGATAAATCCACCAATGTCAAATTGCTGGATTTATCAAAACAAATCTTTTAATGCTTGAATGACTTTTCTATGCTTTTCCTTACTATATTTACAATAAAATACAATATTGCAATGATAGCCTTTGAAGCTCAGTATCTACGATGGGGGAAAATGAAGTTAGCAGTTTTTCCCTAACCAGGGTTTATAAAACATCTTTTATAAGGCCCCTGCTTATAGTTAAATGACCCACTACACCTGGGACACCTAGGGAGATCCTGGGAGTACCTCATGTGTGAAAATAAGGTAGATCATCACATTTGAAGTTCCTTTAGCACCAAACTCGAAATGGGACACCATTTCCATTTAAATGCAGTCTGCAGAGTCAGGCTGCATTTAAAAATGACAGAAAAACCCCAGCGGTGTTCACACGCAAAGGACAGCAATTCTGCTGGGCCTCTACTTCCATGACCTATTATGTACTAGAGCCTTATAGGTAGTTGGCACCCCCATTAATATTATTAACTAGGGACCTAAAGGGGCTGTCATGCAAATGGTATGAGTTTAGCTATAAAATACAAGCTGCAAGGCAGGCCTGCATTTAAAAGGACAGAAAGCACACAGCAGTGCACACATGCAAGTGCAGAAAGTCTGCTGGGGATCTAATCTCCATGCCCTATTATATGCTAGGGGTTTATAGGCAGATTGTACCCTCTTGCCCTATTATATACTAGGGACTTACAGGGTCTGTTAGGCCAATTGGAAGGGCGCCCTAATACCTAGTGTACTTTACTACATGTGTGTGTTTTAACACGCAACTGGCCTGTGTCTGAGTTATAGAGCCCAGGACACAGTCAGAGTTAGTTACCATCAGCACCAGTCAGCAACAAAAAATGGGGGTGAACAGGGCAAAATGATTACTTTGAAACACTGACTGCATGGAAGGGCGTCAGAACTCTTGGAAAGGAGGAGGCATGTGCCTGGAGAACCAACTGGTCTGGGTAAAGATATTTTATGGAGGGTGTGCCAAAAACTCCTGTAATTCACTGACCCTCTTAGCTGATGTTATGCCACTAGAAAGACAGTTTGGATGGTAAAGAGTCGGTTCTAGTTGTAGTACCCCCTCACTTTCTGCCTGATTTTTAGATGCAATTTCGACTGAAGAGCACCAGGTTCCTGCTAACCAGGTCCCAAGTGCCAATATTCCTTCCCTAAAACAAAAACGCCTGGTCACTTGATCCCCATGTGACCAGGCCCTTCAGCCCCTCTTTAAGCCCCTCGTAAATACTACCCCTGGTACCTACGGCATGGGTACTGAAGAGATCCCCTCAGAGCTGCAGCACAACTTGTGCCACTCTGAGGGACCCAGCACCATCCTTATGCAGACTGCCATTGCAGGCTGTGTGACAAGGTGCTCTCAAAATTGAAAACAAGAAATGGCATACACCCTCTGTGCCATGTCCCCTAACACTGCATGCAAAATATGTAAGTTACCCCTCTAGCAAACCTTACAGCCCTAGGGCAGGGTGCACTATATTACATCTGAGGGTCTATGTGCATGAGCAGATATGCCCCTACTATGTCTCTGTTGATTCTGAGACATAGTAAGTGCACAGGAAAGCCTTTTTAAGTGCATGTGCTGGACCCTGGTCATGGCGAGTTCCCCAGCTACATGGTGGCTTCCCTGAATCCTGGTATATTTTGTATCAAACATCTCAGAATAAAAAATCCTCACTGACCCCGGTGATGGATTTATTAATAAATGCACCCAGAGGGCACATTAGACGTGCCCCCTGAAAACCTACCAGCCACTAGCATGTTGACTGACTGGTCCTCAGCAGTTCAGCCACAACAGATGCATTTCTGCCCCTCAGAAGGTGAGAGCCAGTGATCTCAAGGCCCAGAGACAGAAGCCTGCACTGGGCAAAGGTGTTACCTCTACTCCCTGGCAAGATGGACATTCCAGGGCGGGGAGCTTCAAAGGCCTTGGTGACTTTGAAATGCCACCCAGGTCTCACCAAATGTGGAGATAACCAACTCCCTGTCCTGACCCCAATTTTGGCGGCAGTCTAAGTAGGAAAATTAGGTAGATTAGGGGGTGTGCCCACTTCTTGCTGGTCCCACCACTAACTTGGATGAGCTGAAGTAGACTCTACCTGGCAAATTCCTCCATATTGGTTTGGAAGGAATCAGGCCACTACAGTTTGGGCTATGCCCACTTTCCAGAGGAAGTGGTTATAAAAGGGGTGTAGTCACCCTGAAGGTGGTCAGCCCATTGGCTACCATTCAGTAATCCCCGTAACACCCCTAAATTGAGTATTTAGGTGGCACCCCTGAACCCTTGAACTCAGATTCCTGTTGACCTAAGAAGAGCCGGACACTACAGAGTTGCACCAACAGAGAAGACTGCAGACACCAACTGACTTGGCCCCAGCCCTACCAACCTGTCTGTAGCCCTCGACGATCCTGTGCCAAAAGATGGCCTGTCCTGCATCCCAGTGGCCTCCAAAGCTTTGGAAGGAATACCTTCGACAAGGATCAAGATCTCCTGATAACAGCGGACCTGTTCAAGAAGAAGCCAACTTTAAAATAAAAAGAACTCTGCCTGAGGAACCACGAAACCGCCTCTGGAACTGCCTCTTTGTCTAACGCCCACGGCCCGGGTCGAAATGGCCCACCAGTCCTATGAAGGTTCCCCAGCAATTCTTAGTCTCAGTCCCCGTGGGCTGACCCCTGCCGGACTCTGCCTCGAAGCCTGCAGCATCAAACTGAAGACTCCCCCAACCGTGACCTGCCACGTAATCTGTGGGTTTTCTTTGTTCGGCCTCCTGGCCTGAGCCTGCAGCCTTTTTCCAAAACTGATCTTCTCCCATTGATTTATATTGGGCGCCAGACGCTGAGTTGGCACTCTGCACCCGGCCACCCCTTTGCCGCTGATGGTGTAAGTTTGGTGCTGCCTTGTGTCCCCCTTGTGCTTACCTCGACCCCAGGAGATCGACCCCTGACACCACTTTACTCACCTGTGAGCAGCACATCTTCGGTTACCCCCATTCTCCATTGGTTAACATTGGGCCCCTGACGCTGTGTTGGCACTCTGCACCCGGCTGCCCCTGTGCCGCTGAGGGTGTAAGTTAAGTGCTGCCTTGTGGCCCCCATGTGCTTAGTTCAACCCTAGGAGACCGACCCCTGACACCACTTTACTTACCCAGGAGCAGCTCATCTTCGTTCACCCCCAGTCTCCATTGGTTAACACTGGGCAACCGGCCGCCCCTGTGCCGCTCTGGGTGCACTCTTGGTACTAATTTGAACCTTGTCTGGTGTTGACCTAAAACCCCAAAGACTGGATTTGTAAGTTTTGTACTTACCTAATAAACTGCACTCTTGTTTTCCTCCCATAGGCTAACATTGGTGAACTGAAAAATTGCACTGTGTTGATTTACTGAAACAGCAAACTATTTATGCTTGAAATCTACTTACCGGATTATGAAGTTCTTGGGTTTGAAACATATCTAAAAATATTTGTTATAGTCCCTAGTACAGATATTCCGATTCTTGAGATATATAAGGTTTTTTTATCCTGTGTTACAATGGATCTTTTGCAAAGACTTTACTTTTAAAGACATAGGACCTGTAAGGGAAGTAAAATGGTTCAATGCAGAATGTAGAGTAGCTAAAGCAATCCTTAGAGCAGCAGTTATAGGCTGCTCGCAACCAGAAATAGCCGTAGCCAGGAGGAAGTACAAGTTTGCCCTTGCAAATGCAAATAAATCATGAAATGACAGTATTTGGCAGGATATGCTTTAGGCTGCCAAATCAAGGGACAGAAGATCCTTTTGGAAGTTAGTGGGTTCTGGTAGAACTAATAGGACTAGTTCCTTTCATCATCATATTTTATCGGAGTGCTGGGTGGGTCATTTTTCCAACTTATATGCCCATAAGGAAATTGATGACCATGTTAGTGCTCTCTTTTATCAGGAATCTCAATTATTAAATAATGCTACGCTTGAGGTTCCCGCTGTGACTATGGAACCAGTGGCTTTTACATTAGAAGATACCATTACTGCAATCTCACTCTTAAAGTCTGGGAAAGTTCCAAGACAAGATCCCTGGTGACCTCTACAAATCCATGCCTTACATCTGGGCAAGTTATATTAATCTTGTCTCTAATGCAATATCTGCGGGGGAGGGGGAAAGAAGGGAGAGGATCCCAGACTCATGAAAGGGAGCAGAAATCATTCTGGTGTACAAAAAGGGCGACCCTGGCCTGCCTTCCAACTATAGGCCTATTAGCCTTATAGATAATCAGCAGAAAATCTTTGCTAGGCGGGTATTATGCTAACTTATGCAGTGCGCTAAAGGAAAACAGATCTGGTCACCATTCCAGGCAGGTTTGAGACCTAAGACAACTACTTCCAATCAAGTTTTTAGACTAGCCATTTTATATTCAAATATGTACTGCTACATAAAGAAAAGCTATACGTAGCGTTTGCAGCCCTTAGAGCAGCCTTTGATCTGGTCCCTTGTGACAAACTTTGGAGGATTCTACTGAAGAATGGGATCCCTACAAACTTGGTAGCTCTAAAAATTTAATTTCACATGGACATCTATGCTCAGGTTTGTTGGAGCAGTAAGGAGGAGCTAACTGATTGTATTCCAATTGCACATGGGTTAGGCAGGGATCTGTTCTTGCCCCGACCCTATTCACCCGTTATATTAATGTAAGTAAGTAAGTAATGCTTTATAGTAGGTTAATACAAATCATTGCATATATACACTGCAAGGGACTAAAAGTATGTATAATCAATACATTAAAACAGCACCCCAATCATTAAAGTGAAAATTGTGCATGATCCTGATTAGATTAGGGAGGGTCAAGATCATTCCGAATGAAGCATGTATACACCACAAAGGATTAAAAGTACATATAGTCAATGACTTAAAGCAGCACCCCGATCATTGAAGTGAACATTGTGCATAGGTCCTGATTAGATTAAGGAGGGCCAAAATCATTCCAAATGATGGCCACCATCACCAGCTTACTGTAAGGACCAAGTATGGTAGAAGACCGTACATGTCAGGGGCTTGTTAATTTGTGAATCACGTTTCTACTTGATGTCCCCTGTTGAAGTTTAGTAGCTTTTAGAATAGTCCCAACAGAGAGGGACTTTCAAGTGTGCTATAAACGGAGAGCATGCAGATTACTCATACAATGTGTCAAAAGCCCCTGGATCAAAAGGCCGTGTAGAAAATAACTGCAAGGGCAACTTCTAAAGTGCAGTGGGGGGACAAAAGTTTGAAACATCAAGCATAAAATTGAGATTTACAATGTATACAGCATTAACCAATCACTAAAGTGCAGAGGAGAACAACACCTGATTCCTGCTACTTCCGCCTTAAATGGCTTTTCAACGAGTGGCGAGATCAAAAAGAGCCCTATACAGCCAAGAGATGCAGCAGAAGGTTCATGGCCTCGCAGGTGAGCTGGATGTTGTGCCCATTTAGGAGCACCATCACGACGGGGCGATGAGATCTAATCTGTAAGGCTCTCAAAATGGGACATACCTATTTCTGCCTCATGGGAGTGACTTCCAGGTAGATGCGCAAAAAGTGTAGTACACTTTCATTGAAGAAGCCGCATAAACGGCAATAAGGCTCTAGACAGGTTTGCTGCCAGGCTGGAACCAGGTCTTTGGATGGAAAAGCTCCCATATGAAACAGGAGAAGAAACTGTTGAATAGAGCCTGTGCTGTGGGTCGTTAGGTATGGTTGAGGACTCCGGGTGGTGTAAGATTGAAGAACTGACCATCTGTGACTCTGTTGGGCCAACTCTGCTTTATCTAATGTCCAAGAGTAGAACTTCAATGACTTATTGGTAAAAAAATTTAATGCAATAAGATCGATGTTTGAGCCCCATGCTTTTGCTAGATTCAAGTTAGCCAGGAATACCTGTCATTGGGCTGAGACCCCATTTCTGTACAGCACTGAGCAGCCAGTGAGTCCGCTGGAGCAGCTCTCAGCTTCCAACCAAATTTTATAACTGCGCCCCACCTCACGGGTACTTGATTGAATAAGACAAACTTTAATCTCACCTGGGGTTGGGAAATATGCTGTGGGAGATGAAAAATGTGTTTGAACAGGACCTGGTTGAGCGAAGAGGCATCACGCCCTTTTAGTAATTCGGAGCCATAGGTGAGTGAAGGAAGACATTTTGCTCCAATGACCTGCAATAGGTAAAGCTGAGATATATTTCCTAGCTTTCTTGTAGTAGAATTAAAAAAAAAATGTCGTTTGTGGGCCAAGCCTCTCCTTTGCAGTAGATACTCCTTGTATGTTCATCATACATCCAACTTAAACCCCATATATTTATAGGATATGGCAACATCTTCCTGCTTGTTGGCCACTTTCCAATTGAACTTAGTCTAAACAGCACTTAATTCTGCAGAAAAACAAAGCACTTTTGTTTTATTGTGATTGAGTTCCAGACCCAACGTTTTAGTATATTCTACCAGTTTACAGAATAGGCGCTGGAGGCTCATCTGCATCTGGCTAACCAGCACAAACTCATCTGCGTATTTTTAAGACCACACTGGTTCATTTGCTAATTTGGGAGGGTCGCTTACTACTTCCGATAGACACAATTCTAAGTCAACCATAGGTCAGCGCGAGCACGCACCCCTGCTTTAGGCCAGTTTGCGTGGCGATATTCCGAGTGGTTCTGTCGCCATTGCTTATTTTAACTTGTACACAGGTATCTGAGTACAAGTTGATCACGACCTCCAGCAGCATTGATGTTTCTCCCCAGCTGGCCATCTCTGCCCAGAGTCGATGTTGTGGAACCCTTTTGAAAGTGGCTTTCAAAACGACAAAGCAAGCGTAGACGGTAGAGTGTTTCCTTTCAGCTTTTTCTGCAAGAAGGGTAACTGCAAGAAGATTGGTCATTGTATTCATTGTGTCCCTAAATCCCGTCTGTGTTCTTGGAATAACCTTGGCTGCTGAGGCCCAAGCTTCTGTTCTATTAAGAGGTTGGAATTGAAAATCTTAGCTTCCACATTTATCTGGGCAATTAATCTATAATTTGCTGGGTCAAACCGTTAGTCAGATTCAAAAAGCGGATGCAAGATGCTGCTGCTCCAGGATGTCAGGATAGAATTGGTGGTAAAGACCTGATTGAACAGCGGAGTAAAGTACGATCACCAAAATTGGTTTTGGGTTAAACCAGACACCATAAGTAAAGCCGATATGAGCATATTGACGTTCCAATACTGGAAATGTGGTCATGAGCAGACTTTTGTGAATACGACAACTGGGCGTTTAACCAACCAATTCTTAGAGATAAAATATTGGCCATCGTTTGAGCCCTACATGGACAATATTACCCCTATGTAGGTAAAGAGCTTGTTTGCCCACTATCGATTAGGCTGCCTACCGGTGAGATCCTTCACTTCTTGCTGGAAATCTGGTTCAGCTTCGGCTCTCTGCCCATCTTATGGAGCTGGGCGGGAGACTGAAGAACATATTTTATTCACTTGTCCAGTTTATTCCAGACTTAGGCGTATGTTGATCCACTCAATATGTTTGCACTTTGGAACTACCCATTACCTAGCGGCTTTTAGAATCTTTAAAATGGACACCTCGGACCTTGTGATATTTGCAGCGAGTTGTTTTCTTTTTTTTTTTTAATTAAAGTATTTAAAATTCACAGTTTACAGCTCAGAACATAAGAATCATATTTCCACACAATTGCAGGTAGTACAAATAAGTTGCAACAATGACTTCTTCCTGCATGTTTCTTTTCCATTACAGCATACGTTTCATGATCTGACTGGTGCAGACCCACCCCCCAAATCGTTCCGTTCCCCCCAGTCCAGTATCGCTTCAGCAGTTCATGTTCCGACATTACATTGCGAAGGTGCTGGGCCGCCCAACCATGGGAAAACGTAGAAGTAGTCATCTTATCTAGTGCAACATTGAGGGTTACGTTGAAGTCTCCTCTGCGGAGTGTATGTGTGGAGCCAATATCTGCTGTTTGACCCCATATCCTATCTCAGAAGGAAGGCTGGTCGGTGTTGGGGCCGTAGCAATTAACAATAGTGATAGAGGACTGTGAATGTTGGCCCCAAGTCATAGTGTATCGACCCTGTGGGGCATTTGGGCACACTGGGGTATATACTGTGTGCCTTTGGATACCAAGATGACTGTGCCCCATGAATATGAGGAATATGTAACAAATGGCAGTATGAGGCCCATCGTGTAGCAAACAACATTTGTGTGTTAGCATGAAAATGAGTCTATTGTAAGAGTACCAGGTGGATATTGTGTCTAGCCAGATATGCAATTATATATCTTCTCTTACGCGGGTCACCAAGCTCCCTGATGTCCCATGTTAGACAATTAAGGCCTGGGTTGTGATAGGTAGTTTGCCTGCTAATCATGTCAGTCATAGCCTATAGCAGGGTATCATAGTCTGCCGAAGGTGGTTGGTGCGGGGGTGCAGATTCGGTCTATCACAACAGAACATTAGGTGTGTTGCATGGAAGTTTGTGCAGAAGTTCAAACAATTAAACTCCTGCCCACCCATTACCAACACTGACGGCCCAAACTCTTCAGCAATTCGACAACCCTCGCACTCCCAAGTTAAACACATGTACAGAGAATAAGTAAACTGTACATGCAGCCTGTTCAGTCGACCTGAGCAACATGAACTGAATTCAACCTTAAAAGAGCAAAAAAAGTCCGCAAACATAGGGGTATACTTTGGAGGGGTCATCTAGAGGGCCGTGCGGGAGCCCCTTGTACATGCGACTGTGTCTGGGATATTTCGTAATCATGTCTGGGATGTTTGGCATAGATAGTCTCCATACTTTACTAGCGCAGCGGGAACTGTTTTTATCCAAAAATGCATCCAGCTATGTTGTGGTCATGTGCATTTAAAGTTTCTGTCCGTTCAGTGGTCCTAACCTATTCTACAGTGCGAGGTCAGTCCTCGCTGGGTATGAAAAAACAGATTAGGCGTCGATTGAGGATGAGGATATCTAACCTAGTCTAATCATTCTGGTTCCAACATGGGGCAATCTGCCAGCGATGTCCGTGAGGCATTTCGCTTCAGATACTCTCCAGCCCGCAGTGGGTAAGTTAAGATAAGGCATTTGCCCCGATGGGTGATTCGCAGGAGTGTCAGATAAAGCATTACGTAGCGTATGTTGGCCTGTCACAATTTCTGTTCGATGTTAATGAATTTTTTGCAGGCATCCCGCACTGCCATAGTGAAATACGGGTATATGGATATCACATTGCCATCGAATTGCAGTTTCCGCTTTTCGTGAGCTAACCGCAAGGCAGCCTTCCTGTCACAGTAGTTCAGGAGTTGGGCGAAGATGGAGCGAGGGGGAGAACGAGCTTAAGCCAAACAGTGTGGTTTAGAGGCACTCCACAAAAATCTCCACCTGACCGTGTCGGTGGGCGCAGGTGCTCCCAGTATACACAAGTTATTTCTTCTTGACCTTCTAGGCGATATGATCCGCAGGACTTTCTACATGTTTCTCCATGTTCAAAAGTTGCTCGCTTTTGGTGATCATTGTGTCCTCTACATCTGAGAGTCTATGTTCCGCTTCCGTAAGGCATCCAGCATGTTTCTCCATTTTGTTCGTTAGGGCATCCATTCCGGTGCACATGTTGTCCATCTTATTGTCAATGGAGGCCAATTTATGTTGCATAGACACCAGGATGGACCTCACATCCCTGTCTGCGTACTCTCCCGGTGTATTATATTCTACCGCTTCTTGATCTGAGTCCACTCCCTGCATCCGGGTAGACCGTTGAGCTTCAAACTGGAGTTTAGTCTGCCAGCCATCTGTTTTACCCATGTTGCCAGACAGTAATGGTAGTTGCCCAGTAGGCGGCCTGCTGCAGGCTGCAACTGTGCCAGCACACTGTTAGGGGCCAAGTAGGTGATATGTTCCCTATGTGATGGCCCCACCACACCTCACCAGAGGGGCACAAGCAGACCCCTTTAGTCTCCAACAGCAATCATCGGGGTGGCCCTATATTCCAGGCCTAGTGTCCCGTAACAAGGGGAATGCCAGTTACGTATGTTGTACTCTTCTCCTGGTGGGTGCAATAGAGTCCAGGGAGCCGCACATTGTTCGCCTACTGCCTATCTGTCATGGCAATGTTCACAGGAATCAAGTAAGGCCCCAGAGCATAGTTCTCAGCCGGCAGTCTACTCAACATTGGTGGCAGAAGTTGTGTTCTAGGCCACTGTTGTATTATGTCATTGGTGCCCTGCATGTTAATCAGCCAAAAATAATTTTTGGAGTGAGTAATGGTGTTTGGAATAACTCCTAGTCTGCTGCACCAGGAGGGTATACCATCCTGCCAGCAATGTTGCTTCTCATGTTTTATGCAGCAAGTAGCCAAAAGCTGCTATGTCATAGCAAGCAGCCGGAGGTTCAGCGACGCAGTGGGCCCGCTAGCGACTCAGGAACTGAAAGAGCAGAGCATCCCCTACCGGGCCAAAAGAAGCCCCAGCGGTCCTCCTCCAGGCCGCTCCCCAACCGTGCGCCAGCCAGAGTCAGCACCTGCACACCAAGTGCCACACCCGACAGCAGTGTCGTCCCATAGCGTCTCTGTGCTTCAGCCACGTTGCGTAGTCCTCACTAACCTGTCTCATTTTGGTTGTTGTGGCCCATCGCAGGCAGGCGCTGGTGACCGGGACTTCTCCCAGCGCTAGTCTGGGCCAGAGCAGTTCACCGGCAGTCGCCCATTGTGTAAGGGAAGGCCGCTGCACGGACCACTCTACACTCAGCCCACCATCTTGGGTCCGGCGCGCTGCAGGCCGCAGTCAAGCACGCACTCCCCTGCATCTGCAGGGACTAACTGCAAGGAGGAATGGCTGCATGGATCTGCTCTCCTTCAGAACTGTGTGGATCCTGCATCACAGGCGGTGGTCTGGAGTGGTCCACTTGGTCCTCTCTACCAGATGTCCAACTTGGGAGATGGTAAGCCCTTGCCTCTCCTTGCAGGACAGCACTTCTGTGCACCCACCATGATGAAGGTGCAAGAAGTGAACCAAGAAGAGTCAGCACTGCACCCAAGAAGACAAAGTCGGGTTCCTGGAGGATGCAGGTGATGTCCCACGCTGGAAGGAGGATTGCAGTCAGGTTTGCATCTTCGGTGCTGTCCTCAGAGGATGCACGACTGGGGAAATGTTGCAGGTGCTGGAAGGAGCCAGAGAAACAATGTTGCAGGAGGCGTCTTGCTTCTTTGTTGCAGCTTGTAGGGTCCTGAAGAGTCCAGATGAAGTTTCTTCGGTCAGAAGTCAAAGTGGAGATTGCAGACTATTCCTGCTGGAGTCTTGCAATCCGAATCTGAGGAACCACCCAAAAGAGAGACCCTAAATAGCCCTGAAAGGGGGGTTGGTGACCTAGCTGGGTGAGCACCTATCAGGAGGGGTTTCTGACGTCACTTGCTGGCACCTGCCACTCAGATACTCCCAGAGTTCCCTGCCCACCTTGAATCCAAGATGGCAAATCCCAGGGACCCTCTGGAGAAGCTCTGAGCACCACCCCTGTATTGGCGATGGACAGGAGAGTGGTCACTTCCTTTTCCTTTGTCCAGTTTCATGCTAGAACAGGGCCTGGGGGTCCCTGAACCGATGTAGACTGGTTTATGCAAGGAGGGCACCAAATGTGCCCTTCAAAACACTGCCAGTGGCTTGGGGAGGCTACCCCTCCCAAGCCTGTAACACCTATATCCGAAGGGAGAGGGTGTAACACCCCTCTCCCAAAGGAAATCCTTTGTTCTGCCTTCATAAGCTTTAGCTTCTCAAACAACAGGAGGGTAGAAACCTGTCTGGGAGGTGGCATCAGCTTGGGCTGACTGGAAACCCTCAGAAGTCTGTAATGGCAATCCTCGAAGGAGCCCCCAGAGTGCATGGAATGATACAACCAATGCTTGCAAAAGCATTGGGGTATGATTCCAACAGACTTGATACCAAACATGCCTATGTTCAGAGTTACCATTATGTAGCTGGACATAGATATTGACCTATGTCCAGTACACACGTAAAATGGCGTCACTTCTGGAACTCCTCTTCTGCTCCTGTGCTGCACTGCTGACTTTCTTCATCCACCATCGACCTGGTCCTGCATCCACAGATGGGTGGGTAGTGGCTCCTGCCACAGCTGGACACTCCAACTCAAACTGAACTTGGTACCCTTCTTTTGCAGTTCCTCTTCTATCAGGAACCACCTTTGGTTTCCTACAGTCTTGTCTGGGTCTTGCACAGTCCTTTTCCAAAGCTCTCCTGTGGGTTGGGGGAAAAACAGGTACTTACCTCTTCTCTCCTGGTGGCTAGGGGGCCTTTTGGGGTTCCTAGTCCCTTCAGCTCCCATCTACCCACTCCACTCCCTTGGGTGGGGGACTGCCTTTCACATTCCACTTACTTAGTATATGGTTCGGTCTCCCCCAGGGCCTTCAATTTTTACTATTGTTTTTACTATTTGCTACTGCTTTCTATGCTAACTTCTGATTTCTAATGTGTACATAATAGTGTGTTTACTTGCCTCCTATTGGGGTATTGCCTATTCAGTATCTTAGTATTTGTGTTACTATTATAAAGTACCTTATTTTTGTAACACTGTGTGGTTTTTTCATGAGTGTATGTGTGTGACTGTAGTGGTATTGCATAGGCTTTGCAGGTCTCCTAGATAAATCTTGGCTGCTCATCCACAGCTACCTCTATAGAGCCCTGGCTTCCTAGATATTGTCTACACCTCACTAATAGGGGATACCTGGACCTGGTAAAAGGTGATAACACCATAGGTGCTCACCACATACCAGGCCAGCTTCCTACAAGTGGTATAGGCAGAAAAACATACATGAGGCCTGAGTTCCACACTAGACAAAAAGCTTCTCTAAGCGATTGCCACATTGGAAACACCAATGCGCAATACTGCTGATATTATCTGCAGAGATGAGCATATCTAAGGCTCCCCCCACTGCTGAAAGAGACCTTCCACCACCTTCGGATGGAGACACCATTCATGATTGACTGATTATTGTTGGCTGAGTTTGTCCGCTCTGACATTCAGAGAGCCTGCCAGATGTTGAACCAACAGGTATTTGCTGTGCAGTTCCAGCCACGTCCAGAGCTGCAGAGCCTCCTGACAAACGGTACGCGACCACACCCCGCCCTGCTTGTTGCATTGCCACATGACACTGGTCCGCAGAGGGAGGTCTAGAATGACGAAAAAGTCCAGAAAAAGCCAGTCAAAAATTGACTAAGGCATAGCTCTCTTTGGATCAGCGCTGGGTGGTGCGGAAAGAAAAGAACTGATGTCAGAGCGCCAGTATAGCGCCTATATAGGACTGGCGACATCATATCCGGTGCAGACAACGCTGATGATGGACATGGAGCCCATAGACGCCACCTAACGGCATGCAGAGGTACTACTCAAAAAAGTCTCTGGACCCAGACTGACGCCTTGGGAAATTCTAAGGTAAGGAATCTGCAACTAGATGTCCCTATCAGCCTGACAGATGTCAAAGACAGGCAGTCCGCATGCCATCGCCATGGTAATGGTCTTCACCCTGGTAGAATGGGCCACAAACCGCTCCAGAAGCTGCTCTTGTCCCATACGTAGCAGATCTTGATGCAGAGGACATGTCCCCTTGACAGAGTCCTTTTTTTTGCACTGAGAGAACTTTACTCCACTCGATGGTGTTTGGCTCAATTGATGTAAAAGCTCAAAGCTCTTTTAAGGTCCAAATGATAGTCTCTCCTCCTCTTTCAAAGAGTGGGGGAGGCAAAAAATGCGGGGAGAGTAATGCATCGCCCAAAGTAAAAAGCAGTCATCAATTTAGGCGAAAAGGCCGTCTTGGTCTTCTGCACCACTTTGTCTGGGAAAGAGGTGATGTAAGGAGGCTGCACCTAGAACTTCAAATTCACTCATGTGGCAAGTCCTGCAACCAGCCTTCAGAGTCAGCAGACTTAGAGAACAGCTATGTATGGGTCTGAATGTTGTGCAACTGAAGAAAAGTAGAACAAATTAAGATCCCATCGTGAAAGGGGTTGCGGGAAATAGAAGAGTAAACATTTTAGAAGACTTATCACAACAGGTGATTTGGACAAGGACTGCTGGTCTGGTAAATGTAAAAAGGCCAAAAGGCCCAATAATCGACCTTTAGGAAGTGCCCACATCAAGTCCATGCTAGGTCAGTGATAAGGGATAAAACAAATAACAAAACATCCAACAGTTTAGCCTATAATGAGTCTGTATTGTGGGTACTACTGCAGGTACCACAGTAGGTACAAACTTGTCCAAGAGCCCAACATAGATGGATTTGGCAGAGGGACACTTGGTAACAAGGAAGACATTCATAACCTTGGGAGGGAGACAGAACTCACTCAACTGCCACCTCCTAATCTTCAAACATGTAGGTGCAGGTCTGTGTGCAGGACCCTGCTCTGAAGTTGCAACAGGAGATCCTCAGAAAGGAGTAGCCGGATCAGAGGACAGGTGCCCCTGTCCTGAAGTTCTGGGCACCACACTCTCTTTGCCCAACAAGAACCACTAAGATGGCTTGGGCCCAGTTGTTTCTGATCTACTTCAGAACTCGGGGCAGGAAAGGCAGAAGTGGATAGGAGTCCTATGCTCCACTACCAGGAATGCACCCCAGGCAAGAACCTTCTTGGCAACTACCAAACATAGAAGTTTGACATTGCTCTTTTTCAGCTGAGGCACACATATCTAGCAGGGGGTTCTCACCATTTCTGGAAGATGCCCTGTGCCATTTCTGGGTGTAACTGTTATTTGTAATCCACTAGGTATCGCTAGCTGATTTTGTTGGCCATGGAATTTAAATATCTAGCCTGGTGTTTAATGACTGGGGATATGCCTTGCTGATTAAGCCAGCTCCAGAGGAGCAAGGCGTCCTGACACAGGGTCCTGGAACCCAATCCTCCCTGTTTGTTGCAATACCACACACTGGTGGTGTTGTCTGTAGGACCCGAACACATCGTCCCTTGCTAAATGGCAGGAAAGCTTTCAGCGCCAAAATGAATAGCCCACAACTCCAACAGGTTCATATGGAGACAAGTCTCTGCTGGAGACCAGAGACCTCTAATCTTCACATCTCCCAGTTGCCATTCCCAGCCTAACACCAATGCATTTGTCACTACCTTCATGTCAGTGTGGGATATGGAAAGGGGGCTGTTGCAGGTCCAATGGTGGTTGAACAACCACCACAGCAGATCTTTTTTAGTCTTTTCTGAAACCTGGCTAGAATGTGACAAGTTCCCTTGGAACTGGGCCCATTGAGACTTCAGATTCAACTGCAAATCCTGCATATGCCTTCTTGAACGGTTGAAGAGCAGGATGCAGGAGGCAAACAGGCCCACACGCCAGAGAGCCATCCTCAGTGAGACCCAATCCCAAGGCTGAAACATCGGTGTAGGGAAAAAATAGACTTCCACACCTCCCAAGGTGTGTTGAGACAATGACCATCACATTCTCCGACACCCAAGGCACACTGGCGAGGCTGAACAGGAGCACAGTGGAGTGAAAACGCTTAAGCCTCACCTTGAACTGCACTGCTGGGCTTTCAGAACAGCAACATGAAAATAGGAGTCCTGCAGGTCCATCGTTACCATCCAATCTCCTGGATCCAAGTCAGAAAGTACTCACCAGCATGAGTATCTATTTAATTTGTCTTTGTTATCTTATATTCTGCAGAATTGCAGAACACACTATCACACGGGAGGGTATCCTGGTGCTGAACAGTTGTGCGTTGAGACACACCTAGGGCCTAGTGGAACTACTCAAAAAACCATCTTCGGAGTCTTGCAGAGTTCAAGAAGTGAGGAAAAGGCTCTTATGTGTAGTGGCAGGTTGTTCCATGCTTTAGGAGCGATGTAACAGAAGGCTTGACTTCTGGATCTGGTTTTCTGTATGCGTAGGATTTGTGCAATTAGGATTCTGGATGAGCAGAGCTCCCTGGGAGGTTTTGAAAATGGATGCAATTACGGAGGTATGCTGGACTGGTATTATGCAGTGTCTTGAAAGTGTGGGGAAGGAGTTTGAATTGTCCTCGTTTGTCAACGAGGAGCCAGTGGAGTTCCTTTAGGTGTGGGGTGAGTGTGGTGAGGGGAGCTTAGAATGATGTGCAAACTCCTGGTGAGTTTTTCCTTGATCCCGACATAGAGCGTATTCCCGTAGTCATGCTTACTTGTGACCCCGGGGTGGATTGGGAGCCATTTGAAAATCTTTCTCAGCATCTTCAGGGTATGGAAGCATGAAGTGATGATGGCATTTACTTGAGCTGTCATGTCAAGTTTACTGTTGATAATGATGCCGAGGTTCTTGACATGGGCGATGGGGTGGGTATCAGTCCTAGCTCTGTTGGCCACTAGGTGGAGTCCCACAGTGAAGTGCTCTTCCCAAAGATCACAACTTTGACCATGTCAGCTTTAGACAGCTGGTCTTCATCTAGTGAGCAAATTCAGTCATGCAGGCATGAAACTTGATCTGGGAACTGGGTGTCTTGTTTGTGAGGGAGAGAATGAGTTGTGTGTCGTTGGCACTGGAGAGGACACTGTGAGACAGGATGATGCTGGCTAGAGGGACCATGTATGCATTGAAGAGGGAAGGGCTTAGGAAGGATTGTTGTGGAACTCTGCAGATGAGGTCACGGACACCCAAGGTGTATGGTGCCAGGCTAACAAGGTAATTTCAGTCAGAGTATGTGTCTTTGGATCTGATGTTGTGTAGGCACTGGATAAGGATGGGGTGGGAGACTGTGTCAAATGCAGTGGAAAAGTCCAGGTGGATGAGGGCTGCCATGTCTTCTCCTTTCTACTGAGTCATGTGGATGTCATCTGTGGAAGGGATGAGGGCAGTTTCCGCGCTATGGTTGGGTCTGAAACCTGAGTGGTATTGAGTAGTTGCTGGTCACTGAGGTATTCGATGAGGTGTCTGTTGATGATTATCTATAAAACCTTGGCTGGGAATGGTAGCAGGGAGATCTGTCTGTAGTTGGCGAGTATTGAAGGGTCTGCAGAGGGTTTGTTCAGCAATGGAAGGACAATTGCGTGTTTCCAAGCATCTGGGAAGGGTGCAGAAGAGGGTAAGGCATTCATAATGGACACGAGCATTGCACTGATGAGTTACAGTCCTCTCGAGTAGGATTAGTAAGGGCAAGGGCACGATGGGGCCACTGAGTGAATTGACTTTATGTTGGCAACTGTTTCTTTTGGGATGATGACAAGCCATGTGGTTAGCATTGGTTCTTTGGACAAGATTGGAAAGTGTTTGACAAGGTCTTATGGTTGGGCTGAAGTTGCAGTAAATCACTGTGATTTTGTTGCTGAAGAATTGACAGAGATTGTTGCAGAGATCCTGCAAGGGGCTGATCGAGTTGGAGGCGGTCGATAGAGATGTGACATCTTTCACAATGGTGAAGATGTGTTTACTTCTGTTCATGCTGGCATTTATGTGGTAGTAGCGTCTCGGCAGATTTGAACGTGCTCCTATCTGCATTGTAATTGCCCATTCTCCATTTGCGCTCCCAGTTGTTTGCAGTGGTGTTTCATCAGTCTGAGCTCCTCTGTGTACAGTTGGCCTGGGGATTGTTATGTTTGAGCTGGGGCAGGGAGTCAGCGCAGGTGGTGAGTCAATTGTTGAAATTCCTGATGGATTGCCGTGTTTGAGTCTGTGTGTGTTGAGAGCAGTGTTCTAGTCCTTGTCAGTGAAGCTGTTTGCATTTCAGCTGACTTGTCTGTCAATGGTGCGTGTGTGTTGCAATGGGACAGAGATGCTGAACTTTAAATGGGCGTTGTTTGTCCAGGGAACTGGTGTGGGCTCGTCAGTGTAGATGTTTCTGTTTTTGGTGAAAGTAGGGTCCTGGAGGTGTGCAGCACCATGGGTAGGTTCATTTACTCATTAGGGTGAGGCCAAGGATTCCAAGGTCTTCAGTGTGTACTCTTGAGTTGGGCTCGGCATCGTATTCCAGTTAGAAGTTCAGGTCTTCGAGTAGGATGTAATTGCTAGCATCAGGAGTGAGTGGTGCGATGATGTCCATGATGGTGTCAGTGAAGTTGGTGTGTGGTCCCCGTGCTCTGTAGATGAGAGTGCCGCTTAGGGTGAAGTTGAGAGTGACATGGAGCTTGAATGACAAGTGTTCCATGTTGGAGGATGACATGTCCGTGGATGTTTTGCAGATGATGGTGTTCTTATGGTTGATGGCCATTCTGCCTCCGTGCTTGTCAAGTCTGTCTTCCCTGGCAATCTTGTAGCCAGGGAGGATGGCTGTGGTGAACTCCTGTGCTGATGCATGGTTCAGCGAAGTTTCCCTGAGAAAAAGTAGGTCAAGGACATTGTCGTGCTGCAGGTCCCAGGTCCCTGTGGTATGTTTGGTGAGTGAACAGGTGCTGAGGAGCGTGCATATGAGTGTGGATTGTTACGGGTGGTTTCAGGACTGTCTGAGTTTCAGAAAGTGGGGTGCTGGCAGCTGTTGGTGCGGTGAGTGTTGGATATGGGAAAATACATGAGAAAATGCATGAAAATTTGCTGGAAGTGCAGGAGAATGCTCACTCATTGTGTAGTGGAGTGAGGTAGCAGATTGTGGTGCAGCAGGTGGGAGGACCATGGTTCCTGACGATGGGTGGGTGATGGGTGTCCAAAGGGGTGCATATGGGCTTGCATTTGGCATGCCTTTGCCATCTTTCCACAGGATGACACTGAGAGGTCGGCCAGCTAAAATAGTAGGAAGGCCTTTGCCCTTCTGCGGCACTAGAAAATAACCAGAGTAGCATCCAGCTCCAACTTCCAAGGCCAGGACTCTAACTATGGTTCCTTTTGCCAAAAGAGCCTGTACTTCTTGCAGTATGATGGACAAATGGTTCTCTGATGTGGGTGTAAGATGCGGTGGTCCTGAAAGGACTGGCTGGATATAGCCCCATTAAATGATCAGTAAGACCATGCTTTTTGATGTTATGACCTGCAACCACTGGAGAAAACAATTGATTCTACCTCCGACATGGTGTTCGTATGCCTTTAAGGGGAGGTTCACTGTTCCTGCTGGCTTGGATGTTGTCTGCTGGATTTCCGACCCTGACCTTGAAAGGACTGGAGTGACTTGAACCACAAGTTACTTACCTTCTGTAACTCTCTTGAGGGATCAGTGGTCAGATGATAAATCCAACCACAGATTACTTAACTTCGAAATATCCTCTGCCACCAGACTGGATCTAAAAGATTTTTCAGCATATCCTCTATACGCTGATAGGTGGCGTTGTGTTGCTTATTATCAATTCCACCCCGGAAATGACAGCCGAATGCTGACTGACGTCCTTGCGACTTCTCAGGCTGAGAGTGGTGGGACTAGGTTGAATCTTCGTTGGCTTTGATGTGCTTCCACTCTGACTTCAAGTCACCAAAGACTTAGACTTCCATGAAGATCTGTTGTGAAAATGGGTATGAGAGTGGGAATAGGTGAACACCCTCGATTTTGAGTGGAAACGGGACCTCTGAGGCTTCTTTCGGTATTTTGCGACATAGGCCTTCATTCTGCGTTCTCAGATCACCTTTAGGTTCATAAAAGTGCACTTTTCACAGGGCTTAAATTTGAGTGCAAAACCCAAACACAAGAGGCGCATTTTTTGGCGATCTGTCACAGATACCTGTTTGGGCAGTTCCTACAGGTCATAAACTCTGTAGTTTTAGGAGGGGACATAGTTCCCTTGCACACTGGGAAAAAAGAATTTGTACAAAAAACTCATCAACTGATAAGAAAAAGTTTGGTGTGAGCTACGAACCTGGGTACAAAGGCACAAAAAGAAAGGAACTGACATCGAGGTGCAGGGGAAGTGCTTATATTCTGCTCTATTGGCACTTCCAGGCAGAACAAAGGAAAGGCGGAGGTGCATGGAATTGGGTAGAGTGTCAGGTTATTTCCATGATCACAAACCACCTGGTGCGATCCTTGAATGCCAGAGAAGACAAACTAAGCTTGCAGCATCTGGCACATCATGAATAACATCTATTTTACTGAGGTGGAGCAAGGTTTCTCACACAGTCAAGAATGGGTAGTGTCAAAGGTTTTGTGCCTTGCAGTTTCTGCAAAAAAGCTCACTATATGTATTTCGGCCAGAATGGAACACAGGACTCCCATACACCTTCCTCCTCACCACTCCTTCCTTGAATTCTGAAGGAGATCACAAACAACTAGACCAAGGTCTTTCTGGTGGCTTTGGATTGGGCCATGAGCATCTGTCCTTCGATGAAGCTTCCACTTTGTGAGAGCCTCCTTTCTCTGCAAGAGGGCAAGGTCCTCCACCCAAATCAAAGCTATCTACACCTCCATGGAGGTGTATGGGGATTAAGCAGCAGTAGTTAACTGCGTCTGATCTGCTGCCTGAAGTGATGAATGTTACCCTTGTGCTAGACTCCCTTCCACAAAGTCAATTTATATTGGGTGCAGGGACAGGATTGTGGCCTGGTGTGGTAGCCAAATGACTTATCTTTCACTAGCTAAGCTGTCTGATGTTCTTTTGTTTGTTTTGTCTTTGACCCATCAAGGCCTTGCAGTGGGCACTATTAAAAGTTATTTATCTGCCCTTTTGGTCTTTTTACCTTTGCCAGACCAATCATCCCTGTTTAAATCAACTGCTGTGATGACATTTATAAAAGGTTTGACACACATTTCCTTCCTAACTGCTTGCAATGCCACAGTGGGATCTTAATTTGATTTTAATGTTTCTTATATTCCTGGTTTTATAGGCTATGCATAGCTCTTTGATGAATTTCTTGACTTTAAAGGCTATATTCCTCATAGCAATTACTTCTACTCGTCCCATGAGTGAGATTCAGGAACTGTTGGTAAAGCTGTCCTAAACTGATTTATTTGCAGACAAACTAATGTTGAAAACACAGGCAGCATTCTTGCCTAAAGTGCTTCACATGCTGGACAATCTATCACCCTGCCTGAATTCCTTCCTCCTCCTCAACACTCAAAAGAGAAGAGACTTTATTGTCCAGACCCCACAATCACTTTAAGCTTTTATATTCATCATACCAAGGAACACCATGTGGACGATCATCTTTTTGTGAGGTTACCCGGGTGAAGAAGCGAAGAAAGGGACAGGTGTGTAAAAGAGGACCTTATTGAGATGGATGGTTTTCTGCATGAAGCAGCCATCAGAAGGTTTGAGAGCCCATTCTACCAAGGCCAAGTCTACCACCACTGTTTTGACACACAGAACACCATTCCTTGAAATCTGCCATGCTGCAAAGTGGTCATTGGTGCATACGTTTAGAAAGCTCTAGCAACTTGATATCCAGGAAAGGACATTAAGCCTGCTTAGTCCTACAAGATGTTTTGGTTTCAGTTCACTCCACTCCACTCTACGGACCCTCCAACTGGGGAGGCACTGCTTGGGTATCTCTTCTAAGGTAAGGAATCTGTGGTTAGAAGTAGCCATTGGAAGAACATGTTACTTACCTTTGGTAATGCTCCTTCTGGCGGATACTCTATCTAACCACAGATTCCTCGTGGTCCTCCCACATCCCCATTCTGTGCAGTTCCCTCTTTTTTTACCATGTAATGCCCCAAATTAGGAAGCTGTGCACTGGTACTGTCAATTCTTTTAGTTTTATGCTCTATGTCTGAGGGAACAGAAAGAGACAATGAAGAAATTGACATTAGTGCATAGAGTGGCACTTATATGCTTCTCTTAGAATATTCTCAATGAGCCAGACTGGATCTGAAAACTTTCTTTAGAAATATTCCTGTGTGCCGCTTTGTGTCACAGGGCAGCTCCCTGCTGACTCTGTGCCCCCCCTAGTAAGGACAGAGGTCTGGTGCCTGGAAATATTCTAAGGTGAGGAATCTGCTGTTAAATACAGTATTCACCACACAGAGAATTACAAAAGGTAACTTTTTCTTTTGCAATATACAAATATTAGACTTTTAGACTTGCCCAAAGTGTTGTGTTTTATGTTACCAATGGTGCATTGTCGGGAAAACCCATCTATGTTAAATGAACAGAAGAGTGCTGGACAGGACTCCACACAATTACCTCAGACACCAGAGATAAGGGAGAAGTATCTACAGGGGGACTAGGGTAGAACATGTCCCACAACTGAACCTGGTTATTCAGCTGGACAGCGCAAGCATGCTGAACCAAATTTAGGTAATGCCTAAATGTGCTTACCATATTTTGCTTGCTTGCATGGTCTGGATTGTTCGGTGCTTGTCCATAATCTGTTAAAGGTGCACAAACAAGTGTTGTTTGAGTAGGACACAACAGAATAATAGACTCACTGGGCAGGTAGGAATGGGAGGAGTCCAGAGACAAAAAGTGTGTAACATTATGCTTTGAGTGGACTCTGAGGCTCTAGAAATACTGCAGAAACAAAGAAGTTAGTCACTAGTGCAAGGGCACAAAGCACAGACTATTGAACGATGAATGTGTGTTGAGAAGGAGACCCTCTGATCTAGCCACTTGGCACCTTTGCTTACCCTCAGTGCCCCAACCTAAGGTCAACCAACGTAAGTAGATCTTTAGGTGTACATATATGATATCTTTCCTTTCCCTTCCACAAGAGCAGTTAGAGAAGCCTCTACCCAGTTTCCATTTCCTTTCTACCTGCTCTCCACAGGATGACATAGTAAGTTGTAATGCTATCTGTATTTAACCACCAACTCCATCTTGACCACTGTCTCCAGTTTGTTCCTAGCTTAGCTTCAGGTGCCTGCCGTCACATCTGTGGCACAGGATTTTTTTACACCAAGCTTGTTTTCCACATAGAGCGTGTTTGCGCTTCTTCCCACCAGCACCAGGTTGCACTGTGCAGGAACATAACATGGGAGATGTGGACAGTAGACGAGATAAAACAGTCTCAGCTTGGAAATGTTTTCAATGTTTTCATTACGGAAAAGTACTGCTTCTCTGTCTCTGGACTGCGCACCGGGGCAGGGCCCGTTCCTTTGTGTGTTTTCGACGCAGATCGAGTACAGACAGCGCTTGAATTTCATAACTTACTAGAAAGGAAAGGGAGGTTGCCAGAACCCTCCTTTTGGGTTTGTTTAAGGTATATAAAGTGGGGTAGCTTGGCACTGAGGCAGAAGGAACTCATTTTGGTAGTGGATGCATTGCCCAAATCATATCCCATTGTGGATGTTCTTTTGTCTCAGCTATCCAGGGTTCCTCAACTTGATGTTGGCAAGGATGATGTTGGATTCAATCCCCATAGTGATGCATTTTTATTCTTAATTATCTAGCTTGGCTAAGCTAGATAATTATATGCAAAGCCAAGCTAGATAATTAAGAATAAAAATGCATCACCATGGGGATAATACAGCAACAATGAATATATGCAGTAAAGCTATATTTACTGCATATATTCATTGTTGATGTATTGCACTTTTTATGCCAGTCCTTGTCTAACTGCTGTGAGTATTTTAGCATTTACACATGTTTTACTGCATTCAAGTTAAATGCTTGTGTTTATATTGTTGTGTGATCTTATTTGATATCTGGATAGTGCCTTAATAAATTCATTACTCAAACTGGGAGTGCTGCATTTCTAGGCATTTTTTTCCTCTTAGTTTAAACACAGCAGAACACAAGTCTCCACCGAAAAGGGACTCCTGTCCATGTCATGCCTCACCAGATGGAAAAAGCCATGTCTGGGTATTTAATAGAGTGGGTGGGACTCATTAATCAGGATAGGAAGAAGTCCTTTCCTGAAAATGGTACCTTTGTTATACAGAGATTAGGGAATTTGCAAAAAAAATAATAAAAACAAGAGACAGGATACAGTGGCTGCTCTTCTTGCAATGGAAGGAGTAGGCCCACAAATGTAATCATGAATCCCAAGTCCATGGAATGAATAATGGTATGAATAATACCTAGGACACAGTGGAGTATCAAATCAGTCATCGTAAGGGCAAAGTTAAAGGCAGTGCTCCAACTGCTCCCCCTCCTCTCTTTCCATTCCTCCAGATCACTGAACCACAAGAAATGAGAAAGAGAGCAAAGACATCAGGAAGAGGATTTTGCTGAACATGTTCCTCGTGTTGGCCAAGGAGGCCAGGGTAGTGCCACTGACTGGAGAAAAGGAAATAACATGCAAGTGAGCGCTGCCATGCGACTGAATGAATGCAAAGCACCTGGTAGAGGGATGCATGTGACTAGACAAGCCATCTATTCCACTACTCTGGATTGATCTAGAGCATGAGTATAATCTGTTCCTGCAGGGTGCCTACAAGGGAACGGTCCCACTATTAATAGTTTTGAACTTGATGAATTGCACTGTATCTAACTGAAAAGTTGTAATGGTATAGAAACTATAGCAATAATACTTAAGAAGGAACTGTACTTGTTATTGGGTTCCAGCCATTATATTAGAAGAACCTTGTTTAAGTCAAGAGCTGATAGATTGTGTATAGCTGCGGTTGTAGGTGTGCGGAGAGGTGCTTCAACCCAAAAGCATGTTTGTCCCCTGTGTAATAATGGAATGCAGCACTTGGACACATGTTTTTTTTTTTTATGTTCGGAGGTTGTATATCATCCTGCTAAGTGTTTAAATTCTTGTTTTACTCATTTGAAAGTTTTTAATGAAGGAAATATTTGAGCTCTAATTTCATCACCAATTACAGATGACTAATATAATCATATTTTGAAACCGTTAAAGAACAAGGGCTAGATGTATCAAGCTCCCGGTTTGCATTTCTTAAATACAGAATTTAAGAAATCGATATTTGAGAAATGCAAAATGGGATGAATGAAAATTGCGATTCGGTAACAGTGATTTCTTAAAAATAGCAATCGTTATTAGCGAATCGCAATTAGGGAATGGGACTCCATTCATCCCTATGGGCCTAGCCCATAGGTGCGAATGGTTTTGCATTTCCAAATTTGCAAATTCCTGTTAGGAATTTGCAAATTAGGTAATGCATATCCCAGGGTCCTGGGGGCCCAAGGCCCCCTTTGATGCACCCCAGAAAAATATTTGTGGACGTGTAAAGCGCACACATGCCTTTAATGCATTTCAAAAAATTGCACATGCTTACCACCAAACTTCAATTCATGGTAATTGCATTTCCTAATTGCCAAATTCGCATTTAGGAAATGCATGATACATGTGCACTGGTAATCGCACATATGTTTTCTATATCTGCGATTACCTATGTAAGGAATCGCAATTTGCGATTCCCAAAATGGAGTCGCAATTTAAGGGAATCACTATTTTAGCGATGCCTTTCATACATTGTGGAAGGCATTTTTGCATTTGCAAAGGTGGAATTTTGTGATCTGCACCGTTTGCGAATGCAAAAAGATTTGATACATCTACCCCCAAGTTACTTCCCATTGACAACGCCTTACCTGGTAGAGACAATATCTAGTTGCAGATTCCTTACCTTTGAATTCTCCCGAGGCGTAAGGCTGGATCCGAAAGATTTTCGTGAGCAGTATCCTTGCGCACCATTAGGTGGCATCGATCAGCACTGCACAGGATATGATGTTGCGGTTCCTATATAGGCATCATCCTGACACTCTGGCATCAGTTTCTTTTCACAACTTTCCACACAAAAAGTGCAGAACCATAACAAAACTGATTACTGTTGTGTCAAAACTAAGGCCCTGAAAGGGGACGCCCTATTCCTAGAAATCAGTTAGTGGAGCAGGGAGGATGGGTGGGTCAGTAAGGAATATGCTTGTTCATCTCATAGAGACTTCTAGTTGCAGATTCCTTACAGCTGAAAAGATACCCAAGCAATAACATCCCCGGAGGTGGTCTGCGAATCCAGGACTAGAAAGTCCTGCAGGACAAAAGAGGCAAAGTGTCTATCCTTACAGACCTGACTGTCCAGGCAGCAGTGTTTAGTATACGTGTGCAGAGATGACCAAGCTGCTGCCTGACAGATGCCAAGGACTGGAATTCTGCGTACAAACGCAGTGGTTGCAGCTTTAGCTCAGGTAGAATGAGCATGCAAACCCTAAGGGTGTTTCTTTTTGGCCAGCGCGTAGCAGATCTTATTACAGAGGCCGACCCATTTGGAGATGGCCCGCTTCTGCACTGCCCGAACTTTCTTCACACCCACATAACCTACAAAGAGCTGGTCATCCACCCGAAACTCTTTTGTTCAATTAATGTAGAACGCCAAAGCTCTTTCTGGGTCCTGGTGGGGGAGTCTCGCCTATTCCTTAGAAGAATGTGAGGGTGCGTAAAAAGTAGGTGTAGGAAAGTAGGATCTTTCTGACATAGTTATCACAACTTTTTGCCTGGTGTCAGTGTGTTTTGACTATAGTGCTCCGGGATCCTGCTAATCAGGACCCCATTGCCAGTGTTCTCTCCCCTAAATTTAGCTGGTAAGCAACTTGTACACCCTGCAATTGCCACACTAGTATACCCCTGTAAGTTGCTAGTATATGGCAATTAGGTACCCATGGCATTGGTACACCAGGGGTCTACCATGGGTGCAGCATGTATTATGTCACCTGTGGGAGGCCATGCCAACTGTGACTACAAGTCTGCTATTGAAGCCTGTGGGAAATGGTGCATGCACCTTTCACCCCAGATATAAGATTCACCTTAAACCATGGTCACTGCACTTTGACCCTAGACGTTTTAAGTCACCCCTAAGGTAGGCCTTTCAGCCCAAGGGTAGGGTGCATTGTTCTAAGTGTGAGGGTGCCCTGAATGAGAAAATTACCCCTGCAAACCACAGACATTTTCGGGGCTTTGTAAGTGTGGAGAAGCCATCCTAAGGTATGTAGTGGACACTGGTCATCATGGGACGTCTAACTACATAATGGCTTCACCGAACCTAGTAATGCTTGGTATCAAACATGTTGGAATCATGCAACTACTCTGATTCCAGTGTTAGTTGCATGATACTATACACTGTATCCCCCCATATATGCCTGTGCAGCCTTACAGGGTTTGCGTGCACACCAGTGCTACTGCTGACCCCAGACACTGTTCTGTCCTCCTGCTTCTGCGCTTAACTTGGGCAGGGGCAGGCAGAACAAAGAATTTGCTGTGTAGGAGACATGTTACCACCTCCCTTTAAAAATAGGTGCCTTTGGGCTAGGGTGGGCTTTCTCCTGAGCGCCACCAGACTGCTTTGAAGGGCACATTTGGTGCCCTCCTTGCATAAACTGGTTTACTCCAGTGCAAGAAACCCCGGCTCCCGCTCTGCCTTGAAACCACACGAAAGACAGGAGAGTGACCACCCTGCTGTCCAGCTCCTCTCCTAGGGAGGTACCCAGAGATCTGCTAGGTGGCCACTTGATTCTGTGATCTTGGATTTACGATGAGCAGAGTCCCCTGGGAGCATCTGACTGGTCAGTCCACCAGATTAGCGTCTCTGACCCCACCCCGATAGGTGGGTCACTGCAGAAGCTGTCCATCACCCTTCTTTGGTTACTTAAGGGCTCCTCTGATGGTGGGACCCTAGATTTGTCTGCAAGTCTCTTCTGCAAGACACTTCTGCAACCGGGACACTGGAATCGCTGCTAGAGTTTGTCGGGAACCAAGACAAGACTGTAACTAGTAGGAGGGCTCCTACCGCAACGTTGTCCCCGTGCACTGCAAGGACTCTGCAACCTCCGTGGCAATGCATCCTCCATAGTCACAAAGACTCTACCTGCACTTAGGACAACAAGAAGGAATCTCCCTTGGAGTGAAGGAGACACTCCCCTGCATCCGCAGGCACCTCAACGTTGATGACCGGTTTGTGGATCCTGCTGTCCCACAAACTCTATAAGGCTCTACAACACGTGTGGTGGTTCTGTGGTTCTCCAGAGGTCTGACCTGTCTCTTTGCAACTGAGAATCTGTGGGCCCTAGTTGAAGCTGCTTGGTCAGAACACCTGTGCACCGCGTCTGTTTGCCGTTGCCGAGGTGTGTTGGCTCTTCAGTCTCAAGACCTCCTCGCTCTAAGAAGCCCCAGCCTCCAGCATCACACTGCTCCAAGAACGATGTCCTCCCTACAACCTCTGCGACGTGGGCATCCATCTTTATTGTGCTGCTGAGGCCTCTCTGTGACTCCCTGTGCCTGCTGCCAGTGGGTACTTGTAGGGTGTCCAAAGATTCCTGCTGGCTCTCCTCATTGCTCTCCTGATTGCTGAGGGCTGGCCCGACTTACCTACAAAGGTTGAGTCCCTTGGACCTTGCTGGTCCCCAAATCCTGCAACACTTCGTGCAACGCGTCCTTACATTTGCCAAGGCTTGTTGGTGGTCCTACTCACCACTGACCCCTCTGCAATCCGACGACCGGCGTGGAGCAGCTCGTGGACGACCTCTGAGATCTGCCTGCATCACCTAGACACCACAGCTGCACTTCCAGAACAACCGTCCCTCAGGAAAGCATCTCCAAAAAGGGTGGGCATTGCCCTCCTGCACCTCATGGGCATCTCCGGGTGGTCTGGACTCTGTCCCTTCTTTCCTTCAGTCCTCTTCTTCCGGAATCCATGCCTAGGATCCACCAACCTGGTCCAAGGCAGCAGCTGGACAACCGAGGTCCCCATTAACTTCATCAAGAGGTTCCGACACAACTTCACCCCCTATGCACCTGGGCTCCCTGATGTAGGCATTCTGCTTTCCTGGGTATCCACGGGACGGGCACTCTTGAACTTCACTTGTCCCAGCAGGTTTTCCTAGAACATGAAAACTCCAACTGTGTCTTCCCCATGTTATCCTATGGACACTGACTCTGGATTACAACTCTGCACACAGGTGCCTGGGGAATCCTAGCTACTTACCTTTGGTGTTTTAGTGCTTCCGTTGTACTAAGGGTCCTTGGGTGGTAGTCTTGGTTAGTAGCGACATTCACATTCCACTTTTTTAGTATATGGTTAGGCACCCCCATAGAGGCCCGTGTTATAATATTTCTTTACTTACCTGTTTTTAAGTATATTCTTGTGTGTATATATATCTCCGGTCAGGAGATGTAGCAAAATTAGTTTAGTGCCTGTGTTTTAATAAATAATACATTATTTTACACTGGTGTGGTTCTTTATTGTGTGTACATCACTGATTGATCTATGTGGTATTTGCAATTGTTTTACAACTTCCTGGATAAGCTTTAGCTCTGGTTATCTGGAACCACTTACATTATCCCTTACGGTTGCCTGGACTCAATACAGGGTGCTTCAACAACAGGTGTACACCATATACCTGGCCAACATCCTACATTAGCCAAGGGGATGGATTGGTGTGCATGAAAGGGCATAACCAATTTTGGCAGAAAGGAGGCCCTAGTGCAAAGCACCACTGTGGCAGGATACATTGAAAGGTAGGGCGGCTTAGATGACAATGCCTGCAGCTCACTCACCCTGCGGTCAGATGTAATGGCCACAAGGAACACTGTTCTCAAAGTGAGAAGCTTGAGAGGACCATTGTAGTGAGGCTTGAAAGCAGTGCACATCAGAATTGTCAAAAACAAATTCAGATCCTTCTGGCGCATAATAAATGGGGGTGGAGGAAAGAGATGTGTAAGGCCTTTGAGGAACCTATGTACAATAGAGGGACTTAAAGAAAGAAGGTTGATCAGGCAACCTCAAAAAAGCAGAAATAGCAGACACAAATTCTTCAAGAGTGCTCATAGCAGAACCCTACTGGGCCAGGAAAAGGATAAACAACAGAACCTCAGAGAGAGGGAGTCAACAGACTTTCCAGTGAACCATACCATAAATTTCTTTCAACAGGCATATAAAGTTTTGGTGGAGGGACGCCCGGCTGTCAAGACTAGGTTAATGATATCCAGAGGTAGGTCAAAAGCTGTCAACAGTCACCGCTTAATCTCAACACAAGACGGTGGAGAGTGGACAGGTTTGGGTGCAGAACCCTCCCCTGCTGCTGGGACAGGAAATCCTCCTGAAGGTGCAGTCTGATCGGAGGATCGATGGACATGCTCAGCAGCAGGGGTACTAGACTCACTGTGTCCAGTCCGGAGCCACAAGGATTACTTGGGTCTGGTCATTCTTGATCTTCTTGAGAACTCTGGGCCGAAGTGGTATAGGCCGAAAGGCATACAGGAGGTCCGAGTTCTACTCGAGACGAAGAGTCTCCGAGCTATTGCTGCCTTAAAAACTCCAATGCACAAAACTGCTGACATTGTGCATTCTCTGCAGAGGCAAACAAATCTAAACAATGCTTCCCCCACTTCTGAAAGAGACCTTGTGCCACCTCTGGATGGAGATGCCACTCATGATATGCAAGACATTTTCAGCTGAGTTTGTCTGCTCTGGTGTTCAGAGATCCCGACAGATGTTGAGGTACCAGGATATGCCCTACTGTTCCAGTCACGTCCCAAGGAGTAGAGCATCTTCACAAAGGGTCCACGACCCCACCCTGCCCTGCTTGCTGCAGTACCACATGGTGTTGCCCATAAACACCTGCACCATCTTTCCCTTGATAGAGGGAAGAAATGCTTTCAATGCTAGCCACATCGCATAGAGCTCCAGCAGGCTGATATGGAGTCCAAATTGTGATGGAGACCGGATGTTTCCCAGGTGGCCGCCCCATCCCAGGAGGGACGCATCTTTTGCTACTGTTAGATCTGGTTGGGGAAGGACGAAGGGTCTGTCTCTGACCCAATTGCAGTTTGCTAACCACCACTGCAGATCTTTCGCAGATCCCTCTGAGATTTGGACCTTGTCTGAGAGATTCCCCTGATGCTGCGCCCACTGGAACTTCAGGTCCCATTGCAGAGCCTGCATTTGCCATCTGGCATGTGTCACCAGCAGGATGCAGGAGGCCATAAGGCCCAGCAGCCTCAGAGTTATTCTCCATAAAAAAGGCTGAAACATCAGTACCATAGCCTGAATATCATGGACTTGCCGTTTGGGAGGATAGGCCAGAAACTGTACTGTGTCCAGAACAGTTCCGATGAAAGGGAGCGTCTGCGATGGGGTCAGGTGTCACACATATATAGTAAACCCCAGTGAATGCAGGAGCCTCGCTATAGTCTGGAAGTGGAAGACGACAGCCTGTAGTGAGCCCGCCTTCAAAAGCCAGTCGCCGAGGTAGGGGACGACTGAAACCCCTAACCTGTGCAGATGAACTGCAACTACTGCCATCACTTCGGCGGACACCCGAGGGACGCTGGTAAGGCCAAAGGGGATCACAGTAAAATGAAAATGCTCGTGGGCCACTGTGAACCGCAAGTAACGTCTGTGTGCAGGCAGGACGAGAATATGGAAATATGCATCCTGCAAGTTCAACGCTAACATGCGTTCAAGGCAGACAGGACCTCAGCCAGAGTGAGCATTTTGAACTTCTACTTTTTGAGGAAGAGATTGAGGGATCAGAGGTCTAAGATTGGGCACAGGCCCTTGTTCTTTTGGGCACCAGAAAGTAGGGGGAATAACAACCACAACCTAATTCTGGCACAGTGACCCTCTCTGTGGCTCCCTTGGCCAAGAGAGCCGTAATCTCCTTGCAAAGAAAGTCCAGGTGACATGTGTCACCAGCAGGATGCAGAAGGCCTCGCAGTCATTCTCACTAAAATCCAGGATAGAGACTAAAATATCGGTATCATAGCCTGAATATTCTGGACTCGCCGCTCGGGAGGATAAGCCAAAAACTGCACTGTGTCCAGAACAGCTCTGATGAAAGGGAGCACCTGAGAGGGATTCAGGTGTGACTTTGGCACATTTTATAGTGAACCCCAGCAAATGCAGGAAGTCTGCCTTAGTCTTGGAGATGACAGCCTGGGGCGAGCTCGCCTTAACATCTGTGGGAACGCAAGACGGGAATATGAAAATAAGCGTCCTGCAAGTCCAACACTACCATCCAGTCTCCTGGGTCCTAGGCAGATAGGACCTGAGCCCAATTGAGCAACTTGAACTTCTCCGTGAGGAAGAGATTGAGGGACCAGAGGCCCTTGTCCTTTTTGGTTGGTAGCAGGAATACCAACCACAACCTACTTCTGGAACGGGAACCAGAGGGGAACCCTCTCTAAGGCTCTCTTGGCCAAGAGAGCCATAACTTCCTTGTGGAGAAGGGACAAGTGATCCTCCATCATCTGATCATAGGATGGTGCCATGGATGGAGGGGTAGTCTGAAAGGGGAGGGAGTAGACTCTTCAGACTATTTGCAAAACCCATCTGTCTGACACGATGAATTGCCAGTGGAGCAGGTGGTAGCAAATCTTGCTGTCTACTGGCCCATGGTGGGGAGAGTCAGACTAGGAAGGTTTAGAGGCTGCTGCAGGGGGCAACGGGTGGCAAACTGTCCAGACCGCTGGCCACCTGATCCATTAGGTCTGTGGATCCTGTTCCCTCGGCCATGCAGCAACTGGGCAGCATGCGCAGCACTGTGGCTGGCCAGGAATGGACGTGGTTGACGGCCAGTTCTATAGCCACGAAAGGGGCAAAAGGCAGACTGGTGGGGATGGGGGCCACCTCAAGGCCCAAGAACCTGGCCATAGCCCGAGAGTCATTGAAGCGCTCAGTGACGAATCTGCCTTGTCTCCGACGAGACAAGTGCCATCAAAGCGCATTTCCATCAAGGAAACTTGGACATCCCCTGAAAAGCCAGACGTTCTCAGGGCCAATGTTAATGAAACCGCTCTGCCCAGCATGGCATGTCCAGTCCGTAACAGATGAACTTCGCTGCGTCTGCCACAGTTTCCACAGCCAAGGTCAATGGGCCGCGGAGTCCCACTACCTGTCTATACCCCCACCTGCCAAAATCATTTAGTGTGTCCTTAGGGATGCACAACCACTTAGTGGGAACAAGGATCCAAAGATTCTTCCCATGTTGGTAGGCTACAACATCAGACAGGTTGGTCATGCGGATCATTTGTACGTTAAATGCCTTACTCTTCCTCTCATCCCTGCCCTCGCCACATGGACTGATGGTAGTCCATCTCACCATTTTGTGGCAGGAATTGCAAGACCTTGTTGCTAAAGATGCTGCTGACAGAGTGCCAGTGCCAGAAGGCCGAAGTGGTGGTTATTCCTGCTATTTTCTTGTGCCCAAGAAGAACAGAGGCCTTTGTCATCATCTTGACCTGCACTCTCTCAGTGCCTTCCTCCAGAAGGACACATTTAAGATGCTTACTTTGGCCCAGGTCTTGTCTGCCCTCGACCTTGGAGACTGGATTGTGGCGTTGGACTTGCAGGATGCTTTTTTTTTCATATAGCCATCCTGCCGACCCATCAGCGATACGTGTGATTTGGATAGGAGCATTCACAGTTTGCTGTGCTTTCCTGTAGTCTCACCAGCGCCCGTCGGGTGTTCATGAAAGTGATGCTAGTGGTGACAAAATACCTTCAAAGGTCAGGGGTGCTAGTCTTACTCTACCTCAGTCACTGGCTGCTTAAAGCAGGCTCACTCCAGGCAGTTGCCAACCACCTCCAGTCTTGGACGAGCCTCAGGTCATCTTTGGGGTTTACTACTAATGTGTGAAGTCACACCTAACTCCTCAGACACACCCCTTCAATGCAGCCATTCTAGACATGGTTCGGTTTCATGCCTTTTCCCCAGGAAAAGGGAGCCCAGGATACTCGGGCCATGATCCTGATCTTTCAGCCTCTGTCCCGGATTTCAGTGAGGTTGACTCTGAAGCTGCTGGGACTGATGGCCTCTTGCATCCTCCTAGTGCAACATGGCAGGTGGCATTTGCAGACTCTACAGTGGGATCTGAAGCCTCCATGGGCCCAACATCAAAGGGACCTCTCTGACCAAGATCAGAGTTGGGGCAACCATGAGAAGTCTATTGTGCACTGTGGAGTCCCAACCACATACCAATTTTTGGAGCTAAGGGCCATCTACTTGGCTTGAAAGCCTTTCTACCATCCATTTGGGGGAGGCTGGTAGAGGTGCTTACACAGGACAACACCACAGCCATGTGGTACTGCAACATGCAGGGTGAGGTAACGGGTTCAGTGCATGAAAGCTCTGACCCCTGGGAATAAACTTCCTTTTGACCACGAAGGTAGAGGAACTCAGTCATCGATGTCTAGCAGATCACAAGTGGTAGTTGCATTCGGAGGTGTCACAAGTTCTCTTTCATGATGTGAGACTGCCTTGGCTTGATCTCTTTGCCACCAGTGAGAACGTGCAATGTCAGCACTTCTGCACACCTGAGTTTGTGAGGCATTGCTTGCTCGAAAATGCATTACGCTTTGATTAAAACGCGTGACTGCTGTATGTTTTTCTGCTGATATTACTCCTCCCTTAGTTCTCAAAAAGGTCAGAATCAACTGGGCTCAAGTGATCCTACTAGCTCTGGATTGAGCACAGAGGGTATGGTATCCAGAACTCCTGGTTTTGAGCATCTGTCGTCTGATCAGGCTGTTCCTCCAGGAGGATATGCTGTCACAGCAGCAGGGACGGGTTCTGAATCCAGGCCTTTGCAATCTCCACATTTATGCTTGGAGAGTGAGCTGCAAGAGTTAAACATTTTCGACGATCCTCCGAAAGTGGTTGCTGTCATCTTGGTAGGCAGGCGTCCCTCAACAAAATGTGTACATGCCTGTCATTGGGACAAATTTGTAGCTTGGTGCGGCACTCACCAGGCAGACCCCCTCCAGGTAAAGATATCTGACGTTTTCTTATTTGCTGTAGCACTTGCCTAGGAAGGCTTTGTATTGGGCACTCTTAGAGGATATCCATCTTCTTTTTCGTCTTTTGTGAGGTTGCCTGATCAGCCTTCATTATTTAGGTCTCCAGCTGTTATGCATTTTTTAAAGGGATTACAAAATCTGTTTCCTCCCTCGCTATTTGTCATGCCACAGTGGAACCTTAATTTGGTCCTCACGTTCCTGATCTGTACTCCCTTCGAGTTGCTTCACAGTTACTCCTTTGCAGCTTGTCTCCCTCAAGTCAATGTTCCTAGTCACCATCTGTTGGAAATGGCTCTCTCTAAAGAGTCACCCCCAAATGCTTTGCCTTTCCTCCTCCTACTTTTTGCTGGATTTCTGCTTGTAGGACCCTGTGCACTTTACCACTGCCAACCAGTACTAAGGCACTTGTGCTCTCTCCCTAAAACATGGTTTGATTGGCATATGTCTGATTATCATATTTCATCTACATGTAAGTCTCTTTTACAGTGTTATACCATATACCGGGGTCTATAAATAAATGCTTCCAGCGGGCCTGCAGCACTTATTGTGCCACCCATTTATGTAGCACATTAAAACATGTTCTAGGCCAGCCATTGTAGCCTGAAGGCAGTCTGCCACTGCCATGTCAATTTGGAATTTAAAAGCCCTTGCCAAGCCTTAAACTCCCCTTTTATTACATATAATACACCCCCTAAGATAGGCCCTAGGTAGCCCATAGGGCAGAGTACTGTGTACTTAAAAGGTAGGGCATGTACTATTTAGTAGTGAAAGATTCCCAAATTCATTTTTCACTACTGCAAGGCCTACCCCTCCCTTAGGATAACATTGGGGATTCCTTCATAGAGTTAAAAAGTTGCAATTCCTAAACCAGAGGTGGTAAATATATCATGTTTGGTATCTATGATCTTGTAATAATAAACACTCTTTAATGGTAAAGTCAGATTTTTCATTACAAGTTTGAAAATGTCACTTTTAGAAACTTGGCATTTTCCTGCCATTAGCCCCATGTGCCTGTAGCCTGCCTTAGGTCACATGACTGGGTGTAACTGACAATTGAGACTTTGTGAATTTACCCCAGACACTCACACAATAGTGTGATTAGCAAAGCCTCAATTGGCCATTAGCTGACTTGATGGGGGATGGAGTTAAGCACAGCCCCAATGCTACCTGAAAAGGCTGGGCTCTGCTACCACACAATAGGCCTAACAGCCCTGTTTTGGCAGTGCAGCCAGCTAGAAACCAGGGCTGGCGAGGCAATAAACCCCTGGAACTTCACAGAACCTTCAGGAAACGTCTCTCAACTTCTAGAAGGGCTCCAGGGTAAAACAATAGGGCTCTCCGATCCACTCTTCAGTTCACTACTGGACCTGAGGAATGACTGCCTGCTGCTGTGGTCTGCTGTGCACTCTATCAGACTGCTGCTGTACCTGGAAGGACTGCTTTGCTGTCTGGAGCTGCCTTGAACCTTCAGAAGGCAGCCCTGCTGTGGAGCCCTACATATTCACCTACACTTTGCCCTTCAGAAGTGACTTCAAGGGCTAGTTTAGCTGGCCTTCTGTTCAGAGCCACAGGCACATAACAGGCTGTTGTGGGTCCAATTTAGTTTCCTGCCTGGGCACCGGAGATAGCTTAGCTTTTAGCTTGCAGTCTTCTTGCCCTTTTTGCCTATTCTCCTTTGACCTACTTATAATGCTCTGTTTTATTCTGTTCAGCTTTTAACTAGCATAGGAGTTACTCAGAAGGGTTGCCGCCCCTAATCCAGATGTCTCGCTGAGAGGCGAGAGTCATTTTGCCCACCATCTTGAACCTGCACCTGGATCCATCCTGAGAAAGACTTGAACCCATAAGAGGTCTCCATCCACTCCTGGACCCTGGTTGTGGTGCTAAAGCTGCCCAGGTAAGATTGGCAGAGGTATGGAACATGCGAGAAAAGATACTTAGGCCCTCATTTTGACCCTGGCAGTCTTTTGACCACCAGGGTTAATGTGGCAGTATCACTGGCAACAGGCTGGCGGTGTTTACCGCCACATTATGAGTGTGGCGGATTGGTCGCTGCCAACCCGCCACATCTCCTCTCAGACCACCATGGCGGTATGAACCGCCAGGGCGGAGATGTACATCTATGACCCGGTGGTCCACAGCAGGAAGGCGGTGGCATTATGAGCCAGCCTACTGCCATGGTTTCTGCGGTGGTAGCACCGCCATGAAAACCATGGCGGTAGGGCTACCAGTGACAGGGAAATCCTTCCCTGTCACCGGTAGACAGCTCCCCCACACCCCCAGCAAGCACCTGACCTCCCCACCCCCCCTACACACATAGCACCCCACCTCCCTACTGTCATAGCACCCTCCACTCCCCTCCCCGCATACACGTACACACACCCACAGGCACCACGCATTAACCCCTTCACTGACACTTCCATACACCCATTCACTATCAATCATCCATACACGCATTCACTCGCACTCAACCAGACATGCATTCACTCACACATACTCACACGCATTCAGGCACACATACACACATACATCCAAACATGCGTACACACTGACATGCAAACATGCACTCACTTCAATATTCATACACGCACTCACTCACACGCATATGACCATGCATACACCACAACACTCACAGTCGTATTCACACATGCACACACACATTCAGACACACACGCAGACAACACACACTCACACACAACACCCCCCACCTCCTCCCCTGTCAGACGCCCGACTTATCTTGTCCGGCGAGGACACCGCCAGGCCACTTTATGTTCTGTATAAGAAACTTGACCCAGAGATACTGAGTGTTCTTACCAAGGCACATATTCTTACAGGTGATGACACTATGAGCAAAATTGGAACAAAACTTGGAGCTTTAACTGCAGAACCTGTGAAGTTTCTAAAAGGATTTGCTGAGACCGAAGAAGAATGTGACTTTAGAGAAGTAGTAAAATACTGTGTGCATGTGTGTGGAAAACAAGTTCTGATCGTCACACATTTGATGATCCTAGATACAGTGAGTTAAAGAGATCAGACCCACTAAGTGACCTTCCACTGATGTCATATTCTGTGCGTGAACACATTAAAGAGCTTTCTACTTGATCAGAAGATGTGTTAATGTTTCGGATCATGAGTATGTAGAGAAGGATCTGTGTGAATTTGGTTGGGAAGATGTTGATGGGTTGCTTAAACCTACAAAATTTCTAAAGCCTCTACCCACACAGCTTACTTGTACTTGCAAAACCTTCATTTCTATATATGTATCTTCTTCCTCTATTATAGCCACCATTTTGGAAAACGGCAGAAGGTTATTTTCTGCCTCTATAAGACTACCTGACCTCCAAAACCTATGTTTTGACACCAAAATTAAGTATATAGGTCTCATGGTTCCAGAAATATTACATCATCACTGCAACACATCCGCCAGTTTTAAAAATGTAATCCAGAAAATAAATCTGCCTGGATCAGCAATGTCTATCAAAGCTAAATTACTTCTCTAATGATCCAAAAACAAAAATCAAAAATCAAAATGTCTGGAGAACATTTTTTTTTTTTTTTTTTTTTACAGAGGTAGATCAGGGGCCGGGGTTAGAAGGGAAAACGTCTGGATTCTGTTTAGTGCATGATGAGGCCTACACAACCAAACATTCCAGTGACGTGTGCAGAGAGGAAAGCAGGATCCTCCAGGAGCTGGGCACTCCCATCTCTATCTCCAGGGGACGTGTCGAGCCCACTGTAATTCTGCAAACCGAGTAGTTAGCCAAGTATGATGAGGCAGAATGAAGCAAATTGGCTGCCTCACTGCTTTTATCATCACCATGTGTTACCATCTTGGGCATATTAATGTGGTTTGAATCCAAGCCGAAAATATTGTCTAGGGTCTGCTGCTATTGCTGGTGTGGCATGGGACAGGTTGAGTTTCCTTCCAATACCTTCTTCGTCCAGCCTCTGAGTCTTCCTCCTAGACCTCATGGGGACTGCTTTAATCTTTGTAGGCTCTTGCTGCGCAGGAACTGGCGTTGGAAGCACCAGTGCTAAAGTCAGTATGACTGCCAGTGGAGGGGTCACTGGCTATTCTTGGAAGGCATGTGGGATTGGATGGTATCGAGGGGGAACCCACTTGCAGTACTCCTCACCGTGTCTCAGTCCTACAGGGTGCGCGCCAGAAGGGATAACTGCATTTCTGAAAAACACCATCATGATATGAAGGAACTATGCTGAGTCAGCACCCTGTGCTGGAAATTCTGGGTAGGCTAGAATAGGTGCCACAATAGTAACTAGTGCAGGGAATGGAATTGGTGTTCGTGTTAGAACAGAAGTTGGTGGACGGGCTGGCAAAAAGCCCAAAACAAGCACTGAGATGGGCACCTGAGCCAGTGGCACTGCCAGCAGAGACTCCTTGGGCAGTGTGTCATTGAGTTCCTGTTCCAAAGAGGACTCCACAGGTCGAAGTAACTTACCCAGAAACCTTGAGCAACACTGAGAAGTCATGATCAGAATCTGATCCAAACAAGAAATGTTTGCTGAGGAGGGTCTGAAGCGGAAGGCCGGGGCTGGGCAGAAACCAAGAGCAGCCTCGGACAAGAGCATAATGGCATTGTCTCAAAGTCAGAAGGCACAATGGACATCTTGTCTTCTTGAGTCAATGGAGTCAGCATGGATGTTGACACCCCAGAAGCAGGCATGGATCGTGGTGGTGGAGTCAGTATGGGTGCTGGAGTAGCCCCAGTGATGGGTCAGAGTGTTCATCTGTGCAAAAGTGAACCAGCCAGCAGTATCCCAGATGGAGGACCTCTGGTCTCCTTGGACCCCGGAGGCATGCTTAGCTGGAGAGGGAATAGATCAGGAGACTCAACCCCAGGCAAACCTGATGAGGATCTATCACAGATATTTGTTTGTGACAGTCCTCACAGGGTTTGAATTCTGTCATCTTGGGAGGTGACTTTTCCCTTGCACAATGGAAACCTTAGTTAGCGAAACAGTCTCAAAGAGATTAAAGGTAGCTCCGGATCCATGTCTGGTGGTGCGGAAAGAAGGGAATTGATATCAGCATGCAGGAGTGGTGGTTTTATAGGCTCCGAACCTCATTTCCAGAGCAGAACAGAGTCAATGCGAAGCTGCATGAACAGGTACTGCCTAAACGTGTCCACATCTAGTCTGATGCCTAGGGAGTATTCAAAAGGTGAGGAATCTGAGGTTAGAAGTATCAAGTACCAAAGAATCATATTTTCCTGTGCTCTGCGTCAAAAGTAAAATAGGTTTTTATACCTGTCCTTAGTACACCTGCCTGACAGATATAACCAATAGAGTTCTGCAAAAAATACATGTGATGGCTATTTTTATTAAAATGTTAACAGTGTATTGCCCTGCTTAGGGGTGGCATGTTTTCTACTTTTTATTTTGTGGCACACTGCTTGCAATAGAATATAAATAAACAATGTATACATTACAGTAGGCTGCTAAATCCAGGCCTTTTGGCTTTGCTAACGCTTGTTTTATAATGGATGAGAGGTGTTAATAGTTGTAAAAAATGTACCCAAAATTAGCATAACCACAAATGGCTTTACTTTGTTTCCCACAACGGAATATACAACAAAATGACAAATAATAAATAAACACTACCTTGTTGTACCATGCAGTCACAATTAATTTTTCTTCATATTCACGCAGTTTAGCCTGATCGCATTCACTCTGTAAAGACAGAGAAGATTACTACTGAAAATGTTTAAGAGCAAATCAAAATATGAAGGTACTGCTTAAAGCACATTACGTTGCACGATCACCCATGCAAACTTTAGTTAATGCGGGCCATGTGCAGGCCGGAATAGAACGAAAAAGTCAATATTATTTTTGGGCACAGCAACGTCTTCAAAAATGGCTTAGTTTGGATCCATACACATATGTATCAGACTCATAAATATACAGTATATAAAACAGGACATTTATTAGATATTTCAATCATTAAAACAGTGCTATGATCTGGTTACAGAACTATTACAATAGCAGGTTCTATTTGTTATTTGTCGGATGACGTTCAATATACTGATTACTAACCAGCTGACCTTTAAAAATATGAACATATACAAATAATACTCACATTTTAGTGCAAAAAAGTATGCTGAGCTGTCTGTAGTAGTCCTTGGCAAAATCAGAACTGGCATGTGTCGCCTTGGGTTGTCTGCTACCTGCCTGTCAATTCCAATAAAGGGAGTTGATTGATGTGGAAAGGTGTAAAAAACACCTTCAATCTTGGTTGAATGGTTTTGCTGGTTTTGCTGAACAAGTTACGTACCTTCAGTAACGCCTATCTAGCCTCAGATTCCTTACCTTAGAAGTATCCCCAGGTATCAGACTGGATCTGGAAATTTCTCATGAGCAGTACCCCTGCAAGTCAGATGGTTGCTTCGTTTGGCTTTGTGTGGCATCATCATCAGTGCCGAAAATGACGTGCGTGTGGTGCCTATATAGGCGACACCCCAGCATGCTGACATTAGTTTATTTTCTCGCCTCCCAACGCAAGAAGCGGAGTCCTGAAAAACCCTGACCAGTGGGGTGGAAAACTGGGGCCCTGAAAGATAACAGCCCTGCCCCTAGAAATCAGTTTGCAGAGCGGGGAGGATGGGTGGGTCGGTAAGAAAACTGCAGGTAGACAGTCTACCAGATAAGGCGTTACCAAAGGTAAATCATTTGTTCATCTAATAGAGACTTCTAGCTGCAGGTTCCCTACCTTAGAATAGATACACGAGCAATACCCCCCCAGAGGTGCGTCTTTGTCTGTGTAGATGTTCTAGTAAGGAGGCTTGGATAATAAAGTCTGAAGCTCACTGACCCCCCCTGTCCCCTCCACCCCCAGGCAGATGTTATAGCTATGAGAAAAGCCATCTTGATTGTAAGGAGCCGGAAAGTACAATTGTGCAAAGGCTCAACGGATCACACATAAGGAAACTGAGGATAGGATTGAGGTCCCACTGAGGCATAATGAAAGGAGAAGGGTAAACAAATGTAAATCTTTCAAAAATATATTTACAATAGGGGATTTGAAGAGGGATGGCTGGTCAGGCAACCCCAGAAACTCTGAAAAGGTAGAAAGATAGCCCTTGAGTGTGCCCAGAACAAAGCCCTGCTGGGCAAGAGAAAGAATGAAGAGAAGAACCACCTGAGAAAGGGGGGCGGAAAGGGGATCAATCTGTCTTCCTGTACAACAAGCCACACATTTTCTCCAACAGCAGGCGTACACCGTATTGGTGGAGCGACGCCTGGCAGAAAAGATAACATTGCAGACTTTGTGAGGAAGGTCAAAAACTGTCAACTGCTGCCACTCAATCTCCATGCAAGAAGGCGAAGAGTTGACAGGTTTGGGTGGAGGACACTCCCCTGCTGCTGTGACAGAAGATCCTCCCAAAGGGGCAGCCTGATCGGAGGATGATGTCCATGTTCGACAGCCCAGGATACCAGACCCTCCATGCCCAGTCCAGAGCCACAAGAATGACTTGGGCCCGGTCATTCCTAATCTCCTTGAGAACTCAGGGCAAGAGTAATATGGGCGGAAAAGTGTATAGAAGGCACAAGCTCCACTCAAGATGAAAAGCGTTTCTGACTAAGAGTCGCCTTGGAAACTCCAGCATGCAGAAGTGCTGACAAGTCTAACCAAGACTAAGGGGGTCATTCTGACTCCCGCCGGCCGCGGTAACCGCAGGGCCGGCGGGAGCCGCCGAATGACCGCACCGCGGTCAAATGACCGCAGCGGCCATTCTGAGTTTCCCGCTGGGCTGGCGGGAAACCCCCTTCCATGAGGATGCCGGCTCCGAATGGAGCCGGCGGAGTGCAAGGGGTGCGACGGGTGCAGTTGCACCCGTCGCGATTTTCAGTGTCTGCTTGGCAGACACTGAAAATCTTGGTGGGGCCCTGTTAGGGGGCCCCTGCAGTGCCCATGCGATTGGCATGGGCACTGCAGGGGCCCCCAGAGGCCCCATGACACCCGTTACCGCCAGCCAGGTTCTGGCGGTCAAAACCGCCAGAACCAGGCTGGCGGTAAGGGGGTCGGAATCCCCATGGCGGCGCTGCCTGCAGCGCCGCCATGGAGGATTCCCCAGGGCAGCGGGAAACCGGCGGGGCACCGCCGGTTTCCCGTTTCTGACCGCGGCTGTACCGCCGCGGTCAGAATGCCCATGGGAGCACCGCCAGCCTGTTGGCGGTGCTCCCGAGGTCGTTGGCCCTGGCGGTCCATGACCGCCAGGGTCAGAATGACCCCCTAAGACTCTTCTTACTGCTGAAAGAGACCTTGCACCACCACCTGGTGGAGACACCATTTGTGATCAATCAATCAATCAGGATTTATAAAGTGCAGCAGTTCACCCGTGAGGGTCTTAAGGAGCTGGCACTGCTAGTTGCTTCGCTGCGCTCTGTTCATTCGAACAGCAATGTCTTGAGTCTTTTTCTGAATTCCCGGAGTGATGCGGCATTCCTGAGGTGCAGGGGAAGGTTGTTCCAGGCTTTGCCCACCAGGTGAGAGAAGGAGCGCCCTCCGCAGTTGGATTGGCGGATCTGGGGGGTGCCTGTGAGGAAAAGGGAGGAGGATCACAGGTGTCTCATTGGTTGGTGGAAGGTCATTTGTTTGTTGATGTATGCTGGTCATCCGTTGTGCAGGGCTTTGTAAGCATGGGTCAGCATCTTGAACTGTCATCTCTTCTGGATTAGGACCCAGTGGAACTTCTTGAGATGTGGGGTGAGCTGAGCATGCATAGGGTGTGAAAGCAGGCAGATGAGACTGTGTTTACCTGTTTCTGCATAGATAATATAACTTGCTGCCCAAGATGATGCAGAGGCAGTGGGCGTGGTCTGTCGGGTTGGGGGATCTGCTAGGCATCGTCAGCTGAGTTTGTCCGCCATGGCGCTGGGAGAGTCTGCCAGATGTTGAACAACCAGGGAAATGCCCTGATGTTTCAGCCATGTCCAGAGACGCAGGGTTCCTTGAAAAAGGGTCCACATACCCACCCCGTCCTGTTTATTGCAGTACCACATGGCGGTTGTGTTGTCCGTGAACACCTGAAGTAGCCTTCCCTTGATGGAAGGTATTGATCAATCAATCAATCATAGGATTTATAAAGCGCATTACATACCCGTGAGGGTTTCAAGGCGCTGGGGGAGGGAGGGAGCTGGAGTTACTGGTCGAAGAGCCAGGTCTTGAGGAGTCTTCTGAAGGTGAGTAGGTCTTGGGTCTGTCGCAGGTTGGTGGGGAGGGTGTTCCAGGTTTTGGCGGCGAGGTATGAGAAGGATCTGCCGCCGGAGGTCTTTCTTCGGATGCGGGGGACGACAGCGAGGGCGAGGTTAGAGGAGCGGAGGTGACGGGTGGGGGTGTAGAAGCTGAGTCTGTTGTTTAGGTATGCTGGTCCGGTGTCGTGGAGCGCTTTGTGAGCGTGGGTAAGAAGCTTGAAAGTGATCCTTTTGTCCACGGGGAGCCAGTGAAGGTTTCTCAGGTGGTGGGAGATGTGGCTATGGCGGGGTACGTTGAGGATCAGTCGGGCGGAGGCGTTTTGGATGCGTTGGAGGCGTAGTAGGTCTTTCGCTGGGATGCCTGTGTAGAGTGCGTTGCCATAGTCCAGCCTGCTGCTGACGAGGGCCTGTCACTGTTCTTCTTGTTTCTGTCGGGATCCACTTGTAGATTCTGCAGAGCATGCGGAGTGTGTTGTAGCAGGAGGAGGAAACTGCGCTGACCTGTTTACACAAGGTGAGGGAGGAGTCGAGGATGGTAGAAAAGCTTTCAATGTCAGCTGTATCGCATGGAGCGCCAACAGGTTGATGTGGAATCCAAGTTCCACCGCAGACTAGAGTCTTCTCATGTCCACCTCTCCCAGATGGCTGCCCCATCCCAGGAGTGACACATCTGTCACCAATGTCAGATGTGGAAGGAGAGAGGCAAGTGGCCTGCCGCTGACCTAATTGCGGTTCGTCAGGCACCACTGCAGGTCCTTTGCAGCTCCCTCCGAGACATGGGCCATGTCAGAGAGATTTCCCTGATGAGGAATCCACTTGAACTTTAGGTCCCACTGCAGAACCTGCACATGCCAGTGGGCATTTGTTAACAGTAGGATGCAAGAGGCCATGAGTCCCAGCACCCTCAGAGTCAGTTTTACCGAAGTCCAAGATAGAGGGTGAAACATCAGTATCACAGCCTGAATATCCTGGACTCGCTGTTCGGGAGGATAAGCCTGAAACAAAATTGTGTCCAGAACAGCTCCAATGGAATGGAGCGTTTTGCGGCACATTGATAGTGTACCCCAGCAAGTGCAGGAGGTTTGCTGTAGTCTGGAGGTGAGAAACACAGCCTGGGGCAAGCCTGCCTTCAACAGCCAGTCATCGAGTTAGGGGAATACTGGTACCCCTAATCTCCACGGATGAGCTGCAACCACCACCATTAGCTTGGTGAATAACTGAGGCCAAGAGAGCTGTCACTTTCTGTGAGAGAAGGGATAGGTGATCCTCTGTCCTCCATCCAAGGAATGGTTAGTCACGAAGGAGAGGGAGTAGCTCCTTCTGACAAGCTGCAAAAACCACTGGTCTGATGTTACAGACGGTTAGTGGGGCAGGTGATGATGGATCCTATCCACCACGGGGTGCCCATGATGGTAAGATGGAAGACTAGAGGGTTTTGGAGGCTGCACCTGCCAATTGAGTGGTGGACTTGTCAGACCTTTGGCTGCCCGACCCACAGGTCTGTGGGTATCGCAACCTCAAGCATGCAGAGGCTGGGAAGCTTAAGAACCACAGTGGCTGGGAGGGTATAGACACGGCTGGAAGTCATTTCCGTGGCCATGAAAGGAGCAAGAGGCAGATTGGGAGTGATGAGGGGCCATGGAAAAGACCAAAGAAATGATTGTAGCTCTGCTCTCTTTAAAGCATTCCAGCACTTAATCTGCCTTGTCCCTGAGAGACAGGTGCCATCAAAGGGCATGTCCATAAGCAATGCTTGGACATCCCCAGAAAAGCCAGTCGTCCTCAACCAGGTGTGGTACAGTAAGGCTACTGTCGACAAAACTGCTCTGCCCAGTGAGTCGGTGGTGTCCAGTTCTTCCTATCAGGAGCTTAGCTGCAACTTTCCTGTTGGCATCAGCCTGGGAGAGTAGGGTCCGGATGGCCTCCTGAACGGTTAACAACATGCGCACAACTGTTTCACAAAGAGCATGGGAACAGCAGCTCCAAAGGCATTTGGTGTTCACAGACCGCAGTGCCAGGCTGGTGGAAGAAAACATCTTCTTTCCTAAGTTGTCCAGCCTTTTGGATTCCCAATCCAGTGGTGTGGTTAAGAATGTGCCAGGATTTACATGGTGGCGGTTTTACCCACCAAGCTCCCAGCGCTAGGGTGCTGTGTGAGGAAGTTGGTGTCCCCTGGGGCGGGGCAGTTCTGGCAGCCAATTGCCCTATTCACTCGAGCCCCTGGGTTGGGCTTGGACCAGGTCTTAAGTAGGACATCAGTAAGAGCCTCACTAAATGTAAGAAGCCGTTCTGAGGGGGACACTCCCGGGTGAAGCACTTTTATCAAGACACTTGTCTTGACTGCCATTGAAGGCAAGCTAAGGTTCAGTAAGAGCCTCATTAAATGGGACAAGACGTTCTGAGGGGGACACGCACAGTTGAAGCAGTTCTGTCAAGGCATCTGTCTTGACGGCCATCGAGGGCAAGCTACAGTCCAGGGCCTCAGTTGCCCTCCTAAGCACCATTACAAATGACGCTCCCTCCTCCATAGCCACGGTAGAGGAAGAAAGCATGGCGGCATCTGTAGAGGTGTCCAGTCCGCTGGCATCCACCAAATCCTCACACCAGTCCAAGCTCAAATCATAAGGTTGGTATTCTTCAGGGTCCAGCTACCCTTTACAATCCTCCCCTGTCCTAGCCCAAAAGAATGGGGCTCAGGCCGAGCTGGAAGGCATGGCTTTATGGAGATTGTACCTCTGGTGAGTGCCGGAAGTGCCAGGAGTGTCAGCATCAGGATCAGTGGATCCAAGTGACCTGAATGGCGGTAGAGCTGCTGGAGTGCATCCATTAGGGACCCCTCACAAACCCAGTGGGCCTGAAGGATCACCAGAGGGAACGTCCGCCCAAATATGAGGTGCATGGGCTCATAAAATTATTTTAATTGGGCGAGGGTCGCTCCTGCTCCCAGAAACTTGGGGAGATGTGGAAATGGCTCGGAAGCTGGCTCAATCGCACAGCCAGGCCTCAAATGCTGATGCTCCCTCGTCCACTGATGGACGAGATGAAGTTGAACATCTCTTTGACTTCATCTTCTTCTTGTGGTCGGACTTACCCAAGTGGCCTTATGACTTTGAGTGTGATGAGTATGTTGGACTCTGCCACCGCTCCTGGGTCCTTCGACTCGAGCGGAATCTTGATCATCATGGTGATGATGCATGTCGAGCTGCCAGGAGCGTGAGGGATCACTCCTCAAGGCCTTCAGGTTAATGGGTCGGCAATCGGAGCAGGCCTTAGGATTGTGGTTGAGGCACCAAAGGCATACAAGATGCGGGTCCGTCAACGACATCAGGCAGTGACAGGTGCCACAGGGCTTGAAGCCGGCCTTCTGTGATGACATCACTGCTACACCAGGACAAAAACCTACAGAAGGCTTTGACAAAACATCAAAAAAAGTTAGTCAAAAAGTTACTAAGGAAAGCTTCTCCAGCTCCGCACTGACTGACATGGAAAGAAAAGAACTGACGTCACCATGCTGGGATGGCGCCTATATAAGCACTACACACGTCACCATGTGGAGCCCACAAAATCCATCTTCTGGCGCACAGCGGTGCTGTTCACGAAAGGTTTCTGGATCCAGTCTGATGTCTGGGGATAATTCTAAGGTAAGGAATCTACAGCTTGAAGTCTCTATCATATACAAAACGTAGGTAGAAGTTTGTGGTCCAAAATCCAAAGGAATACTGAGTTAGAGGATGTTTCACACAAGTACGTCCTATCTTCATTGTGAAATACTGCATAATTAAATTTTTTAGAAGACTTTCAAAGCTGGAGACGCTTGTGAGACAGTCAAGAACAGCTTCATTTAAAAGAAGGGACTTGTGTACTATGAGGGCCTCCAAGAGGTTTGTAATTTTGTCTATTTATTTGTCATAGAGGAAAAATAGGTTGGTAGGGTTGGCATGTCTCATATCCAAAGAAGATGGGTTACATATTTTATCAGTCTGGAGCTGTAAAAAAATTAACTGAGTGCAAGAGGAACAGTCAGTTTGGATAGGTCTAGGTTCTCTCAGAAAGCAAACTACCATTTTAATCAACCACTGCCCTTATTTCCAAACCCTGACTGCAGCGTTGTAAGCTGGAACCAGCCTTACCATTAGCAGGGGTTGAGAATTTTCCAATTTATTTGCTGAATTTAGTCAATCCACCAAAAACCGTTTGGCCATTGCTTTTATTTTACATTTAAGAAGAGTTTCCAAGACATCCTGTCACTTATTAGAAGGCCTAGGTAGGTATATTCTCTGTCTCTAGAGCGTGGCATTTAAAGCATCAGGCAAATTGAAGTTTGATATTCATCTCCCTGGAGCTGTTTTCCTTCTCTTTCATTCCACCACAGTGAGTGATGATCTCAATGGCATGTTTATAATTTATCTGGGTGTCAGTTGCCTTTCGCTGTTTAAGGCTGAGCTGTTAGTATTATGTCATTTGCAAAGAAAAATGCCATTGTATAGAAATTTCCTATTTTCGGGAAAATATATCTAACCTTCCCGACTGACAACAATAAATAAAATATAGTCAAAAGTTAAACAAAATGTGGTCCAGCAAGCAGCCTTGTTTTACCCCTCTAGAAGTGGAAAAAGACAGAGGCATTAAAAACCTATAGGTGGTAATAAGGACTAGCCTTCAGAAACCAGGAGAAATTAGAAACCTTTCAGGAGGAAACTCACTTTAGAGAACTAACCCCAAACAACAATGAAACATGGCTGAAAGTACACAGCAGCTATATTGAAGAAAAAAACGTAGAGACAAAAAAACCTATGGCTGCTTTGAGATGCAGCTTCTAAGATTAGAGCCATCCTTATATAAAAAGGCACAGGAGCAGGCAGTAAAAACTGTCACACAACTGGTCTCTAAATTAAACTGGGAAAAATACTGAAAAGAGACTAGAAGTAGCCATCTTGCATTATCCGAAAGGTGGAACTAAAAATCAGGACTTGAATTACAAATAAAAGGCTGCCTTTAAAGGGTGTCTACAAGCCGTTTTTTAAACAATAGAGTGCCAGAGTGTAGTGGAAGAGCCCCTGCCACCGTCTGCTTCCCACAAGCAGCGTTATATTGTGACAAATCAGCTGCAGAAAATAATCACAACTAGTGTGTCAAATCAGCAGGGACCGTCAGGAAGGAGCCAAGCTCCAGAAGGGTTGAGGTAAGTGGAGCTGGGCTGTCCGTTTTTTCCTACTGCCAAAAGAAGCTCCACCCACACTGAAGCATTCTGAGGCTGTGAACCCTGTAGATCGTGGTGCAGGCGTGGGGTGTGGCCACAACAGTTTAACAAACAAATTAATTTAGAATATAATTTTTTACGCCACCCCCGTGCCTCACTCGTTTGCACCCTATACTGTCCTTTCGTTATTGGAGTCAGAAATGGTATTGCTAGCTATTCTTTGGCACTTTGGTAACTTAGTTTCATTAAATCGATGAGATGATGTGATGGTTCAGTCCACAGGTAATGTCACATGCCTCAATGATATATCAGTACCAAGTTGATCCTTAATATTTAATGACAAATTACATGGGTTTCATATAATTTGACCAGCGCGGTCAGGATTAAAAAGTTTAATATTGGACATGGGACGCTTCATGATCAGAGTTTGAAGATGAAAGATTGCTGGATGATTCTGTTGTGCTCCATGGAGGCATCAAATAAGGTCTCAAGGGCATCCTGTATGAAGGAAAGAATCTGGTTATCAGACCTCTCAAAAGGTCTCTTCAGGGATTTATTTCTCATTTGGCATTTCCATTAGATTGTGAAACTGCTGGGCTGTTACGTCGATTTTGTGGCGATGGTTGGCTGCAGAGAATGGCAGAGGCCAACAAAGGCAAAAAGGGACACTGTGAGATGTGATCCAGAAAACAGCCTCTGCAGTTAACTACACCTGTCATCATTTTGGGTGTGAATCTTTCAAATCCAGGATGGAGATGTTTCATGTCTTTTCAGGTTCTTGTTCCTGTCCCTGCATTAGTATGAAAGAGGGCGAATTTGACTGCTCTCTGCATCCCAACACAGTCAGAGAACCTTTGCAGTTTCTCGTCTGCTGTTATTCCTGATTCTGAACTTCCGCTTCTGAGGACAGTTTTGTCAGTTCCTCTTGATAACTAACTCTTTCTTGGACATTGCATCTGTCTTCTTTAGCACAAACCTCCTACTGGAGATTTTTTATGCCATTTGGCTTTTTCCACCTTAAAGGTTGCTTATCTTTGCAGACTCCCATTCCTTACATGTGACGCTGTTGCATAGGGGTATTGTGGCTACCGGGAAGTGTCATCCCTACCTTAGGTACATCAGAGCTCAACAACTCAAGATCAACTGCTTCCAGCCCACTGACTAGTAGCAACACTAGTAAGTTATTGATCTAAATGTAGACATGGCCGCAGTCCTGCAACAGCAAGTGCAAGAGTTGGCTCAATTAAGATCCTTGAATGCACGTTTTAAAGCACGCTTTGACAAAGCAGGCAGAGAATTTGCTATAATCAATGCTACACTCCCCACTCTCTGAACAGCAAAGTACGCTGAAGGAGTTTCTTGATGGTCTCATGGTACACTTTGCATTTCGTCCTGACCAATTTTTCAATGATTGTGCTTTTGGGTATCTGATTGGTTATTTGTTTGGAGCTGCCTTTACTTGGGCATTGCCACAGTTGTCTATAGGCACTCCTTCTAGGAACAACGACAGTAATTTTTTGACACTTTTTAAGAGGATGTTCGTATGGCAAGATAGAGGTTTTTCGGCCAAAGAAGCACTCTATGATATTAAAGGAACTATGGCCCATATGTACTAACACATTTTCCCATAGACACAGAATGGATAAAACCCTTTGGTACGTACATGTGGCCCTATGTTCTCTCCGAATGGCACAACTTAATGTCGATCTTCAAAAAACGCAAGGGTCCCTGACCAAATAGGGAGAGAGTTACAGGGAAATACACAGAAAGTACAATGGTTTGAATTATATTATCAAAGGTACAGAAGAAGTAAATAGGAGGGAAATCTGTGCGTTTTGTACAACTTAATGTCGATGCCAATCCATCCAGTCGCCTCCAAGGCATGGAAGAAAAGAGATGGAAACTGATATTCTAGCGCCAAGGTGGCCACTATGTTGCTTTGATGATGGCCTCAGACACCCTTTTTAGTGTCGATATGAAACCAGCACCCACTAGGGTCGACTTTAGAGCTTTGCAGTTTCTGGATCCAGTCTAATGCCTGGGGTTATTCTACAGGTGAGGAATTTTCAGATAGAAGTAGCCATCAGAAATACAATGTTAAAAATGTTCATTTCACAGAAGCATGCTGTTGCTGCTAGAAAAAAAGCCAGGACTAGTTGAAGGTGTCCCTTATGATATAGTTTGACTTGTCAGCACGGAGTCCCATGTGAGGATTATCTCAGAAGATGAGCAGAGATGCTGAGGAGCCAATCAAATGACAACATTACCCCTAAAAGGCAGGCAGAATTGAGGACTACTCAGCCACAAGCCAGGATCCCCAATAAAAAGCATACAGTTTGGGGCAGAGTTAGGACCTGGTTTAGAGTATGACAGACTACTCCCCTCCAAATTTAGAGGTGCCAGCATGCCCAACTGTTCTTTTGATTGTACAAAAAGTTTGGTGAACAAGTGCCATTCATTTTGACAGCCGTTTACCAAACATTTTCATTTTTTTGCTTTTCAGGAACACAAAAAACTTATATCCTCCTTCTTCCATTATTGCCAGCAGTATTTACTTCGGAGATCGGGCAATTGGTAGTTGTGTTACATCCCTCAAAATCCTAACAATAGCATAGTGGGTAGTGCCATCAGCCCATCTTCCACAGCCTCAGCAGTGTGCAGCGTGCTCTGTGTATGTCATTAAATTGTATGAGTCGTAGTTTGGAAGCTATTGCTACAGTTAAAGCCACCATTTTCGATTCTCACCAGTCCTTCTCATCCAATGCTCCAATATCTGTCTCGCAGATTGATTTGAGTGCTTCTTTTATTATTCGGATTAATATTGACTATGGTTCAATACATTTGGGAGATGCATTTCTCACCCGCTATAGGAATCATTGTGATCTTGGCCAATAATGGGGTATATTTGGGGACCTTACCCATTATTTCTGTGTAGCAAACCCAGGGTGTGCAGTATCTGAAGGCATCAATAAAACTGATCTCTGTAATTCAAATTACTCCACTAGATCTGCAAAGGATTTCACATGGTTTATATTTTCCACTCTGGATACCAAACCTTTTCTTACACCTGATGAGCTTTTCGACTTGTTTCACACAATTTTGTTGCTATAGTGGTGTTTTGTGTGTTATTTGCTTACTCCATCCGATCCATTTTAGTGTATCGCATCAACAAATGAAAGCCGCCCTGTAGCCAGGGGGTCACACAGTCGTCCACCAGATAATGTAGTCTGGGACACTGAACTTGTTAAATTCATCACTTCCAAATGCATTGCTAGGGGCTCTCTTGCCAAAGAGCTACTGGATTTGTATACAGTAGGCAGAGATATTTCAGGGAGGTTCGACCCAAAATGGCTCGTTCTTATATCTGAAATAAGTATTTCCAGCTCAGTGTATCAAAAGTCTTTTGGAAGTAATTGACATTACTGACTATGCAACTTTTCCCTTTTCAGGTACATTATGTATCTTTCCTCTCATGGGCATAAAGTAATTCTGGTCGAGATGCATGGGATTATTTTAAATATTTGACTCGCCATCGCCTTGGCAAATATCTTGGTCTTGGTGTAAATCAGAGAAATCGGGTGACACCCACCACAGCTTTCCAGTGGTTGCTACGGCTTTTGTATTATGACAGATAGAGATGTCAGGTAGGAACCCCGTCAGACTTGCTTCCTCTACTGCCTGCTAAAAATGCTGCATTATAATGAGGATAGCTTTTAAAACATTTCAACAAACAGACTGTTTGGACTGGGTGTTTTCCAACTGTTCATGACTGCCAAAGCCTAAGACAGTTCCTCTGCTGTTAGTGGCTCTTCTAATTCTATGTGATCCCTATTTGATAGTTGGACCACAGTTATCTCATCCACCATCTCCTCCCATGCCTTCTAGTCCTAGGCATGCTTAACATTATATCGGTTCTGATAATAACCTTCAAAGGATTCTGCAAAACCCAGAAGGTTAGATAACTTATCTCCATTCACCGCACAGAGTTCTGGGACTATACAACAGTGGTCAGTTTTGGACAATAGCCAATTATTGAAAAAGGGCCCTCTCTGAATGGTTACCCCAAACATTTTGCCAACCGCCTCCTCTTTTTTGGACCTCATTTTTGGTTTTAGGACTCGCAGCACGTTACCACTGCTTACAGTGCTAAAGTGCATGTGCTCTCTCTCTCTAAAACTTGGTAACGTTGGTTCATACTCAATTAGCATATTTAATTTACCTATAAGCCACTAGTAAAGTGCACTAGATCTGCCCAGGGTAGGAAGTACCCTTTTTTGGTATGGTTACCCCCATTTTTTGCCTGCTGTCAGTATGTTTCGACTGTTTTCACTGAAATCCTGCTAACCAGGATCCCAGTGATTGTGCTCTCTCCCTCTAAATTTGGTTGCTTAGGACTTTGCACACTCCACAATTGGCATCCTGGTGTCTCCATATAAGTCCCTGGTATATGGTACTAAGGCACCCAGGGCATTAGGGCACGAGGGATTCCCCATGGGCTGCAGCATGTATTGAGCCACGCATGGGAGCCCATGCAAAATGTGTCTGCAGGCCTCCCAGTGCAGCCTGCATGAAAAGGTGCATGCACCCTTTCACTACAGGTCACTGCACCAGGTCACTGTAATGCACCCCTATGGTACGTCCTCCTAGCCCAGAGGGCAGGGTGCAGGTACCTGTATGTGAGGGCACCACTGCATGACCAGAGGTGCCCCTACGAATTCCAGCTCCAGTACAGTAGACTTCGTAAGTGCGGGGAAGCCATTTTATCTGTGTACTGGACACAGGTTACTATCTGTGTCCAGCTACATAATGGTAATTCTAAACCTGGGCATGTTTGGTATCAAACATGTCGTAATTATACCCCAACACTGTTACCAGTATTGCTTGTATGATTCCATGCACTCTGGGGGCTCCTTGGAAAACCCCCAGCATTGCTCTTATCAGGCTTCTGGGGTTTTATGGGCAGCCCACGCTGCTCCCACCCCTCAGACAGGTTTCTACCCTCCTGCTGCTTGAGCAGCTCAGGCAGAGGAAGGCAGAACAAAGGATTTCCTGTGGGAGAGGGAGGTAACACCCTCTCCCTTGGAAATATGTGTTGCAGGGCTTGGGAGGGGTAATTCCTCCAAGCCACCGGTGTGCTTTGAAGGGCACATTTGGTGCCCTCCTTCCATAAACCGTTTTCCACGGTCCCTATTCTGGTGCAAAACTGAACAAAGGAAAGGGAAGTGACCACTCCCTTGTCCATCACCACCCTAGGGGTGATGTCCAGAGCTCCTCCATGTGTCCACGTTATTCTGCCATCTTCAATCCCAGATGGGCAGAGGCCCCTGGGAGCATTTGAGTAGCCAGGTCAGGCAGGTGACGTCACAGCCCCCTCCTGATGGGGAGTCACCCTGCTAGGTGACCAATCCCCCTTCCTGGGCTATTTAGGGTCTTCCTCTCAGGTGGGTACCCTGATTCGACATGCAAGATTCCAGCAGGTCTCCTCTGCATCGTTTCCTTCATCTTCTGGCCAATTTGAGTGCAACTGGACCCTCCAGGAACCGACAATCTGCAACTTCATCAACGACTCCACCCTCAACATTGTTTCGCTGGCTCCTTCCAGCAACTGCAACATTTCCCTACTGTGCATCCTCTGAGGGCAACGAGTCTTCAGCCTGCACAAGAAGCAAGAAGGAATCTCCCTTGGAGTGAAGGAGTCACTCCCTTGCATCCGTAGGCACCAATTGCAATGACGACCAGCTGCGTGGATCCTCTCTCATCCAGAACAGCGTGGATCCTGCATTACAGGTGGTGGTTTAGAGTGGTCCTCTTGGTCCTCTTTACCAGCTGTCCAACTTGGGAGATGGTAAGGCTGTGTCTCTCCTTGCAGGACAGTACCCCTGTGCACTGCGACTCTTGCAGCACCAAGTCTTGTTTGTTCCCCCTCCAAGGAATCTTCAGGCTCCAAGTAGCCCCAGCCCCCAGCACTCCTTCCTGCAAAGCACAGTCTTCTGCCTGCTGCTCTAACAACGTGGGACTCCTCTTCAGATTGCTGAGTGGGCCTCACTGCGACTCCTATGCCTGCTGCCAGTGGGTTTCCTTTGGGGGCTGCGTCCTCTTATTCTGACTCTCCCAGCTGCTAAGGGTCACCCCAGACTCCCCTCCTTGGGTCCAGTCCCCTGGACCTTGCTAGTCCTCTTCAGCCTTGCAAACCTTCTTCTCCATCTCTTGCATTTGCCAAGGCTTGTTGGTGATTTTCCAGCACCACTAGCCGACTGCACCACGACCGCTGCCATGGGACATCACTTGCATCACGCCTGGGACTCCTCTCCAGCTCCTGTACTGCACTGCTGACCTTCTTCGTCCACCGTCCGCCTGGTTCTGCATCCACAGAAGGGTGGGTAGTGGCTCCTGCCACAACCGGACACTTCATGTCAACCTGGACTTGGTCCCCTTCCTTTGCAGGTCCTCTTCTGTCAGAATCCACCTTTGGGTTCTTCCGGTCTTGGTTGGGTCTAGCATAATCCTTTTCCAAAGTCCTCCTGTTGGCTTTAGGGAAAACCAGGTAATTACCCCTGCTCTCTTGGTCGCTGGGTGTCACTCTGATACTCACCTCATGAGGTTCCTAGTTCCTCCAGCTCCCCTCTACTGATTCCACTCCCTTGGGTGGGAGACTACCTTTCACATTCCACTTTTTTGATATATGGTTTGGCCCTCCCCTAGGGCCCTCACTATTTGCTATTACTTTTACCAATGCTTATTGCTATCTATGCTATTTACTGATTACTAATGTGTATATAATAGTGTGCTTACTTACCTCCAGTTGGGGTATTGCCTATTCAGTGTTCTAGTATTTGTGTTACTATAATAAAGTACCTTTATTTTTGTAACACTGTGTGGTTCTTTCATGTGTTTAAGTGCTGTGTGACTATAGCGGTATTTCATAAGCTTTGCATGTCTCCAAGATAAGTCTTGGCTGCTCATCCACAGCTACATCTAGAGAGCCCTGGCTTCCTAGACACTGCCTACACTTAACTAATAGGGGATACCTGGACCTGGTATAAAGTAATAACACTATAGGTGCTCACCACACACCAGGCCAGCTTCCTACACCTAAGGACTGTAAATTAAATGCTACTAGTGGGCCTGCAGCACTGATTGTGCCACCCACATATGTAGTCCCCTAACCATGTCTCAGGTCTGCCATTGCAAGGCCTGGGTGTGCAGCTTTATTGCCACTTTGACTTAGCATTTAATACTACTTGCCAAGCCTTAAAACTCCCCTTTTTCTACATACAGGGAGTGCAGAATTATTAGGCAAATGAGTATTTTGACCACATCATCCTCTTTATGCATGTTGTCTCACTCCAAGCTGTATAGGCTCGAAAGCCTACTACCAATTAAGCATATTAGGTGATGTGCATCTCTGTAATGAGAAGGGGTGTGGTCTAATGACATCAACACCCTATATCAGGTGTGCATAATTATTAGGCAACTTCCTTTCCTTTGGCAAAATGGGTCAAAAGAAGGACTTGACAGGCTCAGAAAAGTCAAAAATAGTGAGATATCTTGCAGAGGGATGCAGCACTCTTAAAATTGCAAAGCTTCTGAAGCGTGATCATCGAACAATCAAGCGTTTCATTCAAAATAGTCAACAGGGTCGCAAGAAGCGTGTGGAAAAACCAAGGCGCAAAATAACTGCCCATGAACTGAGAAAAGTCAAGCGTGCAGCTGCCACGATGCCACTTGCCACCAGTTTGGCCATATTTCAGAGCTGCAACATCACTGGAGTGCCCAAAAGCACAAGGTGTGCAATACTCAGAGACATGGCCAAGGTAAGAAAGGCTGAAAGACGACCACCACTGAACAAGACACAAGCTGAAACATCAAGACTGGGCCAAGAAATATCTCAAGACTGTTTTTTCTAAGGTTTTATGGACTGATGAAATGAGAGTGAGTCTTGATGGGCCAGATGGATGGGCCCGTGGCTGGATTGGTAAAGGGCAGAGAGCTCCAGTCCGACTCAGACGCCAGCAAGGTGGAGGTGGAGTACTGGTTGGGGCTGGTATCATCAAAGATGAGCTTGTGGGGCCTTTTCGGGTTGAGGATGGAGTCAAGCTCAACTCCCAGTCCTACTGCCAGTTCCTGGAAGACACCTTCTTCAAGCAGTGGTACAGGAAGAAGTCTGCATCCTTCAAGAAAAACATGATTTTCATGCAGGACAATGCTCCATCACACGCGTCCAAGTACTCCACAGCGTGGCTGGCAAGAAAGGGTATAAAAGAAGGAAATCTAATGACATGGCCTCCTTGTTCACCTGATCTGAACCCCATTGAGAACCTGTGGTCCATCATCAAATGTGAGATTTACAAGGAGGGAAAACAGTACACCTCTCTGAACAGTGTCTGGGAGGCTGTGGTTGCTGCTGCACGCAATGTTGATGGTGAACAGATCAAAACACTGACAGAATCCATGGATGGCAGGCTTTTGAGTGTCCTTGCAAAGAAAGGTGGCTATATTGGTCACTGATTTGTTTTTGTTTTGTTTTTGAATGTCAGAAATGTATATTTGTGAATGTTGAGATGTTATATTGGTTTCACTGGTAATAATAAATAATTGAAATGGGTATATATATTTTTTTGTTAAGTTGCCTAATAATTATGCACAGTAATAGTCACCTGCACACACAGATATCCCCCTAACATAGCTAAAACTAAAAACAAACTAAAAACTACTTCCAAAAATATTCAGCTTTGATATTAATGAGTTTTTTGGGTTCATTGAGAACATGGTTGTTGTTCAATAATAAAATTAATCCTCAAAAATACAACTTGCCTAATAATTCTGCACTCCCTGTATGTCACCACTAAGGTAGGCCGTATGCACCCCACAGGGCAGGGTGCTAAGTAAGTAAAAGGCAGGACATGTACTTATGTGTTTTACATGTTCAGGGAGTGAAAAACTCACAGATTCGTTTTTCACTACCGTGAGGCCTGTTCCTCTCATCAGCCAGCATTAGAACTGCCCTTATATACTTTTAAGTGCTAGATTCTGATCTGAAAGGAGTAGCCCTGTCAAGTTTAGTATGGCCAGAATCATAATAGAAAATCCAGCTTACTGGTTAAGTTGGATTTAATACTACTATTTTCGAAATGCCACTTTTAGCAAGTAGGCATTTCTCTGCTCTCACTGCCTTCTCTGCTTTACAGCCAGTCCCCAGTGCACAGCTGGAATGCGCTGGTTGACTGCTCCCCTTGTGCATTCCACCCAGACAGCCATAACCACAGGACACTGCGTTTATCTGCCTACTGAATGGGTCTTCTTGGGCAGGAAGGATTTAGGGGCTCTCACGTACACTTCAAAGGCCAGTGGCCTGACATCACATAAAGGACTGATGAACCCCCACAGGGATCCTGGCAGACAGGGCTGGGTTGAAAGGGGAACATGTGCACTTCAAAACCACTCTTTGAAATTTCCCCCCCTTCAAAGGCACTTTTGGTTATATGCTGGGTCTCTGACCCCACCAAATCAGACACTTCTGGACCTGCTGCTGGACTCTGTCAGAGGGACTGCCTGGCTGCCCAAATGACTCATCTGGACTGCTTTGTTTTAAGGACTGCTGGCCTGCTTATTGTCCTGCTGCCTGCTGGCCCCTGACTTAATGGAAGGACTCTGCATTGCTCCACAATTCTCTCCAACGGCTTGGATTGGGCTTGCCTCCTGTTTCCAAGTCTCAGGGACATCAAAGGCGTGAACCATCTGTACCTTAACTCTACAAGCTGTGAGTCTGTCCTGCCTTGGAAGTGGGCCTAAAGTGCTTTACCTTCTATGGTGTTCATCAGAACTGCCACAAAGCCTTGCAAAGCTTCACTGCGCAGATGCCAGTTTTTCTGGACTCAATGCCTGATGGTGCAAAGCCCTGCAAAGCCTCGCTGCGCAGTTGCCAGCCCATAGGAACCGATGGACAGCGACGCCAAGCCCTGCAGAACCATGCCGCACAGTTACCCAGGATCAATGCAAAGTGACGCTAAGCCCCGCAAAGCCTTGCTGCACAGCTTCCCGGGATCAAAGCACAGCAATGCCAAACACCGCAAAGCCTTGCCACAGACTTTCTCCGAACTGACGTCAGATGACACAAAGCCTCGCAAAGAGATGATGCACAGACCACGTACCAAGACTTAAGGTACTGTATTCAGCAGGCCGAAGTGGGTCCTTGGAGCCAGCCCACGCTCCATCGTGGTCAACCTGAACTTGTGACTCTGTCCCAGTCCATCGCGACCAGAAAACCACAGTAGGCCCTTGGCGCTTCTATGCACTATTTTCACCTAAATCTTTCAAATTGTATATCTCAGGATCTACTTATTGGATTTTTGTCATTTTGGTCTTATTTCATTCAAATACATATCTTATATTTTCCTAAACTGGTGTGGAGTACTTTTGTAGTATTTTCACTGTGTTACTGTATGAGTTATTGCACAAAAACTTTACACATTGCCTTCTAAGTTAAACCTGCCTGCTCTGTACCAAGCTACTGGAGGGTGAGAACAGGATAATTTAGGTTGTGTAGTGACTTACCCTACTTGGACAAGGGTGTATACCTCTGCCAACTAGAGACCCAATTTCAAACACTAATGCAAACACTTCCCTGCTTTATCCTGAAATGTGTACAATTGTTTTTGCGAAGCCATTCATGTGGATCTGTCTATGTCTAATGTTTGTCTGAGAGTTAGGTTTGTGGCTTCTATTTGCCTGAGAAGAGATTCAGACTGCGTGAAGCAGTGTTCTATTCTGTTCCTAACTTATCTAGCTGGATGAAGCACCATTATAGGATCTTTCCAGACCTTCTTTTAGTTGAGGTAATCTAGTGCTCTACCCCAAATGACTGTCTTACAAACATCTCACAGTATGCCAGGTGAGGCCACTAAATCTTCATTAGTCTCAAAGGGCTTCTTCTTCACATAGATGCCTTACCAGGTCACCATCTATGAATGATCAGCCATTTGGACCCCAGATACCTCTCACCAACTTTACCTGTGAGTAGTGTTGAGAAGTTATGATTGGTCAAGGCTCTGGAAAGGAAGTGGGGCCCAGTTACTCACACTACATTGGTGAAGCAGGCCATGAAGTAAAAATATTTGAATATAACTGGGGGAGGCAGAGAAGTATTTATTCTCTTTAGTCTCCAGGTTTTGGCACTTGTATGCATCTCCCAATGTCATGGAGGAGCTTCTGCCTCAGACTGGGCTTTTCAAGCCTGTATGGTGTGGCCAACCACTCCTCAAATTTCATCTCTGCCTGCTGGACCACTGAAGTCCCCTCCAATCACCAAAAACTCTGAGAGGTGTCCGCAATCAGGTTGCCAAATAGGCAGTATGTATGCACTCACTAGTGTCCACAATTGACCTCCCAGTTCCACAGACATCCATGTGTACGGTCCTGGGTGTCTGCTTTTGTGTCTGGGTTCCCTGAATGGAAAAGTATTATGAATGAGTATGGCCACTCCCCAATGCCCACAGGATAATCTTGCATCTATTCCCTATTTGGACATGGAAGAAATGCACAGAAGAGATCAGTAACAGGTAAGAAACATTTCATTGTGATGGATACTTCTACCAGCAGATTCATCACCTATAGAACAGATGTCTCAACAATGTCCTACTCAGGAGGAGGGTTGATGGATGCTCGGACAAGGAAATCCTGCAAGATGGACTTGGCAAAGTGAACACCCCTGCGCACCTCCATATCTAGGAAGTAATGCTTCGTAAAGGTGTGCAAGGAAGCCCACATTGCCTCCTTACAGATTTCTGCAATCGGAACACCTTAAGCGAGTGTAAAAGTTGTTAACTTAGATCTGGTGGAATGGGCATTGATTCCCTTCTGGAGACCTCTTCTTGGCTAAGGCATATTAGGTCTTGATGCAGAGGATGATTCACTGAGATAGAGTCCTCCACTGTACTGCCTTACCCTTTTTGACACCACAGTAGCTTTTAAATAGCTGGTCATCAACCAGAACTTCTGGACTTCTGGATGCGGTGAGGTTCAGGTAGTAGGCGATTGAATCCAACCAATGCAACCATTTCTCCAATTTTGTGGGATAAGGGGGATGGTAGATGGTCAGAAGAGAGATGGATTGGCCAAGATGGAAAATGGCGACCACCCTGAGAAGGAAAGAAGCCCTGGTTTGTCACACCAACTTGTTTGGTTAGAAGGTAAAGGAAGGCGGATGACAGCTATGGGCTTGCAACTCACTGCTCCTTCTAGCAGAAGTGATTGCAACCAAAACACAGTTATGAGGGTCAACATGCAAAGGATACAACTGAGAAGTGGCTCAAACCAAGACCCCATCAAAAAATGTAAGAACTAGGATCAAGTCCAATTGAGGAACCACAAAGGAAGTTGGAGGAAAAAGGATGGCCAGGCCCTTAAGAAAATGTATGACAACTGGGAGCTTAAACAGGGACGACTGATCCGGCAGACAGAGGAAAGCAGACAAGGTGGCTAAATAACCCTTCACAGTGCCAAAGGCACATCTCCTCTAAGCAAGGGAAAGCGCAAATTGCAACAATTGAGATTGTTTTGTTTGGCCTGCAAGAGATCCAAACCACTGTTCACACATTATGCAACAAAGTTGCCTCATCCGTCGGAATAAGTAAACTTAGTGGAGGGGCAACACGCAGACAAGATGACAAGTATCACCTTTGGTGGCAGCTGAAAGGAGCTCAATTTTTCCAGCTCAACCTACAAGCATGTAGATGGAGGTCTCTGAGGTTGGGGTGCAGAATCGTTCACCCAAAAGGGAGGAAGGTCCAGTATGAGTGGAAGGCGACGTGGAGAAGTGCAGATGGTTCGCATACCACACCCCTCCTGCCCAGTTCAGGGTAATGAGAATGACTTGGGCCTGATCTTGGCGCAACTTCTTGAGAACTTGGGGAATCAAGGGTATGGGGAAAATGAGTAATGAAGCTGAAAGTTCCACCTCAACTGAAATGCATCCAGAAGGCTTCCCTCAAATGATACTAGAGGGTGCAGAACTGCTCAGACTGAGCATTGTTCGAGGAGGGCAATAAGTCCACTGCAGGAGTGCCCCGCACAGCAAAGATATCCTGGACTACCTTCGGCAGCAGACACCACTCGTGATTGGTAAGATAATGCCGGTTCAGACTATCGACTTCTGACATTCCTAGACCCCTTTAGATGTTTGGTGATTAGCCAGATCCCCTAGCGGTGTGCCAAAGACCACAGTCTCAACGCCTTCAGGAAAAGGAGGTGAGATCATACTCCCATTTGCTTGTTCACATACCACAATGCGGTTGTGTTGTCCGTCAAGATCTGTACGGGCTGACCCATGATGGAGGGGAGGAATGCACTGAGTGCCATCTGAATTGCCTACAGTTCTAGAAGGCTGATGTGAAGCACCTGGTCTTCCAGAGAAGCTAGTGGATGTATCTGACTCTCTATGACAGGAAAGGCTCAGAGACAGCTGGTGTCCAGTACCAACCCTATGAACAGGAGTAGTTGGGAGGACCACAAGTGAGATTTGGGCTTGGTGACTGAAAGCAGAGATGCTGTCAACTGCAGATGATGCAACACCATGTCTGGCAAACTGGCTTTGAGGTGCCAGTCATCCAGGTAAAGGAAAATGAGGATGCTGACCATCTGAGATGGGCCACAAGCACTGCCGGTACCTCTGTGAAGACTCAAGGTGCCGATGTCAAGCCAAATGGTAGTACCACAATTTGGTAGTGTGTTGAACCCACCACTAACCTCAAGTGCTTCTGATGGGATCACAGGATGGGTATGTGGAAGCATGCACCCTGCAGATCGACGGACACCATTTAGTCTCCAAGTTCCAAAGCCAGTAGAACTTGAGCTAGGGTCAGCATCTTGAACTTTTTTGAGGAACAAGTTTAAACTTCTGAAATCCAGAATCGGATGTAGACCACCATATTTTGGCACCAGGAATAACATGTGTAACAACCTTGGCCTCCGTCCGTACCAGACAGTAACTCTACTGCTCCTTTGAGGAGGACAGCTGCCACCTTCTGCTGTAGAATGTCCAAATGGTTTAGAAACAGGAGGAAGGGTGAATGGCAGAAGGATGGAAGGCAAAGGTGTAGCCCTTTTCCACCATTTGAAGGACCCACTGGTCTGAAGAAATGGCCTTCGAGGCTGGAAGACAATGTAACACTTGCCTCGTGGGGTTGGGAAAGCAAACTATGCCTGCTTTCCTTGTGGTGCGGGAGAGAAGAAGAAAAATAGGAGGAGGGTTGCAAGGTGGATCCATGCCCTCTACCACATCCTCTGTATTGTCAGACGAGTGAATTTTCCTATTGTTGGAGTGCCGGTGTGTACTATCATGAGCAAAAGGTGATGCATCATTCAAAACCGAGAAAGTGGTGAAAAGACCGGAAATCCTATGTTGGAGGTGGAAGGTGAATGCCCAAAGCCTGGCTGTGGCTTTACAGGCTTCAAAATGCTCCAGTGCTGAGTCAGCCTTGTCCCTGTACAACTGCAGGAGGTTTAAGTGGAGGTCCACCAGGCTGGCCTAGACATCAGTTGAGAAAATGAGCCAAGTGTAGTATCATTCTGTCACTGAGGTACCCATGGCTCTGGTGATGAATGGAGTGGCCAATTCAGGCTTAATATGCCAGGAGGCATTCTGTGCATCCACAAAGAGCTCTTGAAAGTGTGCCCTGGTATCGGTGGGAACATCTGGAAGAAGAATTTTGGGCCATGTGCCAAAAGGCATTGTTGTAGCAGGTGAGAAGCAGTTAGCATTCAGGAACTTGCCCTAGGTCTCCAGATGTTTTGGCTCCCTATCGGAGAGCACAACCAGATTGGGCCCCGGAAAAGGAAGCTTGGATGAACAAGCTCTTTGGTGGAGAATGCATGGGTAGAAAGGCTGGATTACAAGTAATGAAGCAATAATGACAGGCCACAAACCGACTGAATGCCAGAGCAGAAGAATGCTTATACCAGGCCACCATGATGGGGTCCAATAAAGCCTCATGAAGGAGAGAAGTGGTTCCGAAGAGGCTGATGAGGGCAGGAGAAACTCAGTGAAGCAAATGTAAGTCTAACAGCTCTGTGGCCTTCAATCAATCAATCAGTACATTTGTAGAGCACGCTACTCACCCGCGAGGGTCTCAAGGCGCTTGAGGGGAGTGGGGCAATAGGGGAGCTGCTACTGCTCGAACAGCCAGGTCTTGAGGTGTCTCCTGAAGGTCAGCAGGTCCTTGGTCTGCTGTAAGTGGATGGGGAGGGTGTTCCAGGTCTTGGCAAAGAGGTAGGAGAATGATCTGCCGCCGGTTGTTGTCCTGTGGATGCATGTAACGGTAGTGAGGGCAAGGTCAGCGGAGCGGAGCTGTCGGTTCGGGGTGTAGAAGGTGAGTCGTTCATTGAGGTATACTGGTCCGGCGTTGTGGAGTGTTTGTGGGTGTGGGTGAGGAGCTTGAAGGTGATCCTCTTGTTGACGGGGAGCCAGTGTAGGTCTCTCAGGTGGGCTGTGATGTTTCTGCGGCGGGGGATGTCGAGGATGAGGCGTGCGGAGGCGTTCTGTATGCTTTGCAGTCTTTTCCTGAAAATTGGCCGTGGTTCCCGCGTAGAGAGTGTTGCCATAGTCCAGTCTGCTGCTGACGAGGGCCTGGGTGACCATCCTTCTGGTTTCGGTGGGGATCCACGTGTAGATCTTGTGGAGCATGCGGAGGGTGTTGAAGCAGGAGGATGAGACGGCGCTGACTTGTTGGGTCATGGAGAGCGAAGAGTCTAGGATGAAACCCAGGTTGCATGCGTGGTTAGAGGGCGTTGGTGCGGTTCCCAATGTGGTTGGCCACCAGGAGTCGTCCCTTCAACATGACTTTGTGTAAAGACACAAGATCTGGTGTTGGTGGTCCAGAGCATCAGTCCATATCCAGTTCAGGTGGGGTGTCCAAGCCACTGACCGAAGACAAGCCCTGAATGTCAAGGATTTCCTGGTCCAGGTCACCAACATCAGAATACTCCACAGGGTCAGAATCAGTGCCAAAGAATTTGTGGAGACTGCTTGATGAGACTCCTCTTCAAGTAACTTCTTCCTCCCAGCAAGACTAAATCTGAGGATGGATGTCAGGCTGCGTCACCAGCAGTGTTGTCTGGAGCCGGTGACGGCAGTGGCAGAGGGTGATGCTCATGTCCACAGAGCTAGTTTGTCTCGGAAGAAGGTGGTTTATGGTGGATTGACATAAAAAGCTTGACACTCACTTACACAGCATGATTGTGATGAGGAACACAATCCTAATGGTAAGAAGCCATAAGGGACAGCTCTGAAACTGCTTGAATGGAGTGCATAGCAAGGGTCAAGAATAAGGGACCCTGAGGTGTCCCCCCTAAGATGTTTATACACTTCTGGTAAACAGTATACCCAACAGTGTTGTTGGTTGTCGCCTTAATCACTTTGACGAAGCTGGTGGGAAAATTTAGATGAGCCCATCCCAATAATCTGAAAGACTTGTGGGCTCTTTGTTACTAGCCTGGGTCCGCCAGAAACTACATGTTACAGCATCCTGGGTAGCCATATGTAGTTCCCAGGGCTCAGTCCCTATTGGCCATTACTGAGAACTTCATCTCCCACCGTCCCTAGGAGCCCTCTGTTTTCATTGGCTGATTCAATCAGCAACTTGCATGCAAGGAGTCAGATGATATGAATCAACGAGAAAAAAAGCGGAGAAAGCAATTAGAGCTAACTAATTTGAGTACACAGCTCTATTTAAACACTCCATTTCCCTCCATTTCGGTCTATTAGTCGGCTGTTTCTGAAGGCATGGTAGGAATCTGGAGGGTGTTATCTTTGACGAAGTAAGTGGTTGAAAGAGTGAGCGACTGTAAGGAGTTACCTTACTCAGATATGGTTAGTGGGCATAGGTTTAACCTAGAACCCTTATATTGACTGTATATGTATTTGTAAATACTGGTACTAGCAGGGTCAATTATGCACTCAGTATGATTTGAGCTGTTTATAAGTACTACCAGTCCTAGAGAACTCTTCTGTGTATAGAGATAACACATCTGTTTTCTTAACAAGAAAGGGGGTGGATAGTGGTGGTAGAAAGGGGTGCACGTCCCACATGCTGAGCAAGTATAGTCAATAGTAGTTCATGTCGAAAATCATGCAAACATGGGGTGGATATGGTGCTATGCGGTAAGATGCTACACTATCCAAGAGCATACGGTAGTGCTTCAAATAAACACTAAACATGAAATTTAGCACAGAAGGCGCAGCACTCAAAACAATGTTCATAATAAAGATGTCCTCCAGTTGAGTTGGTTGTAGTGGGTTCCTTTAATTAGTAGCCGAGGGCATCAAAAGAGATCGGTTGAGCATTGATCCATAAATACAGCCAAGTAGTCAGTTGAGCATAGTTCCATTTACACAGCCAACACGTGTTTCGTCACAACAGGTGACTTTTTCAAGGCTGCAAAATATACAGAGATGTAGTTGCCAGTCCAATAAATCAAAATATAGGATGATAGCAAAGTGGTTGCACGTTTGAAGTCACTTAATAAGGCATGCGTCCATAATCAAGTGAAGGATGGGTGTTGACACGCCCGTGCAAATCTGCACAAAGTGGCTTTGAAATAAGGCAGTCTAACCAAATTAACCTGTGTAAGTTAGCAAGAGCCACCTCATAGAGTGCACCCACCACATAGCAGTGCCCAGATATCTGTCACAAAGTGAGTAAACCATAACACCATCCCTGGTGAATTGGGAATTATGTGTCAGTTTGTCACAAATTTTATAGTGATGGGGGTGAGAGGGCAGCAGCTGAGTTTAGCATACGCCTGGCAATCCTCAAGTTGTCTGTTGATCTCGCTGATGTAGTTATGATGATTCATGATGACCATGTTTCCCTCTTTGTCAGACGGAGGTTTTGAACACCATGGCGGTATGAGGGGAGATGTGGCGGGTTGGCAGATGCCAACTCGCCACACTCATAATAAGGCAGTCTGCACCGCCAGCCTGTTGGCGGCAGGACTGCCACATTTACCCGGGCAGTCAAAAGACCACCAGGGTCATAATAACCACCATAGTTCCATATGATTCAATAGCCACGTCATGATGTGTTTATGAAGTAGCCATAATGGCAACAGTGGTGCAGATGGCCTGCCCAGTGGAATCAGTGGTATCCAAGTCACAAAGAATTATGAACTTGAACACATCACAACCATCTTGGATCGCCTGTGTGAGAACAGGTCAGAGACCTCCTGGCAAACCAGGGAAGACTTTTGCTACTGTGTCCCAAAGGACATGTGAATACCATCGTAACAAGCAGCTCATGTTAACTGATCAGAGAGCCAGACTGGTGGAGGAAAACACCTGTTTCCCAAAGGTCTTCAGTGGTTTGGATTCCTTGTCCAGGGGAGTGGTAGGGAAGGCGTGACAGCAACTTTTGGAGGCTTGCACCACTAGACTTTCGGAGAGAAAGTCAGGGTTGCCTGGACCAGGACTATAGTGGCTGACAATTTGTCGATTGACTGGAGAGCCAAAACAAGGTTTGGCCAACGCACCCAGTAAGGTATTTGTCAACACCTCATTAAATGGAAGGACAATCTCAGAAGATGTTTGCCCCAGTTGGAGGTCTTCTGTCAAAACACTAGCCGTAACCTCCAAAGTGGGTAGCCAGAGGTCAAGTACTTCAGCCATCCTACGCATAACCATGGCGTAAGAAGAAGATTCCTCTGCAGATGGTCTAGGGGGGTGAGGGCAGGGTTGTTTCTGGGGAGGTAGCAGACCAGCCACCTCCTGTAAGTCATATTACCCATCACCTTGGTCATGGTCATTGCTGGACTCTGTACCAAAGAGAGGAGAGGAGACGATAATTCAAGTGGGGGGAAGTGGTGCCTCGAGTGGTACTGGGTGCGATTTTAGTTGAGGTCAGACTGGCATTGATTCAGTGACGGAGACAACTATTGGGACCTCCTTAGACGTTGTTGGTGTCGGCATCTGCATAGAAGTTCCCGGGACCAGGGCAGGTCATGGTGCCGTAAGCACGTTCAGGAGTGGAGCAGGAGACAAGACGGGCTTGGAGTGCTCAACTTGCTCTGAGGGTGAACCCCCTGGAGACACTCCAGATGGAGGGCCTCTTGGCTCTTTGGGGCCCCAATGTGTGCCAGAGGTAGTTGGTAGTAAACCGAAGAGCTGAGCATTGGTGCATAAAAGTCTTCAATCTGATGTGGCCATGGAAACTTGGGTTGCGCTGGAACCAGCTACAGAATCAGCGCCAAAGTCGGCTGACTTTGGTAGTAGGATCGAGAGTTGAGGCACTGCCCCAAGTGTGAGTGGCATTGGGGACTGGTGGTGGGGGTGATAGAGAATCCCACTTGGATCTCCTATGCTTCTTTTTCGACTTACTAGACAGTTTTGGACCATGATAAAGACCAGCCTCTAAAACAAGTACGTCAACTCTGGGAATTTCCAGTGTGGGGTCTTCTTATGTATGGCAATGTAAAGCTTTGCCTTGCAGTCCCTAATGGCCTTGGGTATATCAGTGGGCAGCTGGTTCAGACCTTGGAAATATGACTCAAGCCCAGACACCACATAATCACATGATACTTGGACAGACTCTTAACCAACATTCACATTAACTCTCATTGATCTATAAACCCACTTGTCTTACTCTTTCATGTGGCAGACTGATGATCCAATTACATATTCCATTGTTGGAAGTTGTCACTTGGGAAACAGAGATGAAGTTATTACACCCTTCTCAGACAGCTATCAGTTCATTCAGGGAAGTGAAGGGTGAGAATAGGTGGGAATGTCTCAAATATTCAGTTTGTGTCTGTTCTTGTTACATTCCTTATTTTCCTTACTAGTGTTGGTGCCTGTTTCCCTGCCCCTACTAGGAGTCCTGCTTCTCTGATGTAGCCATTGCAGGGTCTCTCTTTGGGGCAGAGATTCTTTCTTCTCCTGAAGGTCTCATTCTAATCTATCAAGAACTGACACATAGACCAATTTGACAAGATATCAGAACTACACATACATCGGATATTTTGAAATATATTAATTAGTGACTAGATACTGTCACTTTACACATAAGATATCAAGAAATATACAAGGAATAATGAATCTGTAAGTCTACAATGGAAATAAATAGGCATACATATTTTACCTTTTTTTACTTTCTTTGTGATTCATACTAATTTACAAGAAAAATACCAACAAAGAACTTAGTACATTCAACTGGTTAATTTAACAATTACTGAAATAAATGCCCTTTTAAATTGTTTTTCCTGTGAAATGAAAACAGTCTTTAAACATAAAGATCAATGTGTTTGATAAGGATTTAGGGAGTAGAGGATAGCACTATTGCATATACATTCACAACAAATATTCAAGATGTTAAAGCTGAGTCATCATAAGAACTGATGAGAAATGTATATTTGTGATAGAAATAATTTCTCAATGTGCATTTGTGGATGAACAAATTTGGTTGGGTATTAATCGGTCTTTCTATTTATTATTACAGCCTTCAGTTAGATGTTTCTCCTTGAAACATGTCTGCTGTGGTAGGATTGTTCAAACGAGATGTTTTTTAAATGAGTATAACTGATTTATGTCTTCACATGAACAAGGACCAAGGAAAAAAATGTTTAAAATTACTAAAAGGTTTAATGAAATGTCTTTTTTCATATTTTTTTTTAATGGAAAACACAAATTAAGGATCTGACTAAACTGGTGAACCCCCATGTCATACTTAATCAATTTAATAAAACATGCATCGGTAGGGTATATGGTGCAGGAGGCCATTGTGCCTGGCAATTTCTCCTTATAACAATATCTAGTACAAATAAGTGTGATCTATATTAGAACAATCCTACAGACATAAATTAAAACACACACAAACTTTAGGACTCATCTAATAATGTGGATCAACTGCACCCAGGCTGGTTCACACTGTGTATAGCTATAATCAGATACAAACTCCTAAAATCGTCATTGTTATTAAAAACTGATATAATATTCAGAAACATATGAACAATCTAAAATAAAAATACACATCTGAAAAAAGCGTTTGTAAAATGTGTTGTCTGACATCTGCATGGCAATATTAATATTCATAACTAGTCAGACTAACACGATAGGTGGAAAACGAATGAATGAAGGTTACAAAAACAACAGATACAAACTCTTGTATCAAAGTGGTGAGGTTTCAATATGAGTTCATTGATATTGGTATATGCCTGGCCTATCCAGACACACAGAGTGTATCGTGGATGAGGCCAAAGGACTGTATGCTTGAGATGTAGAGGAGGTTACCCGTGTACCCGTGGTTAAGGGTATCTCTTTATTTCAGCCTGAAAGCAGGGTAATTAAATGTATCTATGGAGCCTGCGGTATTGTGTGGCATTTGCTAGGGCTGGAATAAAGAGAATAGGAGATATGTTGCCAAAGGGTACTTTCATCTCCATGAAAGGCTCAGATGGGTTAGTGGGTTCATATATGATTACATATTTTAGTATGCAAAATTAAGATAGTATTTATGGCTCAATTGATACCTTCCCAAAAGCTATTTAGATGAAGGATGCAGGTAAGAAGAGGCAAGAGATAATGGCAGGAAATAACAGTCAACAAACTGGATTGTAAATGGTATAGCTATTGTGCTGATTATGCTAATAATGCATTGTGTTCCAGCCATGTACAGCTGTTGTTTCAGCAAACAATTGATGTGGGAAAATTCAATTAGAATATTTTTTTCCAAGAGCCTCCATTCCATATTCTTTGACAAACACTGGAGAATAACAGCTACATGCACCCCATAACATCAACATAAAGCTTTTAACCAACTTTCAAGAATTTGCAGTCACCTGTAATATTTCAATTCTTTTATCTTTATCTGTTAGTTGCTTTCTCAGTAACATTATCTCCGCCGAGGCTGGATTTAATTTTGGATCGAGGGTTTTTATTACCTGGAAAAAAAACATAGCTTTTAATAAACCTATAATGAAAAGTTTAGAAGGAAAAAGATGTACACATCAACTTGTGCAAGTATTCCTAGCACATCCTGAACATATAACTAATATTGATGTCTGAACTTAAAAACAAAATGAACACGGAGGAGAAAAGAAGAGGATAGTTCCTACTTTTCCAGAATTCTTTTATTTTTATACAGCATGTTTGAAGTCAGGAAGGGTACTGAATATTTAGGAAACGCAAAAAGCTATTCATCTTCTGCTTCCAAGCCACTGCCTGAGGTCAGTTTGGCAGGGATCCTTTTGATAAAAATGTTTTCATCAACATAGTGGAAGCACTTTTGGTAAAAATGCAATAGCAGTCTGTTTACTTTTTTCTATTTTAGAAACAAGTGGGAATTTGTTTTTGAAACACAAAATAACAACACTCATGACATGCAAGGTTTTTGTCCCCCTGAACAGGGGGTCCCAAACAGGTAAACTGTATGTTGGAAAGTCCAACCTAAAAAGGGTGGACCTTCCAACACAATTACCTTAGTGGCCCACTATCTGATTGACTATCAGCAGAGAAAGAAGCACCAACATTAGAAACTTGGTGGTTCCCCATCTCTAAATAAGATGGGGGAACCACGGTTGAGCAGACACTGATCTGAATTCGGCACTCACTCCTACAATCCTAAATGAGGCCCTAAGACTTTATTTGATTTGGTTTTTAACCTCAAATCTCTGCTTAAAGAACAATCATGAAATTCTACCTACACATTGCTCTATATCCGCATGAAGTGTAATGTCCGCTATATGTTCAAAGAGTTCTATCAAAACGCAAGCCCCGGCACCACGTGTAGACACCAACATCATTACTTACAAACATGATAACACTACTAGCTAACAACTATCAACCACCCTCTCTTCCAAAGATCTTCTGGTCACCCTCAGTTTCGAGGGAAGATCACTGTTGTAGTGGTACTTTGTTCTGGAACGGTTTTGAACCAAGATACCAACGCTGTAACATATAGAGTTTATTTTCAAATGCAACAATAGAATTTAGTAGAAAACCGGTTTGGGGAAATACCGTCTGTGCATTGCATCAGGTCAGTTTTTTTGGAAGATTGTTTACAAATCATGAGCAAAATAAAATAAAGTACAATATTAGTCTTTGCAGCTATTTCAAGCACACGGCCCCATCATTGTACTTGTTTGCACAATGGCCTTCTGTTAGGTCCTGGAGAAAAGTTTCAGTGCAAAAACCCAGGATTGAGAGCAATTTGTATGAAACTCTTGTGATATGTGCAAAAATGGCTTACACAAAAATGGTGCCACCAAACTCCGCAAAGGAATCTGGGTACAAAAAAATAATACTAATTACAAAGGGCGTTTTTGTTTTTACAAATATTCAGCATTTTTTACAAAATATATTAGGGTAGAAAATGCATTTGCTACCAGGTATGAATGCAAAAGATTAATGAAAAAAAGATTGTGTGACTGTCACTTCTTCAAAGTGTATTTATTTCTAATCCATATTTTTTATAGGGTGAACATTTCCTAAATGATTCCTGGCACACAGCATGTGTCCCGTTTTACACTCTGCATGGTATTTGTAATGAAGCCTTTAGTATTTAGATGGCTTCTACCAAATGCACCAATCTTTATTAGTGCACATACAACAATAAAATAAACGAATGAAATGCTTTCGAAAGTCAACAATATATTTTACGAAATCTGAGCTACATTTTTTGACTGAACTCATATTAATTCTATTTTATAAACAGTTTTTGTTTAGTTATACCACTATTCAACTTACATTTCTTGCCTTTTCAAGGTACAACTTATATCTTTCCTCCATTGCTTTCATATCGTCGTCTTTCTTTCTCAATGCCATCTCAAGTTCCTCGATTCTTGAAGCTAGATGTATATAGAAAGATGCATTAATCAAAACAGAGTGGTTCACAAAATAACGGGCCAGTTTACAATGACTTGCTGTACAGTAAATCAGATGGGCAGAGCATCTCACCTTGAAAAAGAGCCCATGCTTTACATATCTCACTTTGAAGCTCGCACTAAAAAAACACCCAGACCTACCGGCTTAACCAGTGCGTTGCGTGCCTATGTTGTTCTGCATTGGTAAAAAAGACAAAAGAAATGCTTGTTTGGGGATGCTGAACAAAAAAACCTGCCTAAATAAATAAATAAATAAATTGATGTATATATCTGTAAAAGCAAGCATGTGTCATCATGCCATGACACGGTCAACATTTTTTTATTTTTTGCTCACAGGTGGCAGATGCCCATCTTGGATTGATTTTTAAAAAAGGAATAAAATGAGCACAAAAACATTTTTAAAGAAAGCATCGGCCTGATTGATATTGAAGTGACTGGCACTAAAAAAAAAACTGTAATAGGGAAGGGCATTAGGGGGCAACAGAGGAGTAGGAAACAGGAATATCGATCAGTAAAGCAGAGAAGAGTGACAGAGGCGTTTTGTAACAGGGGTGGAAAATAATACTAAAACAAGCACTTGCAATGCATTGGGTCTCGCGTTTGGTCGAGTAAGAGCTATCTGCGTTGTAAATTTCTAATTTCTTGCTAAATGAATTGAAAATAATAAGTAAAACAGAAGTCTGCTCCCAGTCAAACGTATTATCAGCAAAAATGCAAATATCCATGTAAAAAGGTCGATGTGATGTAACGTGCTCGACTACTAGCCAGCGAGATCGTGGTGCATAGGAAATAAACAGAAAAAGTAGTCCAGAAACCATACGGAAAACACAGAGCCTTGTATGTTTTCAGTAGTTGGCCGCTGCCCTCAAGGAGGGCTAAACACCAGAAAAGGCATGACGTACGCATACCTTCTACTAACGAAAGCAAGCGAATTTTAAAAGGCAGGCCCAGAAACCAACCAAACTAATGGGTGTGTGGTGGTCGTGGTTAGAAGCCCATAGAGAGATTACAGCAGGAAAAGAGCGCTTTGCACTCGACCCTAAAAAACAAAACAGATTGGAAGGTGTGAGGGAAGCTACAGAAGAGTAGGAGGTGGGGATGCAATGCTAAGCACTGCTAAAAGTAAAACAATAAAGACGTTCACTGAATGTAAATACTGGAAGGATACAAGTCTCTTCAAAAGGATGGCAATGACGCTTTGTAACATGGAGGGACAAACACAAGAAGAAGAAGCAAAGCCATCAAACAAGAAGTAAGTAAATGAAAGTTTCAAGAAAGCCAGCCCATGGCAAGCAATGGCCTGACCCAAATCCCACTGTAAGCCCTCTATAAATTTTACCCCAGCAGAAAGCTATCTCTTGGTGAGACCTCACAAATCTAAATTGCAAGAAAACAATGTGTTTAACAATCCATCCAAATATTCCACAATTAAAAATCACAAAGAGATTCACAATGATACGCGGAAGAACAGATATGGAAACATGCAATTAAAAGTGTTTATCATTAACTAACACAAGCACCATAAAAGGCACTAATGAACAATGCAAACAAAAGATCATAAAAATTACAGGAGTATGTTACATTTGCAGCACTGCTATCATCACCAACCAGGCTGCATGCTCATGTGCACGCTCACAGGCACTAAAAAAGCAGTACCAAATGCTCCTAAAAAGTGAATGTTATCAACCATGCTCATCATAACAGTAAGCCACAGGACATCTGACTCCTCGACATGCAACTTCAATTGAGACAAATACTGATATGAAACCATGGGACAAAGAAATACCACCAGAAAACCAGATTTATTCAAAATGCAACACAAGTACATCGATTGGGAATGTCAATGGAGATTCATCCTCCACAATGACGTCATCAACAACCTGCAACAGTTCAAATCAACATTACTTCTTAGCTAGAAAAAATAAATCACATGCTATGTTAAAAGAAATGAAGACGATGAGAGCAGAATGGAAAAGCTTTGGTAATGATCTTTCTTGTGGCTATTCTAACTACCAGCAGATTCTTCAATTCTTTAATATCCCAAGCGCTAGAATGGATTTGAAACGTCAGATATAGCTCTCCTTTTCCAAAAGAAGGCACTGGCTCCATCTCAATGCCAGAAACAGAGTTGTGTTGACATTACTGGAGCCATATAATGCCCAGCCCAGTATCTTAACATTAGTTCTAGTAAATTTTTATCTGCATACTTCAAGGTGGAGATGAGGAAAGACATCAGAACGTATGATTGATGAATCAGCAATCGATTGTGGAACCTTACTAACTGGTCTATAGCCATCTTTCAGAACAAAAAGAACTCCATGTGGACACCTTGCAAATCTCAGCCACAGGCCAGCCCCTGGCCGAGGCTGTGGTAGATTTTGCCCTGTGCAATGGGCTTAGATTCCCTCAGGTTTCTTCTTTTTTTTAAGGGAATAGTATCTCTTAATGCACAACAAAATCCAGTGGGATAAAATCCTCTTCTAGAACATCTTGCCGTGCTTACTGCCCAAGTATCCTAGAAAAAGCTGATCCAAATAATAGTAGAAACATACCAGGGGGCCATCCAGTGCAACCGTTCCTCCTCTTTGATGGATGGGTGGCAAGCTGAAAAGTGTGACCATATGGAAGGGAGTCACCACCTTGAGAAGGAAAGACACTTTAGTTCTGAAGACAAGTTCTTCCACAAAAAAGTAAACGTAAAGTGGGCGGACACTCAGTGCCTGTAAATAACTGACATGCCTCGCTGAGGTAATGCAACCAGAAAAACAGTTTTGAAAGTCAATAAACGAAACACAACTGTGAAAGGGCTCAAAAGGAGCACCCATCAAAATGGTCAAAGCAAAGTTCAAATCCCATGGGGCATGACAAGGGGAGTTGAAGGAAACATATTTGTCAGTCCTTTCAGGAATCTCATCACAATAGGTGACTTTAACAGAGATGTTTGATCCAGAAGGCCTAAAAAATGGCAAGGCTGCCATATACTCATTAATAGTGGCCTCCAAGCACCACAGCTGAGACACCAAGGGTGCAATCTGGAGGATATCATACAGGCAAGCCCTCATGGGGTCTGCATGTTGAGTAGCACACACTAATCTGTTCGATCTCTTAGAACAGGCCTACTTCATGGAGGGCCGTCAAGCAAAAAGGATCACATCAACCAACTTCGGTGGCAGCTAGAATGAGATCAGGTGTCCTTACAGTGTTGCTCTTGTTTAAACTAAGAGGAAATGATGCCAAGGAATGCAGCATTCTTAGTCTGAATAATGAAGTAGTTAAGGCACTTCCCAGATATCAAATAAAAGCACACGTATAAATGAAAATAATCATCTAACTCAAATGAAATGAAACATTTACATATGTCAGAATAATCAAAGGAGTTTAGCAATCACATGCCAAAATGTGCAATACATCGAAAGTAAATGTATACATAAGCTAAATATTTAGGATTAAAATACATCACCATGAGGCATGAATCCATCATCCTTGTCAGCAACAAGCCAGGGAACCCTCAAACAGCTGAGGCAGGAGACCTTCTCCAAATGGGATTTCCTGGGTAGTGCGTGCACTCCACGGGTGAGTTCCTGTCTCAGCGCTAAGTTTCCCCATCTTTTATACCTTAAACTAACTCAAGAGGAAGATTCTAGTAACCCCCCCTCCCTTCTGTCAAGGAATTCAAATGCTATCTGTACTTGGTTTGTGTTTAAAGCAAACAAAAGAACTGAACAGGCCCCAATGCTAATTCTTGAGAGAGCTGTACATTTCTCTGATGAAAACATTCTCAGCCTTGTACTCTCCTATCGCACCTGCATCCCCCATAATATGTTCTAGCATGGTATGAGCCTGCTCGGCTGAGAAGAGCAAAAACACGTTCAGTGTGGAAAACAAGCTTTGTGTGGAAAACCCCGGCACCGCTGGCGTGACGCAACTAAAGCTAAGTACAAAATGGAGTTAATGGTCAGGATGGAGTCAGTGGTCAAATTCACATAGCATAACACCCACTCTCCAGGTATGAAGTTGTAGGTTCTGAAAGTTGGAGTGCAGAACCTCAATCAATCAATCATAGATTTGTAGAGTGTGGCTAATCACCCATAGGGTCTCAATGCGCTGTTTGTGGGTATGCTGCTCAGTCGAAGTGCCAGGTCTCGAGGTCCTTCCTGAACTGCTTCAATGATGCGATCTGCCTGAGCTTGAGAGGCAGCGTGTTCCATGTCTGGGCTGCCAGGTAGAAGGATCTTCCTCCTGCTGTGCTTTTCTGGATCTTGGAGACGGCTGCAAGGTCGAGCTGGGAGGAGTGGAGATGTCTATTGGGTACGTAGAAGGCGAGGCGGTGGTTAAGGTAGTCCTTTGTTGTGCAGTGCCCTGTAGCTGTGGATCAGGAGTTTGTATGTGATGCGCTTGTTGACTGGGAACCAGTGTAGGTCTCTAAGGTGGGAGAGATGCATGCGGTGTGGGGGAATGTCCAGGATGAGTCTAGCAGCTGCATTCTGGACTCTTTGTAGTCTTGATTCAAGTTTCTTGGTGATGCAGGCATAGAGTGCGTTGCCATAGTCAACTTTGCTGGTGACGAGTGCGTGGGTGACTGCCTTCCTTGTGTCGGTGGAAATCCACTTGAAAATTTTCCGCAGGAGTCGGAGGGTGTGAAAGCATGACAAAGAGATGGCATTGACATGGCAGGTCATGGATAGAGAGGAGTCCAGAATGATGCCTAGGTTGCGTGTGTGGTCCGTGGGGGTGGGGGCGTTTGCCAGAGCGGTGGGCCACCAGGAATCATTCTAGGCAGAAAGGGTGGGCCCGATTATGAGCCTTTCTGTACTGTCCATGCTGAGTTTGAAGCAGCTGGCCTCCATCCAGGCGGCAACTGCTCTCATCCCATTGTGGAAATATCTCTTGGTCTTTTCAGAGTCCTCGGACAGGGACAGGATCAGTTGGGTGTTGTCAGCATAGGAGACTATGTTTAGCCCGTGTTGTTTGCTGATTTTGGCAAGCGGGCCATGTAGATGTTGAAAGGCATCGGGATGAGTGAAGATCCTGCGGCTCTCCACAGCATGTGTCTTTGGGTACTGACGTGAAAAGCGGTAGTCTGACACTCTGTGTTCTTCCAGTGAGGAAGGACCTGATCCAATCAAGTGCATTATCTCGGATGCCAGTGTTGTGTAGTCTGTCGCTGAGGGTGGAGTGAGAGACTGTGTCAAACACAGCTGAAAGGTCAAGGAGGATGAGTGCGGCCATGCCTCCGCATCTAGTATGATGCGTATGTCGTGGGTGGCTGCTAAGAGTGCGGTTTCGTTGCTGTGGTTGCTTCTGAATCCGGACTGGGATGGGTCCAGGATACAGTGTGTCTTGAGGAATTCAATGAGTTGCTGGTTGACGGCCTTCTCCGTTACCTTGGCTGGGAAAGGGAGCCGAGAGATGGGTCTGTAGTTCTTCAGCTACCTAGGGTCAGCTGTAGGTTTCTTGAGTAGCGGGTTGATTTTGGCGTGCTTCAAGTCTGAGGGGAAGGTGAAGGTCTTGAAGGATCGGTTGATAGTTTGTCAGAGCTCCGGTGCTATGGTGGTGCTGCGCAGGTTGAAGATATGATGAGGACACGGATCAGAGGGTGCTCCTGAGTGGATGAAGTTCATCAGTCTTTGGGTGTCTTCTTTGGTGATAGGGGTCCAGGAGTTCAGTATCTGGTGAGGTATTAGGTCTGTGGTGGTGAGCGATGCTGGTGGGTTTTGGTTCCTGAAACCTACATAGAAAGAAGCTGACGAGGTCATTGCACAGGTCTTGGGAGGGAGGGATGGATGAGGTGTCTCCCCTGGAGTTCATGAACTCTTTGACGATGGCAAGTTGCTCTTTGAAGTTGTTGAGTGCTGGTGTTGAGGTGTGCCTGACAGGCGTCTTTTTTGGTGGCTTTGATGTTCTGGTGGTGTATGGTGACTGCATTCTTGTAGGCTGTGTGGTCTTCGGTTGATTTGCTGATCCTCCATTTCCGTTCCAGTCATCTGCAGGAGCGTTTAAATTCCTGTAGGTGTGCCGTAAACCATTTCAGTGTTTTGCTCTGTCGATATCCTGCTGTTTTCCTAAGGGGGGCTATGTTGCCAGTGCAGTTCGATAGCCGGCGGTGTAGACTGCGTATGGCTTCAATGGCATCCGGTGCGTCCGGTGGGAGGGCATGGTTGAGAGGGTTGGTGAGTTGTGCTTCCGTGACTTTGCCTCTGCATCTGCAGGGTAGCGGGGGGCATAGTGGTGTGCTGTGTTCTTTTTGTAGGTAAAGTGGACGCATTTGGGGTCGGTCCAATGGTGTTCGTAGGTGTGACAGATGGTGATTTTGTCCCCTGCTAAGAAAACGGGGTTCAGAATGTGTCCGGTCCTGTGGGTGGTGACATTGACGAGTTGTTTGAGGCTGAGAGTTGTGATGTTGTCCAGGAGGTTTGTGGTGTTGGGGTCATCGTGGGTATTGAGGTGGAAGTTGCGGTCACCGAGTAGGATGTAGTCAGAGGAGGTAAGTGCTTGGGGGGTGACGAGGTCGGCAATGTCTTCGCAGAACTGGGGTTGGGGTCGGGGTCAGGGCAACCTATAGATGAGGGTGCCCCGGAGTGAAGTCTTTGGGTTGGTCTGAATCTGGAAGTGTAGGTGCTCGTGGGTTGACTGAGACCGCAACTCATTGGTGGTTGTCAGGTGGAGGTTGTTCTTGTAGACTATGGCGATGCCTCCTCCAGGTCAGTGGGCTTTGTCCTTGCGGATGATTCTGTAGTTGTCCTGGATGGCCGTGGTGATGTCTGTGGCGGCGGTTGGGGTGATCCATGTCTCCGTGAAGAAGGCGACGTCCTGGGCTGTTGAGTCGAGGAGGGGGCTGTTGAGTCGAGGAGAATCTGCACCTCCAACTGAGAGCATGGGACACAGGGAGAGGTACAGGAGCTCTGCATACAACACCCTTCTAGGCCAATCTAAGGTAATGAAGATGACATGGGTCCAGCCTTGGTGAACTTTCCTCAGAACCCAAGTAATCAATAGAATGAAAGGAAACATGTAGTGAAGTGGAAAATTCGACTTCAATCGAAACAAGTCCCCCAAGGCTCCCTGCAACAGACACAAAACATCAGGCAATGAGCATTGTCTTGATCAGCAAGAGCTCCACCTGAGGTGTGTCTCACTGCGCAAAGATGCCTTCAACAACCCTTTGGATTAAGCCAGAAGTAATGGTCGGCAAGATGACACCAACTGAGGCTGTTAGCCCTGGTATTCAGAGAGCCTGCTCTATGATTAGTGCTTAGTAACATTCAATTCTGGTGTGCCCAGACTAGAAGCCTTAGCTCCAACAGAGGTGAGACCCCACTCTTCCCAGTGAAGGGAGGAAGGCTCTGAGGGGTAGCTGCACTTCCCTCAGTTCGAGCAGATTGATGTGGAGTACCTGCTCCTCCAGGGAAAAGGTCTCTGATCTCCAATTCCCTTGGATGCGCACAGTAGCCAAGGATGGATACATCCATCACTACTGTGGCTGCAGCTGGAGAAGGGCAGAAGGACATCCCTTGAACCAGGTTCCCCTCTGTGATTACCAGTCCAAGTCTGCTGCAGTGTCCCTGGAGATAGCAATGTTATCAGCCATATCTCCCTTGTGCTGGAACCACTGCCTGTGGAGGCACCCTCATGTTCCAGTGTCCGTGTATGACCAGGAGGATGGAAAAATCCAGCAAAACCCACAGGAACAGCACCATCAGGACTGGAATCCAACCTTCAGTCCGAAACATCAGACTCCTATCTTGAATGTTTCAGATCCTATGTGGAGGAGGAAAACTTCAGAGTGATGTTGGTTCCAGTACTACCCCCATAAAGAGGAGGCAATAAAAGGGTTCTTGGTGAGACTTGGGCATGTTGATGGAAAAAACCCAAGTTGAACAACAGGAACACCACTGATGCTTGCATGTGGTGTGACAGGTTATATGACGGAACACCGAATCTTAAACTACTACTAACCTTAACAACGAGGTCGGAACACCGACCTCGTCTTTACTACTAATGATTTTCCACGAATGCCTTAACAACGATATTTTGTTGTAAAGGCATTCCTGATAAAATCATTAGCAATAGGCACCATTCACCCTACATCCCTCACCCCACCCCCCCAACCCCACCCCAAAACCTAAAACCCCCTGACCCCCCACCCACTCCCCAAAACCAAAAACGCCCCACCCCCCCAACCGCACCCTAAAACCTAAAACCCCCTGACCCCCCACCCACTCCCCAAAACCAAAAACGCCCCACCCCCCAACCCCACCCCAAAACCTAAAACCCCCTAACCCCCCCACCCACTCCCCAAAACCAAAAACGCCCCACCCCCCCAAACCCACCCTAAAACCCCCTGACCCCCCACCCACTCCCCAAAACCAAAAACGCCCCACCCCCCCAACCCCACCCTAAAACCCCCTGACCCCCACCCCCTCCCCAAAACCTAAAACCCCCCACTTACCTGATTCGTCACCTTGTCATCTGCGTCGTCCTCCTCAGCCGACTCCCTTGTTTGTACCTTAACCATGCATGTTCGTTGTTCAGGACATGCGTGGTTAAGGCACAAAATAAAGAAGTCGTGGTTAAAGAAAGCGTTGTTCCGCTTTCGTTAACCAGGACTTCGTTATAAATAATTCGGCATAAAGGTTGTTTACCGGTGTGACACCAACTTCGGTGATCCATCTTTAAGTAGCCATCCATCGAGACAGGGGAATGCTGGGAGTCTCAACTTCCTGAAATGGGCCGTGACCACTGCCATCACCTTCGTGAAGATGAAAGTGTAGATGTCAACACAAATGAGAGGATCGCAAACTGATAGTGAGTGGACCCTATCACAAATCACAGGTACCTCCTGTGAGGCAGCAGGATCAGTATGTGAAAGTACATATCCTGCAGGTTGAGGAACACTATCCAGTCTCCCACTTCTATCGCAAGTAGAATCTGAGCCAGGGGCAGAATATTGATCTTTTCAATGCACAAATAAACATATAGCAGCCTGAGGTCTAAAATCAGATAACGTCAGCCTTCTATTTTGGGAAACACGTAGTTCAGAGCGTAGCAATTTTGCTCAATTTCCTGCTACTAGCTCCACCACTCCTTTCTGCAGCAGGGCTGCCACCTCCTGCTGCATTATCCATAAATGTTCCTCTTACGCAAGAACAGTTGGGGTAATATATGGAGTGGTTTCTGTTGGAATGGTACAGCATACCCTCTTTCTATGATGTAAGGGCCTCTGGAGATGATACCTGTCCCCTCATGGGCTACGCATGCTCCTTTGAGGGTGAGCTAAAGCACCTTAGCTGGTGGTGCTTGGGAGAAAGAAGAAAGATGCATCTGGTGACTTCTTCCCTTGTCTCTGCCATTGTACCACTGCATAAATGGGTTCTGCTAACGATAGACTGGCCCTGTCTGTATCAGAAACCCTTAGAGAAGCCCTCAAACTTCTGAACTTTGCGAAAGTCCTTTAACAGCAACTAAAGCCCTTCACAGTCAGCCACATTCTTCCCAGCCTTAAAATGCTCCAAGACTGCGTCTGCTTTGTCTCCGAAGAGACCCATTAGAGCATCTTGGACAATGCCAGAGAGGCATATAGAGTGCAGCCAGGTGATGGTGCAGGGCTTCCGAAGATCCTATTGCCCTGGCCACCAAGCCTGCCGTGTCTGGACCGTCCTGATTAATTGCCTGGACGGTTCCTGGCCATTGCAGATGATCTCCACAAAATGGCAGTCAAGAAGGGTGGGGACAATCATTGCTGCCATGCCCCACAAACCATGAGTATAGCATGTTAAGCAGGCATGCAGTAATCAGGGACTGCAATCCCAGGCTGCCCATAGAGAACCCCTTCCCTATCCCCTTCAGAGTTCTGAATTCCCTTGCCAGTGGGTGAATAGGAGAGGATCCTGGATTGAGTTTGGGGGAGGAAGAAGTCTGTACTTTGAGAATGAGACTCTCCAAGAAAAGATGGACCAAAAGAAGTCGTGGTGCTACAAAACTTTGGAACAGAGACCAAGGAGGAAGTGGCAAAGCACAGAGATTTGCAAGGAAAATACCTAATGAACAGCTAGGATGTATAGTCCTTATGTGAAGATGAGTGGACCGCCTTATGGCAGAAACAGAGTGCCTTAAATAGGCATCTATTTTGAATGGGGAGCCAGTGAATTACCTTAAAATGCACAAAAATACTAGAATATTTTAGTACTAATCTGGCTACCACGTATCAATCACGTTTTAGCCTGTGAGACGAAGTTCCAAAAAGAAGGTGCTACAATGGCCCAATCTGCATACAATCAGTGACTGGATCACGTTGCCTGAAGAAATATAAATTAGAGAAAAGATTTTATCAGTATTTTCATAATTAGGAAAGAAGTGGAAGTTTCAAGGTATGTGCATCAATAGACAGATTAGCACAACAATGACTCCTAGGTTATGGATGTTTATAGCAGGACAAGGGCTAGCATCCAGAGAATGATGCTACCAAGATGATGACCAAGAGGAAGAATTTCTGAACACCAAAATCTTGGTTTTATCCGCGGCTGAGTCGAAGTGAGTTAGTGTTCATCCAATGGGTGACTGCTACCATGAAGGATTTGAAGTAGTTTTGAAGGGAATCAGAACCATCTTCCAAATTAAGAATTAGTTGAGTATCGTCAGCATAAGTAAAAAATTGGAAGTAAAATGATGATCTTAGATCCTCTACAGGTGCCACACACAGAATAAAAAAAGGCCGGACTAAGAGCACAGCCCTGTGAAACTCCATACCCTAGGACCATAAAACACAAGAAGGAAGTGGTTTAGTAGGATTGCCTTTGACTGGGATTTCAAAAAGGAGCTAAACCAGTCAAGGAACATACCTTGCGAACCGGATAGGTGGAGCCTGTGCACGTGGATGTTATCGGCGACCGTATCAAAAGACTCCAAAAGATCTAAAAGAATGAGGCCACAGAGCATTCACAATCCTTGATCATTCAGATGTCATTAACGACAGCGATTAACATGCTCAATGTACTCTTGGTAGACCTAAAGCTGGATTAGAAAGCATTGATAAGGTTGTTATTCTCAATTTGTTGGGACAGCTGGCAATTAACCCAATGTTCCAATACCTTTGCCAACCCAGGAAAGAGGGAGAGGGGAGGATAGTTGTAAAGGATCCCAGGATTCAAGTTGAGCTTCTTTGGGAGTGGGACAAGAAGTATACAGAAAGACAACACTGTGCTAGTGTTAGACCTGACAGTTTTAGGGTGGTTCCCCCCCAGCTTTTTGCCTACCTCCCCCATGTTTCTGACCTCGTTTTTGCTAGTATTAGGACTCTGTATACTTTATCACTGCTAACCAATACTAAAGTGCTTGTGCTCTCTCCTCTTAAGCAACAAGTTCTTACCTTCGGTAGCGGCTTATCTGGTAGAGGCACATTCTAGATGCAGATTCCTTACCTTAGAATTTCCCTCAGGCATCAGACTGGATCCGGAGATTTTTCTTCGAGCAGTACCCTTGCACGCCGTCAGGTGGTGCTGGTCGACTCCACATCCACTGTAGGCATGGTGGTCGCCTTGATGACATTGCAGTTGTACTTAAGCGCCACCCCAGAGCGCTGACGTTAGTTTCTTTTCATGACTTTCCACGCCAGAGCGCAGAGCCTTGAAGAACACTCAAATTGGCGCACCAGAGCTAGGGCCCTAAAAGGGAAATCTGTGTCCCTAGAAATCAGTTCACAAGCGGGGAGGATGGGTGGGCCGGTAAGGAATCTTCACCTAGAATATGTCTCTACCAGGTAAATCGTTACCACAGGTAAGTAACTTGTTCATCTGATAGAGACTTCTAGTTGCAAATTCCTTACCTTAGAATAGATACCCAAGCAATACATTCCTTGGAGGTGGGCTGCGAACCCAGATCATACTAGGACCGAATGACCAAATAAGCAGGCTCTGTGGACCTGACTGTCCAGGCAGTAATGTTTTGTGAACGTGTGCAGAGAGGCCCACGTTGCTGCCTGGCAGTTGTCCAGGATAGGAACTCTGCATGCTAACGCCGTGGTAGCAGCAGTTGCACTGGTTGAGTGAGCACACAAGCCCTCATGTAGTTGCTTCTATGCCAGAGTGTAGAACATTTTGATGCAGAGCATTACCCATCGTGAGATGGTACATTTCTGCATCTGCCCCCGTTGCATTTTGCAATGTACATTTTTACATTTCTGCATCTGCCCCCGTTGTGCCCCGTCTGCCTCCCTGCGGCCCCGCCCCCCTCGCACTCCCATTCGCCGCTCCCTCCCACCTCCCGCCTCCCAGCTGCTCCTCACTCCCCCCTCCCTTCTTAATGGCTGGCGCTGCGCGTCGCGAGTGAGCGACCTCTGACCTGCCTTAGGTCTAGAGCTCGCCCCCCACGTCCGCAGCACCAACCTGCTGTCTCCTGCCCCTGACCCCCGCCCACGCTGCTGCTAGCGTGTTCAAGGCCCTCCTCCACCCGCAGGCATCCTCCTGCGCCTCATCCCTGGTGTCTAGTGGGCTCTAGTAAGCTTCACTTGTCCCGTGTGCCGCTTTTCGCCGTCCTGTAAGTGTTTTTCAAATTTTCTGCGCCTTGCCTCCTTGCGCTTCTGCCCCCATTGTGCCCCTTCTGATTGTGCCGCTTTTCACCGTCCTGTAAGTGCATTTAAATTTTTTTCAAGCACCTTGCCTCCTTGCGCTTCTGCCCCCGTTGTGCCCCTCTGATTGCTGTACCCCAATTGTAACTTGTGCCATAATTGTATTTTGTGCCTGTTTTTACTGTTTTGTGCCTTGCTTTTTTCCCTGGTTTTCGCCCCTTGGGCGCTCCCCCTTGCCGATCTCCCCTTGCCGCTGCCTCCCTGTGGCCCGCCCCCCTCGCGCCCCCATTTGCCGCTCCCTCCCGCCTCCCGCCTCCCAGCTGCTCCTCCCTCCCCCCCTCCCTTCTTAATGGCTGGCGCTGCGCGTCGCGAGTGAGCGACCTCTGACCTGCCTTAGGTCTAGAGCTCGCCCCCCACGTCCGCAGCACCAACCTGCTGTCTCCTGCCCCTGACCCCCGCGCACGCTGCTGCTAGCGTGTTCGAGGCCCTCCTCCACCCGCAGGCATCCTCCTGCGCCTCATCCCTGGTGTCTAGTGGGCTCTAGTAAGCTTCACTTGACCCTTGTGCCGCTTTTCGCCGTCCTGTAAGTGTTTTTCAAATTTTCTGCGCCTTGCCTCCTTGCGCTTCTGCCCCCGTTGTGCCCCTTCTGATTGTGCCGCTTTTCGCCGTCCTGTAAGTATATTTCTATTTTTTTCAAGCGCCTTGCCTCCTTGCGCTCCTGCCCTAGTTGTGCCCCTCTGATTGCTGTACCCCGATTGTAACTTGTGCCATAATTGTATTTTGTGCCTGTTTTTACTGTTTTGTGCCTTGCTTTTTTCCCTGGTTTTCGCCCCTTGGGCGCTCCCCCTTGCCGATCTCCCCTTGCCGCTGCCTCCCTGCGGCCCCGCCCCCCTCGCGCCCCCATTCGCCGCTCCCTCCCGCCTCCCGCCTCCCAGCTGCTCCTCTCTCTCTCCTCCCTTCTTAATGGCTGGCGCTGCGCGTCCGCGCCGCTGGCGCGCCGGAGGCACGCCAGAGGCAAGCCCGTCTGCGCCCATCCGCGCCTGGACCGCGCCCAGCGCCACCCCCCCTGGTCCGCACGCCCCCCCGCACCCCCAGCCTTCGCTACTCGGCCAGCGAACTCCTCGCCCTCAACCCTGGCTCCGCCACAGAATGCTTCCAGGCCACCCCGAAGCACACCAAAGGACCTTTTTCTTGCCGCACCTGCAACTTCACCTGCAACAGAACAACGAAGCCAGCAACAACCAACACAAACCACCTGCACTGCATCCTCCTCAACACACGCTCCACACGAAAGCACGCCATTGAGCTCTGGGACCTGCTCAACACCGCCGCCCCAGACGTAGCCTTCCTAACCGAAACCTGGTGGAACGACTCCTCGGCCCCAGACATCGCCATCGCCATCCCTGACGGCTACAAGATCACCAGAAGAGATCGCACCAACGGAATCGGCGGAGGAATAGCCATCGCCCACAAATCTACCCTCAAGATCCACACCCACACGGACAACACCCTCAAAACAGCCGAACACCTCCACTTCCAGATTCACACGGACCCCAACACTACCCTCAGAGGAACCCTCATATACTGTCCTCCAGGACCAAGAGCCCCCTTCAGCGACACCATCTCCGACCTCGCAAGCACCCACGCCCTCGCCTCTTCAGACTACATCCTCCTGGGAGACCTTAACTTCCACCTGGAGAACAACAATGACGCCAACACTGCATCACTGACCACCAACCTCTCCAACCTCGGACTCCGTCAACTGGTCAACACACCCACCCACATCGCCGGCCACACCCTTGACCCACTCTTCACTGCAAGCAACCACATCTCATTCAGCCACACCTCCGAACTCCACTGGACTGACCACCACTGCGTCCACTTCACGTTCAAGAAAAACACCGAACACCACCGCACCCCTCTACCGCCTCACCGCCGCTGGGGAAAAGTCACCGAAGATCAACTAGCCAGCACCCTCGCCAAAAACCCACCACCCGACCCCACCGACCCGGACTCCGCCGCTATCAACCTCCAACAATGGATCCTCAACTGCGCCAACATCCTAGCACCACTCAAGAGACCCACCGTCAACCAAGAAAAGAAAAAAACAGCCTGGTTCACAGATGAACTGACCACCTCCAAACGCACCTGCCATAAACTCAAGAAGAAATGGATCCTCGAGCGCACACCCGACAACCTTGCTACCCTCAAGGAAGCCAACCGCGAACACCACCCACTGATCCGACTCGCCAAACGCTCCCACTTCACAGAACACCTTAACAACAACGCTCACGACTGCAAGGAACTCTTCTGCATCGTGAAGGAACTCTCCAACCCCAACGCCAACGTCAACGATGTCCCTCCATCCCAGAAACTCTGCGACGACCTCTCCACCTTCTTCTACCAGAAAATCGCAGCCATCCACGACAGCTTCAACACCACACCTCCGCCAGACCCCACCCCCAACAACTCCTCCCACGCCGACCGCATCACCACCTGGACCCAAGTAGACGACGCCGATACCCTAAAGACCATGAACTCCATCCACTCAGGATCTCCCTCTGACCCCTGCCCACATCACGTTTTCAACAAAGCCGACGTCACCATCGCCCCCAAACTCCGCAAGATCATCAACCTTTCCTTCAACACCGCTACCTTCCCGGACAGCTGGAAGCACGCAGAAATCCAACCCCTCCTCAAGAAACCTAAGGCTGACCTCAACGACCTCAAAAACTTCCAACCGATCTCCCTCGTCCCTTTCCCAGCGAAAGTCATCGAGAAGATCGTCAACGCACAGCTCTCCCACTACCTCGAAGACAACTCCATCCTAGACCCTTCCCAATCCGGTTTCAGACGCAACAACAGCACAGAGACTGCACTCCTCGCCGCCACAGATGACATCAGACAACAAATGGACAACGGCGAAACCTCAGCCCTCATCCTCCTAGACCTCTCCGCTGCCTTCGACACGGTCTGCCACCGCACCCTACTAAATCGCCTCCACGGTATCCAAGACAAAGCCCTCAACTGGATCTCCTCTTTTCTCTCCGGCAGAACCCAGAGAGTCCGACTCTCACCCTTCTGCTCCGAAGCCACCAACCTCATCTGTGGCGTCCCCCACGGCTCATCACTAAGCCCAACGCTGTTCAACGTCTACATGGCCCCCCTCGCACAACTGGCCCGCCAGCACAACCTCAGCATCCTCTCCTACGCCGACGACACCCAGCTCATCCTCTCCCTGACCAAAGATCCTCTCACCGCCAAAGCCAACCTCCATGAGGGACTGAAATCCATCGCCGAATGGATGAGCAACAGCCGCCTGAAACTTAACTCCAACAAGATGGAAGTCCTCATCCTTGGTCGCACACCCCCTCGGCCTGGAACGACTCTTGGTGGCCCACCGCCCTGGGCCCCCCACCCACCCCAGCCAGCCACGCACGAAACCTCGGCTTCATCCTCGACTCTGCTCTCACCATGTCCAAACAGGTCAACGCTGTCTCCTCTTCCTGTTTTAACACCCTCCGCATGCTCCGCAGGATCTTCAAGTGGATTCCAACAGGAACTAGAAAGATGGTGACCCAAGCCCTCGTCAGTAGCAGACTCGACTTCGTCAACGCACTCTACACAGGCATCCCAACAAAAGACGTCAAACGACTCCAACGCATCCAGAACGCATCCGCCCGCCTGATCCTCGACATACCCCGCCGATGTCACATCTCCCACCACCTGAAGGACCTCCACTGGCTTCCCGTGGACAAAAGGATCACCTTTAAACTCCTCACCCACGCACACAAGGCACTACACGACACCGGACCCACCTACCTGAACACCAGACTCAACTTCTACGTTCCCTCACGCCAACTACGCTCTGCCAACCTTGCCCTCGCCATCGTCCCCCGAATCCAGCGAAAGACCTCTGGCGGCAGATCCTTCTCCCACCTCGCCGCCAAGACCTGGAACTCACTCCCGACCTCACTACGCCAGACCCAGGACCTCCTCACCTTCAGGAGACTCCTCAAGACATGGCTCTTCGAACGATGGCAGCGACCACACCCCCCCCACCACCCTCCACCCCCCAAGTGCCTCGAAACCCTAACGGGTACATAGCGCGCTTTATAAATTTATTGATTGATTGATTGATTGCACTGACTTCCCTTTTTTCGCACCCACACATCCCACAAAGAGTTGATCGTCCACTAAATCTTTGGTATGATTGAGTTAGGACGCCAACTCTCTTTTTGGATCCAGATGGTGGAGTCTCTCCTCTTCATGAGAGGGATGTGGGGGTGAGTACAAGTAGGCAAAGAAATGGATTGGCCTACGTGAAAAGGGTTGACAACCTTGGGAAGGAAGGAGGCCCTTGTACGAAGCACCACTTTGTCAGGATGGACAAAAAAATGGTGGTTTGAAAGACAGAGCCTGAAGCTCACTCACACTGCAAGCAGAGGTGATGGCAATAAGAAAAAATATTTTAAGGGCCAAGAGCTGCAAAGGACAATTTTGCATCGGCTCAAAAGAGGCACACATGAGATAAGTTAGGACCGGGTTCAAGTCCCATGGGGCATAATGAATGGGGTTGGAGGAGACAAATCAGTAAGGCCCTTCAAGAACTTTACAACAATGGGAGATTTGGACAAGGAAGGTTGGTCTGGCAATCAAAGATAGGTCGAGAAGGCCGACAAATAACCTTTAAGGGTGCCCAAAGCAGAGCCCTGCTGGGCCAAAGAAAGTATGAACAAGATAACCTCAGAGAGAGGTGCAGAAAGGGGGTCAACAGACGTGTTGTTACACCATGCCACAAATTTATGCCAACAACATGTGTATACCCTTCTGGTGGAGGGACGCCTGTCTGCCAAGATAACATCACACACTTCGGGCGGAAGGTCGAAAGCTGTCAACTGTCGCAGCTCAATCTCCACGCCTGTAGGCAAAGATCAGGTGGAGAACCGCCCCCTGCTGCTGCAAAAGAAAATCCTCCCCGAGGGGCAGTCTGATTGGAGGATCAGTTGCCATGCTCAGTAGATCTGGACACCAGACTCTTTGTGTCCAGTCCAGAGCCACTAGGATTACTTGGCCTGGTCATTCTTGATCTTCTTCAGAACTCTGGACAGAAGTGGTATTGGCGGGAAGGCGTAAAGGAGGTTTGAGTTCCACTCGAGACAAAAAGTGCCGCCTTGGAAACTCCAACGCGCAAACCAGCTGACATTGCGTGTTCTCTGCGTAGGAGAACAGATTTAACCAAGGCTTTCCCCGCTGCTGAAAGAGGCCTTGTGTCACCTCCAGATGGAGATGCCATTCGTGATTGACTATGCATCGACGGCTGAGTTTGTCTGTTCTGGCGTTCAGAGAGCCTGCCAGATGTTGAACCACCAGGGTGATTCCCTGATATTCCAGCCACATCCAGAAGCGTACAGCCTCTTGACAGAGGGTCCACTACCCCTCTCCACCCTGCTTGTTGCAGTACCACATGGCGGCAGTGTTGTCTGTGAACACCTGCACCACTCCTCCTTTCAAGGAGGGAAGAAATGCCTTCAATGCAAGCCTGGTCACCTGGAGCTCCAAAAGATTAATGTGGAGTCAGGATTCTGCTGGAGACCAGAGACCACAGATCGTCGCCTCTCCCATGTGGCCGCCCCAGCTGCGGAGTGACGCATATGTCACTACTGTGATCTCTGTATGGGAAGGGAGAAGGGTCTGCTGCTGACCCAATCATGGTTCTATAACCACCAATGCAGATCTTCCGCAGTGCCCTCCAAGATCTAGAGCCAGTCAGGGTACTGCGCCATGGGGCCTGAAAGCACTCCAGAGGGTGAGCTTGCCCAAAGATGAGGTCTTTAGCTTCATAAAATTGCTTCAATTGAGCAGGGATCACCCCCGACAAATATAGGGAGGCATGGGGTGGAACCAGACTCAGGCTCTGCAGGAGAAGTGTGGGAGCAGGGCCTAGAATTGTGGCATCATTCTGGGCCTTTGCCTATGACTGAGTCTGGCGTGATGATGTTGAAGAACTCTTTGAATTTCTGGTCTTCTTCTTCTTGTGAGACTAACCCAATGGAGATTTGGACTTTGGCATGGTTGGCCAGAATGCCTTTGTGAGCATGTCTGGGACCTTCCATGTGACCAGGAGCTGGAGCGGTGCATATTTGTCCGGTGTCGAGCGCTCATGAGCTTTAATGCTTGTTCCCGGATCGCAGGTCAGTCAGTGCAGGCGTTGGCTCCAGGCACCATGAATAAACAAGTGGGGTCTGTTACAGGCACCTACGTCTGGCAAGCTCCACAGGGACATTCCTAGAGCACACTGGAAGCAAATAATTCGAAAAGTGTTGACAAAACGTCAAAGGAAAGCAGACAAAAGGTCACTGAAGTAGCTCTTCGGATCCACGCAAAAGAAAGCAACTAATGTCAGCAGATGGGCGGTGTCCATTATCTTCATGAACACCCGAGTTGCACGGGTAAGATCAAAGGGGGGCACAAAGAACTTAAAGTGCTCCTGGACTATGTGAAACCACGGGAAGTGACTGTGGGATTGCAGAATGGGGATGTGAAAATAGGCATCCTGCAATCCAACGCCACCATATAGTCTCCTGGTCCCGGGCATATAGACCTTGGGCAAGAGTGTGTATCCTGAACTTCTCCTTCCAGAGGAAAAAGTTCAGAGGGCAGAGATCAAAAATGGAATGAAGGCCACCGTACATACCAAGTACCAGCCACTCCCAATCTCTGATGCTGACACCCTCTCCATGGCTCCTTGGCCAAGAGAGATTGAACTTCTCCTCGGAGTATGGACAGGGGGCATCTCAGAGGTGCTGTGGTGTGGGTGGCATACCAGGGGGTTGATACAGGTTGGTAAGGGAGTAACCATATTCGACAATTTGTAGTATCCATTGGTCAGATGAGATGCACCTGCAACCTGGGAGGGTCGGCGGGGGGCATGGGTGTAGAAGCTGATGCAGCTTCTCACTGGGTGATCGTTTGTTAGGAGGGTGACTAAAAGTGGTTTTACTACAGCTGCAGGATAAGGGGCTGGAGTTTGGCTAGATCATTGCCCCTGTGGGCCTGGGCGGTAGCCTACCTCTTCCTCAAAAAGACTGAGAGGTCTGCTGTTGCTGAGGTATGTTCTGGCATTGCCTCTGTTGGTACCCCCCTACAAAAATAGTTGGGGGAGCTGCCAGACAGGTGCAGCTAGAACCCGAGTGTGCAGTGGCTTTGCTTCCCTTAAATTGTATGAGGGCTTAGTTCACCTTTGCTCTGTAAATTCTAGAGTCATCAAAGGGCATGCCCAATAAAGAATGATGGACATCATTAGAGTAGCAAGTGAAGCAAATGCATGCATGGTGCAGAAGCACCATGCTGGTCCTGGCTGCCCTATCCAGACAGTCTGTAGTGTCCAGCCCTGACCATACGGAATATGTTGCTGGGTCCTGGCCATGAATATGGTGAGATGTTGTAAGATGACAGAGGAATCGTTTACTGGACTCCGATGTAAGAAGATGCCCGATTTTGCCAGCACTGCCCACCTAGACAGAGGACTCATTCCAATCCATCTGGACCACACTGAGAGTAGATGACTGTATTTTGAGCTCTGGCACCTGTAGTAGGGTCAGTCTAATTTGATTAGACTCAGTTTAGAAGTGAACACAGGCTGGTGCCGCTTCACACTGTGTGGGGCGTATTTGTACGCTCCGCAAGTTTGTTTCCCGCTGCCTATGGTAATAAGCAAATTATTGTTTTTTCGGTAGCAGGTACTTCTCTCTTCCATGGTCCTGAGGAGGCCCGCATTTACTAAGGGCCGAAATGCATCGACCTTTTGTATTGGAGGAGTTGCTTGAAATCTTAACAATATCTGAAATAATTTAAAGAACACACCTGTTAAAAGAAATGGACAGAAGTATCTACCTGATGTGTTCTTTATTGCAACTATCTCCTATGTGGATTGTTTTATAGACTAAAGATCACAACCACATCAATTTGGATTATAAAGATGATTGAAGTACGATCACAATGAACTTAAATTGTTAAAAGAACTGTTTTTCTGTGTTGTTGTGTATTAATGTCTGTCAGATGTCTTTTTGAAGCAGACTGATGTTTCTATATGTAGGGTTCCTAATTTACTTAACTTTAGACTACTGCGCTATCTGTATGAAGCATCATAAGGAAAATTATTGCATATTACCAGTGACTAATTAAGGTATTCACTGATGAATGGTAGTATTATCTTTCCCTACTATCAATTGTTTTTTTTTGCACAAAACAAGATGTACGTTTTGCAGAATTTCATCCAGGCCAACTGGCTAGATATCCGTCACCATGTCCCACAATTGATGTGAATTTCTCCCCAGCAGCAGCTGATATTGAATGACCTCTGAGCAAGGCTGGCAGACGAAAATCTATGCTTGGCAAATGTTTCCATGTTTTGCAACTCTCTGTCTGGTGGAGTGGTTGGAAACACCTCAGGAATGAGTCTACATGTAGATGCCTGTACCACCAGGTTTTACATCATGGTATTACAGGAGGAAATCCGGATACCCCAAAGCATGACTATGCCATCTTGATATCTGCCCACTGACTGGACCCCAAAATCCTGCCCTTACCCATGTTCCCATTAGTACTTCAAAAAGAGCCTTATTGAAGGGGAGAAGAGGTTCTCGGTTTTTCTGGTCTGGGTGTAGGATCTCAGTTAGCACATACGTTTGGTTCTGTCATTAGCAGAGTAAGGTCAATAACCTCTGCTGTTCTCCTGATTACAGTGGCGAAAGAGGAAGATCTGTTCAGTTGCTGTGCTAGCATTAGAAGAGGAACATTCAATCTATGAAGATGTGTCCAGACCACTAGCATCTTGTACGTCTAGGAAAAGATTCTCATTGTCATATGCTTCCTCTAATATGGATTATCTTCAACATAAGAAGAGAACGTTTCAGAATGTGAATGAGGACACTGGTGTACTTTGTGTGACCCAGGGATGGGGTTCTTGTTGCAGTTGAATTCTGGAGTCCGATAAAATTATTGGCTCTGCTTCCGAAATTGGTGCTGGTGTTGAGAATCAGGCTGGTGCTGTTGGTTGTGGTGCTAGATGTGACATTGACATGCTGCAGGTGGAGTTGGTTAATCCAAGCCTGAGGAGGCAACCAGCCTCAGTTAAGGTCAAGTGCCACAGTCAGTGACGTGGAAGGATTCACAGGCGGTAACCCGTCTGGAGGCCACTTTAAGGTGGTCATTCTGACCCCGGCGGTCAAGGACCGCCGGGGCCGGGGTCGGCGGGAGCACCGGCGGTTCGGCCGCGGTCAGAACAGGAAAACCGGCGGTGTCCCGCCGGTTTTCTGCTGCCCTGGGAATCCCCCATGGCGGCCCAGCTTGCTGCGCCGCCATGGGGGATTCCGACCCCCTCACCGCCATCCTGTTCCTGGCGGTTCCGACCGCCAGGAACAGGATGGCGGTGAGGGGTGTCGTGGGGCCCCTGGGGGCCCCTGCACTGCTAATGGCATGGGCACTGCAGGGGCCCCCGTAAGAGGGCCCCACTTTGTATTTCAGTGTCTGCTTTGCAGACACTGAAATACGCGATGGGTGCCACTGCACCCGTCGCACATCCTCCATTCGGAGCCGGCATCCTCATGGAGGGGTGTTTCCCACTGGGCTGGCGGGCGGCCTTTTGGCGGTCGCCCGCCAGCCCAGTGGGAAACCCAGAATACCCGCGGCGGTCTTTTGACCGCGCAGCGGTATTCTGGCGGTTCCCTCCAGGTGTGCTTCCTTGACTTATCTGGCGACCTTGATTTCGACAATAATTGGTCGCAGAACCAACCTCAAGTGTGAGAGCACGTCTTCACCCTCGACTTCAATCTTTCTTTCTTTGACTTTCGCCAGATTTACTCAATAGCAAGTTTGGCTTTGCTATCACTGGTGGTCTTCCAGTTTATCTTCGGGCATCTATCACATTATGGCAAGTCGGGTTTGGAAGCGAGAAAGTACAGACAGATTTCTTGGGTGTCCGTCACTGACCACTGGTGATGACAGCCCATGCACAGTTTAAACCCTGTAGTTTTATTTAGGTAGGAACACTGGGAAATTGAAAGAAAGCCTGTCAATCTTACAGAATTTGAGAAAGCTCTCAATCAGTGTCTGAAGCTGTGGAAAGAAAGGAATGAACATTAGAGTGGGGAGGTGGAGAAGATATAGTGGCCCGGAAGTCCTATCTAGATCAAGCCAGATATGACACGAAGCCGCACCATGCCATCTACTGATGGGAGAAGGAACTGTTATCTAAAATTCTACGGTCTGGTGCCTTCTGGTATTCACAAGGTGAGGAATTTGTGGTTAGAAGGTTCTAGCAGAAAAAAACCTGAATTTTTTGCTATTTCAAGTTTTTTTTACAGTGATGTGATGCGCACACTAGTATTGTCAAACTTTTTATGTTTCTGTGAGCGTATCATTATTTCAAAGAAAGTTGAAGTGCACACCGATATTTTGACATTACATCTTTTGACATTTTACCAGTTATCAGCTGTCAGCTTATGTCTCTATCCCATATGCACATTCCTGCAGTGTCATCGCTTTGTTAATGCTTTAACGCTCAAGTCATTTTGCTAGGCTGATCCAAGTTTTGGTTGCAACATATTAAGCTTTTTTTTATATTATTTTATTGAAGATGCACAGTATGGACATAAATAGTTGCATATACAAAGCATATAAATTACATTCCTTCATATATATTCAGAGAAAATAAAAACAAACTCAAACGCTACTACAATCCTCAAAAACTATCACAAAGAATAAAGTGCTGATATAGTGCAAACATTTCATCATCATAGAAAAAGGTTATTTACTACCTAACCATTGTGCTAGCGGGGCCCAAATGCATTACCTGGCTTCCTGCAAGCATGGCCCTTGAACGCATACAATCCCATCTCAAGATAAAAAGTTGAACAAAGACGAGCTAACCATTGTTTAGGAGTCGGCGGTGCTGCTTTTAGCCAGTCTGAGGCAATACAACAACGAGCCACCGACATAGCTAAAAACAAAAACTCTGAGACTGACCAGCACACACTGCTTCATCAAACCCCAATAAAATAAGTTGAGGAGTTATAACCATTTCATGATGCATAATCCTTGTTAAATACTTCGCAATATCAATAAAAAACACTTGAAGCTTATCACAGGTAAAACACCTATGCATTAAATCTGCCGACGAGCTATTACAGTGGGGGCATAACACCCCTCTCAGCTTACCCCATTTAAGTAGCCTAGCTGGGGTGTAATATAAATGAAATAATGTTTTTTTATGTTGGGCTTGTAGTCCGGCTGACAGCAAAAAGCAATGGGCCATATCTAAAGAGGCCATAATTGAAGCTTCTGAAGTGCCAGTACTACTTCCCCACTTCTCTACATGTCTACCCAAGTCATCGGGCATTAAAGCCAAAAGAAGTGGGTATAAAGCACTCACCCGCCATCCAGCTGGCTTATCCAAAACACTCCAAGACTGGATTTCTAACCCCAAGTGGCCCACAGATAGCAGAAGACAGCAAAAATCCCTAATTTGCAAATATTAAAAAAAATCTTTGCTATCGAGTAGAAAATCAGCTTTCAATTCATCAAATGATTTTAAATGTCCATCTCTGTAAAAATCCCCAATACGTCGGGCACCCTGTTGAATCCATTTAGCACAGTATTTACCCTTAAAAATCTCGGGAAGGCTGGACATATTCGAGATAGGCGTATAACAATTAAGCCTACCAACTCCCATTCTGCGTTTAATACAAGACCAAACCTTAAACGCAGCCCAAACAGTCTTAAATTTTAATTTTTTTAAATAACTTGGCTCAACTATTCTCATGAAGGCAGCATTAGCGCTCTTACCCCAGATCATACTATAAATAGTTGGGCAGACATCACCATCCCCTTTATTGCCAGAATGTTTATAAATAACTAATGGCTGAATATATTGAAGGGCTGCTGCCCAATAATAGAGTTGAAAATTTGGAGCTGCCCACCTCCCTCTTTCTCGGGAGAACTAAATATTTATATGCCCGACGCATCTTGGAGAAGGACCATATAAAACCATTTGCTATATTTTCCATACATTTAAACCAGTATTACTAATTTCCAATGGAATAGTTCTAAAAAAATACAAAACCCTAGGCAAAAAGAGCATTTTAATAAGATTGCACTGTCCTATAATCGTCAAATGCAGGTTATTCATACGCTGTAACTCCTTTCTAGTTTTAGCTAATACAGGAGCAAGATTACTCTAAAAAATCGGATCGAGATTAGACATTATTCTAACCCCTAGATACGTTGCCTGCTCTACTTTCCTACTGTCTTCAAAGGAGACCCACCCATTAACAATTATTTGGCACTTTAACTTATTTAATGAGTACCCCGACACATCGCCAAATTCTGCCGTTAACTTCTCTATTTCTTCTACCGACGTTCCCGGATCGGGCGAAGTGATAGCTATATAGTCAGCATACGCCAGTACCTTACAGGTACCCTCCAGCATTTTCATAGAGGAAATCATTATATTATCTAGTAGCCTTCTAATTAAAGGGTCTATATAAAGTGCAAAAAGTAGAGGCGAGCAGGGACATCCCTGTCTCGTGCCCCTAGTTATCAGAATAGGCTCGGAACACACCCTTGGCATTTGTATTCATGCCAAAGGCTTCTGATATAGACCCTGAACAGCCCTAATAAAGGCGGGGTCTATATTATATTTAACCAACACTGCCCATAGTCACACCCAATTCACCCGGTCAAAGGCCTTCTCAGCATCTAATAAGATTAAAGACATAAGCATTTATGCAACATGAGATGCATCTAGCATGGCAATAACCCGCCTCACATGCTCGCCCAGGGATAAAAACGTGCTGCCATGGAGAAACCAGGTTGCCGATTACTTGGCTCAATCTAGTCCCCAAAACTTTTGCATATAGCTTATCATCTCCATTTATCAAAGAAATAGGGCGATAAGAACCAGGTAACAATGAATCTTTACCTTTTTTTTAAAATACAATAATGTTAGCAACCAGCCAAGAAGCCGGGGCTTGCCCTCCATCCTGTACCAACTTAAACACTGTCAAGAGACCATCTTTCAGTTCCCTAAAAAAAGTCTTTAAAAATGTGACTGGGATCATATATGGCCAGGGAGCTTTCCCACTAGATACTGGCGGGCGCCGCCTGCCGGGCGGAAACCGCCCAAACACCGCCCCGCAGTCAGATGACCGCGGGGGCCATTCCGACATTCCCGCTGGGCCGGCGGGCGATCTGCTAAAGATCGCCCGCCGGCCCAGCGGGAAAGCCCCAGCAAAGATGAAGCCGGCTCCGAATGGAGCCGGCGGATTTGCAGCGGTGCGACGGGTGCAGTGGCACCCGTCGCGATTTTCAGTGTCTGCCAAGCAGACACTGAAAATCTTTATGGGGCCCTGTTAGGGGGCCCCACGACACCCGTTCCCGCCCAGGAACAGGATGGCGGGAAGGGGGTCGGAATCCCCATGGCGGCGCTGCTTGCAGCGCCGCCATGGGGGATTCCTTTGGCCAGGGGAAAACCGGCGGGAAACCGCCAGTTCCCCTTTTCTGACCGCGGCTTTACCGCCGCGGTCAGAATTGGCCAGGAAGCACCGCCAGCCTGTTGGCGGTGCTTCCACGGTCCCCGGAGGGTCGGAATGACCCCCAGAGTGTTTAGGGCTATATAAATCTCCTCCACCGTAATGGGAGAAGACAGTTGGCGACTCTCATCCTCATGCAATCTTGGCCCTACAATATTACCCAGATATTGGTTAATCCTCTCATCAAGAGCCTGAGGATCTTTAATTTCCTGCTGGTATAAAGCCGAGTAATAATCTTCAAAAACCCTTAAACTGCCTGATTCCCCCTCACTATCTGTCCACCACTATCCTTAATTGAGGTAGTATGTTCTCAGGTCACCTTCTGTCTAGTTTTGTGAGCCAGAAGCTTACCCACCTTCTCACTAAACTCATAACATTCCTGCTTACTTGTCTGAGCTTTAATGATATCCCGATCCAAAGATATTTGAGCAATTCTGGCCTTCATTGCTACTATTTGATCCAAAATATCTTGCATAGGAAGATTATTCTTGGCTAGCACCATCATCTCAGTCTGGGCGGCACTGATAGCTGCCGTATGCCTCTTTTCCCGATTTAAGGCAAAGCTTAAGGTTTCCCCACAAATACCTGCCTTTAAAGCTCCCCAAAGCATCCCAGGAGAAGCAGACCCCTTGTTACGTTTCAGAAATTCTGGTATCCAGCTTTTCATCGATTCCACATAGGCTGTATCCAGCAAAAGTCCTCGATCAAATGACCAGCTCTTAAGATGCTGTTCCTTATTTAAAATAGATAGTGGTATCACCAGAGGATTATGATCAGACATAAATCTTGGAAATATTTCAACAGATAGCCCTTCACACAGTGAAGCTGACAGGAAAAAGTAATCTAAACAGACAGACTTCCTACAAGGGTAAGAAAAAAAGGTATACCCAGGATCAGGAGCTTTGCAATACTGCCGGGCATCCACCAATCCATGGCTCTGCACCAAATCTTGAGGAGCTTGAAAGACCTTTGGTATTCTTCCCATATACTGTCCCTGGCTCTGCAAGAGGATACTGATCTCAATATGCACATTCAAATCCCCACAAATAATTAGCGGCAAAGCCCACACTGCAAGCTCCATATTCATAAAATGAATTACTTCTGGCTCATCAAGATTAGACCCATAAACAGAGCACAAAGTGAACCTAGAAATCTCCATAATACAGTCCAAAATCACCCATCGTCCCCATATGTCCACAGAGTTCTTAACAACCTCTAGCAAGTTATGTCGTACCATTACTGCCACACCTTTTGTTATCGTTCCTTGCATAGTATAAGCCAACAATTGATACCCGGGAAATTCCAGCAGGTATCTCTTAGAACCAATAACATGCGTTTCCTGCAAGCAAATGATGTCCGCTCTCAATGTTTTTAAACCATGAATTACAAGGCGCCTTTTCTTAAAATCATTTAACCCGCAGATATCAATTGTAGCAAGCTATTACAATATCTCATTTTGGCCTTTTTCAGCAACAACCCGAATCGCAGCCATACTGATCTTCCCTATGTGATGTGCATAACCATACTTTACCCCCCTAAAACCCTCCCCCCAATCCACCTCACCCACTCCCAACCCCCCATTCCAGCCAGCCCCTGACCACTCCACCCCCTCCACCCCAAACCCTCCCCCATTCCCTACCAAATGAGACAGCCAGACAGAAGGTCTGTAAGATGGCTTAGGCCTCTCCCATCAAAAACCCCACCAGCCTCTTTTCTCCTAGAAACCAAATAATCAGTAACAAAATATAACAAACATCCACCAAATACTAGTAGCCCCCCCCCACACATAAGCATCAATCTCATAGTCAAATATTGTGACAAACACCCAGAATTTACCCATGTGGTGCAGTCAAATCAGAGATTGTAAGTACTATTTGGCCTTAATTTCTGAGAAGACACGAATTGCGCCTTTATATATTGTCTTAAGACGTGCAGGGTTCAGTAGGTAAGCCTCTGCCCCCTTCTCCTGAAAGGGGTTTATCATCTGTCTCAAACGCCAACGTCTTCCCACTGTACTGTGACAGAAATCAGGGCGAGTAAAAAAAGCAAAACCCTCACAGTTAATTTTTGAATCGGGCGGGCCTTCTCAAAAACAGCTTGCCGGAGCAGGTAATTGCCGAAGTAAACAATAATAGCCCTAGCTTGAGTATGGTTCACTGTAGCTTCTTCTGCCATCCGTTGTTTTTTCAGATACAGTGGAAACTGATGGACTCTTTGTATTTCTTTCTCCCAGTCCCAGCCAACCAAGTCAGGGAATGCAGCCCTGAATATTCTAACTATAAAAGCCCTTGGATCTTGGCCTTCTGCACCCTCTTGTATCCCCAGGCTACGCAAATTGTTACGGCGTTGTCGATTATCAAAATCTTCAATTTTCCACTGGATATCTGTTAGTTGAGTTTAATGCAAGGCCGGCTGCTGTGCCATCGTCCCCACTTCTGCTTCTAACACACTAGCTCGGGACTCGATCGTAGTGATACGCTCCCCAATCTCTGAGCACGTTTTTGCAATTTTACGTACTGCAACTTGTAGTTGTTTAGTAGCAACCCTAGCTTTCTTATTATCGCCCTGAATCTGTTTATGTTGCGCCATCATAGTTTGATAGATCAGGTGATGGAGTGCCCCATCCCCCGCTGAGTCAATAATATCCTCCGATCCTTTAAACACTTTGGGCCTCATTCTGACTTTGGCGGGCGGCGGAGGCTGCCCGCCAAAGTACCGCCGTCAGAATACCGCTGCGCGGTCAAAAGACCGCCGCGGTAATTCTGAGTTTCCCGCTGGGCTGGCGGGCGACCGCCAGAAGGCCGCCCGCCAGCCCAGCGGGAAACCCCCTTCCATGAGGATGCCGGCTCCGAATGGAGCCGGCGGAGTGGAAGGGGTGCGACGGGTGCAGTTGCACCCGTCGCGATTTTCAGTGTCTGCTTGGCAGGGGCCCCGCGACACCCGTTACCGCCAGCCAGGTACTGGCAGTCAAAACCGCCAGAGCCAGGCTGGCGGTAAGGGGGTCGGAATCCCCATGGCGGCGCTGCCTGCAGCGCCGCCATGGAGGATTCCCCAGGGCAGCGGGAAACCGGCGGGACACCGCCGGTTTTCCGTTTCTGACCGCGGCGGTACCGCCACGGTCAGAATGCCCATGGATGCACCGCCAGCCTGTTGGCGGTGCATCCGCGGTCGTTGGCCTGGCGGTAGTCTACCGCCAGGGTCAGAATGACCCCCTTTATCTTGATCTATGTCTTGGTAATGCTGGAATTGTTGAGTACCTGTATAATCCCAAGACATTGCTCTTCCCCTGCTTGCCGGTTTTTTTCTTTTCTTATTTATCTTCTCTTAAATCATATCTCTGGCCATGTCCAGATTATTTTTCAGAGAATCATCTTCTGTAATTCCTCCTCAGCATTTTATCCCAGTCCGCCCCGTCGTAACAGTCAGGGGGGCAATGAAACTATTATAAGTCTCTGAATCTGACGAAGAGCTTGAGTTGGTATCATCAGAGCTCCTGGATTGGTCTGATAACGAGAACAAATTCTCTCCTGCCTCTCTTTGTCTCATCACCCTGTCCTTCCCCGCTCTGTTATTAACAGCAGACTCATAATTTTTATCCAGGGGGTGAGAGCCTTCACTTATCGGTAGGTATAATGCTGCCACTTTATCATCGAATTGCTGATTCCCACTACCTTGAGCATGTGTTCTTATTTCTGATGCATTAGAGTCATATGTACTGCATTGCACTCTTCCCCCAGAGATAGACCATAAACCCTCAAGGCTAGAGCCGGGAGCAGAAATATTTAGACTAGTCAAAGTAAGATCCCCTGCCGATTCAACTAATTCCCGACATCCATTATCATCAGCACTAACCTGAAGCAAGGTGTTACTGATCACAGAAGATATCAGCTCACCGTTGGGATTACCATATTCCACTGGGTCCAACAACTGTTTCAGACCAGTAGCCATAGTAAAAGTAGTACTAGTAGTAGTAGTAATAGTCGGCCTTCCAACTGATGGAAGTGGGTAGCTTGTATGATGAGAATTTGTAAACATTTTGGGTATAGTAGTTTTTCCTTCAAAGTGTCCTGTACTCGTAGTCGTGATCCTACCCCCATCGTCCACCATTGGTACAAGCTGTTTATCCTCCAGTACCCCCTGAATTTTAGGAGTCGGCTTCTTCCCGGTGTTTCCAATATTGGGGGGTGGCCCCAAAGGGAGGAGCTGGGGTCTTCGCCCGTTGGATCCAGGCTTCAGACGGTCTCCACAAGAGCTTTTCGGGGGCATAGCCCTCAGGTGTTCTCGCAGCCCAACTCGGGACTCCCTGAGACACTGCTAGCCCGAAAGCCCGGGTCTGCATGCTGTTTACACGCCTGGCCGAAACTCGAATGGCCACCGTGGCACCGATCAACTCTGCTGCACTGTCGGCTAAATGGCAAAAAAATCCCCAAAACTACTGCTTCAGTCTTTACCTGCATCTCTGCATACCAGGAGCACGGGCGGGGGGACGCACAAACAATCGCGGAGTTGCGAGTGGAGGAGCATCTACAGCCACTAGAAAGACGCAGCCGCCATCTTGTCTCTAAGTCAACATGTTAAGCTTTTTTAATGCTTTAGTCAATAGCATAGGAGCAATGGCTTGATGCCTTTGAAACTGTGCCACAGGTGAACTGCGCTTCCAGCCCAAAAAGGAAAACATCTTACTACTTTATTCACTAGGGTATGAGGGAAGAATTCTCAAACATCTACAGGAACTGGTATTGGGTAAAGGTGAGGAACTTGATAAATATAAAACCAAACAGAACAGAAACTTGAAAGCAGATTTTATGTACAACTAACCCTTGAAATAATTTGGCTTAGCCTTCTAAAGAGAGATTGGAAATCAGGGGAAGACACTGACTCTTACATCACCGCTCTCAGAAAATTGATAGCTTGAAACATTTGTGGATCAGTTGGTCAGAGATCAATTCATCAGTCACTGTATTGACCAAAGGCATTAGGCAAAACTATCTGAGATAAGTAATCCATAATTAGAGGACTCTATCAAAACTGCAAAGAGTTTTGAAATGTCAAAGGTCTCAGGAAAAGAACTGGATGATAAAGACACAGATCAGGAAGCTGCAGTCATGGTATTTAGCGATGAAAACCAGAAAGACATCTGGGACAATTCGAAAACGGCAGCAAAAAACATTTGTTTATTGTGTAGGAGTGCAATGAAATAGGAATGGTAAACCTTGTCCTGTAAAGAATATTGAGTGTGGAACGGATGTGATGGGACACGCCTTCTGTGGCCACAAAAGGAGCAAAAAGCAGACTGATGGGGGCGAGGAGCAGATGCGAGGCCCAAGGTTCCGGCCGTAGCACAAGAGTCTTTGAAGCGCACAAGCGCCGACTCTGCTTTTTCTCCGAAGAGAAAAGTGCCATCAAAGGGCATTTACAAAAGGGTGAATTGGACATCCCCCGAACAGCCAGACATCCTCAACCAGGAGTGGCACCTCAGGGCCACCGTTGATGCAACCGCTGTGCCCAGTGAGTCGGTCGTGTCCAGCCCACATTTGATTGTGAACTTAGCTGCATCTCTCCCATTAGCAACATCTTGGGAGAGAATGGCCCAGACCTCCTCTGGAATCTCTGGCAGCACTTGCACAACAGCTCAAAAGGCATGTGGTGTTCATGGACCACGCCAGGCTGGAGGAAGAGAACATTTTTTTCCCAAGCTGGTCCAGCCTCTTGGATTCCCTATCCGGGGGTGCGGAAGGGAATGTGCCCTGGGACGTGGAGGCTTGGATAACCAAGCTTTCAGGGGTGGGGTGTCACATCAGGAGCACTGGGTCATTTGGAGCAGGTCTACGGCAGCTGGTGATTGTCCTGATCACAGAAGCCACTGTGCTGGGTTTGGATCAGGTAAGGGCTTCATTGAAGGGGTTCAGGGGATGTGGCCCCAGGCTGCAGCACCTCTATCAGAAGGTTATTCCTGACTGCCACCAAAGGTAGCTCAAGATCGATGACTTCAGCCGCTCTTTGCACCACCATTGAATAGGACACTCCCTCCTCCATAGCCACAGTACGGGGAGAAAGCATGACAGTGTAAGGGGAATTATCTCGTCCACTGGCCTCACCTAGGTCCATCAGCCTGTCCGTAATGTCTTGGAGTTGGAATTCTAAAGGGTCCAGAAACCCCTCCCATCTCTCACTGTACTCTAACCCATAAAATCAAGGGTCAGGACCTGACATAAGGGGCAAAGCCCCTGCCGAAGTTGCAGTTGGCGTCACATGATGCTGATCCTGCTCTGTATCGGTAATAAGGACGGGGTCGACGCTACCCGGGGGGCACAGGAGCATCAGGAACTTCAGTGTCAGAGCTTGCGTCGGGGAAGGTTGAGGTGGTACGAATAACACCAATTCAGATCCTGGAATGGATCCATGGGTGCCCCCTGGAGCTGAAGCGGCCGGTGCGGAATCCAAGAGGGCCCTGCCGACCCCATGGGAGCTGTAAAGACTCCAGTGGTGTCGGACTGCCAAAAGATGAGGCACAAGGCCTCATAAACCTCTTTCAGTTGGGCGGGGGTCGCTCCGGATCCCGGAAACTCAGTTAAGTGCGGAGCCGACCCAGGCGCAGGTTCTGAGGACAGAGGTCCTGAATGACGGTGCTCCCTTTGCCTCATCTCGCCGGCCGACGGACAGGTTGAAGTCGAAGAACGATTGTTCTTCTTTGACTTCTTCTTGTGGCTCTTCCCTGACTATCCCGAGGGCATGGAGTGGGATGACAAAGAATGGGGGCTGTGCAACCATTTCACGAGATTGGGAACAATGCGGAGCCGAGAGCCAGGCCACAAGGAGCTTTAGGGACCACTCCAAAGCTTTCAGATTCATGGCCTGACACTCCGAGCACGACTTTGGGTTGTGATAGCGTTCCAAACACCACAAGCACAGACGGTGCAGATGCGTCACGGACATCGCCTGATGACAGGATCCACAGGACATGAACCTGGTCTTACGTGATGACATCCTTGACACACCAGGAGTGTAGACACTCAAAAATCTTCGACAAAAAGTTAAAAAACAACAGTCAAAAAGTGACTGAGGTGTAGCTCTTTTTCAGATCAGGGCTTTCTGGCATGGAAAGAAAAGAAATTATGTCAGCACGACAGGGTGGCACCTATATAGGACCTGCAATGTCATGTCCGGTGCGCATGACACCGACAAGGAACGTGTAGCTGACCGACGCCACCTGACGGCGAACAGGGGTACTGCTCGAGAAAAATCTCTGGATCCAGACTGACACCCGAGGTAAGTTCTAAGGTAAGGAATCTGCAACTAGAGTCTTTATAAGATACCTGGGGCAAAAAAACAGGCACTAGTTTTCAGTATTGATGATTTGGTAGAACGTATCATGAACAGTGCATGTATTTTCAAGAAATGTAGGCAGGATTAAGCACTTCACACATAAGGTTACGGTCAAAGATGGTGCTCAAAAGGTTAAGTATAAAATGAGAAATGTGCCTTTTGTGATATATAAATATTTAGGAGTTTAATTGAATTCTTTGTGTAAGAAAGGGATCATTAAACCAGTAAATTACTCTTTGTGGTTGTCATTTTTAACACATGCACAGAGCAGGCGCTAAAAGGAGGCACACCATTCTTTTCGATGGGCCTCAAAGTGCTTTGCATTATTAGCATCAACATTTTTGCAGCTAATCCTGCAAAGCGCCAAACGAGCATACATTTTTTTGACACTAGTTCCTTAACTACTGCCATGGTGTGTTGTATGTTAAATACGGCGCATACATGGTGGTGTTAGGGGGCACTAAGAGGCACAAGAAAAGTGGCACTGCTTTGGCTGCAGCGCCACTTTTGTTATATTCGGCCCATAGCATCCACCAGAACGAACATTACAGAAAGAAAGTAGCTTTTACTTCTGATGGATACTTCTAACCGCAGATTCCCACCTTTTTAATAGAATCGCTAACGGTCCCACCACAAGTAGTTGGGTGCATGATTGGTTATGCCAAGACATCTTGAAGGACTGAACAAGCACAGTGACTCTCCCTTCTGGGTTCGGAGGCAAAACAATAATGCTTTGCAGAGATACTGACAGATGCTCAGGTTGCCACTTTATAAATGTCTGGCACTGGTACCCCACTTATCAGTGCAGAAGTAGAAGACATGGCTCTGGTGAAATGAGAATGAATGCCTTCTGCTGGTTCTGTGTGCCAAGGCATAGCAGATCTTGATATACAGGATTATCTATCTTGACAATGTTCTCTTGAGGACTGCCTTGCCGTTCATCTTTCCAACATGCCCCACGAAGAGTTGGTTTTCCAGCCTGAATTCATGTATCCTGTCCTTGTAAAAGTTGCTCCCTCTTTTGCGATCAAGAACGTTAAGTCTTTATTCCTTGGGTGTGGAGGAGGGGTGAATGTTGGGAGGGTAAAGGACTTAGCTAGGTGGAAAGGGGTAATCACTTTTGTCAGGAATAAGGCATTAGTTCTTAGCACCTGTTTGTCTTGAAAAAAGGGGTAATTAAAGGCTTTACAGATAAGGCTTGTAATTCTCTTATACGTCAAGCTGATGTGATAGCTATAAGAAAGAGGCGTAAAGGACACCTGTGCAACGGTTCAAACTGGGAACACATAAGAATGTGACAACAAGGTTGAGGTCCTATTGGGACATAAAGAAGAGTGTTGGAGGAAACTTATTAGTGACCCTCTTCAAGAATCTCATTAGAGTGGAAGACTGGCTGATCAGGCAAACTGAATGGCTGACAAAGCTGATGATTAGCCCTTCAAAGTAACCACTGTGAAAGAGTGAGAGTCAGTGAGAGAGTAAACAGTAAAATATCAGATAAACAGGCCTGAAGAAGATCTACAGAGTTGTCAGCACACCATTTGATACATTTTCCTTATCTGGCTAAGTAGACTGTTTTGGTGTAGTGTCTTCATAAGCATAAGATCACATCTACAACTTCAGGAGATAGAGAAAAAGAACTCAGGTTGTCACACTCAATCTCCAGCCATGCAGGTGGAGAGATTGCAAGCTGGCCATCTGGAGAACCTGTGACTACAAAAGGTCTACACTGTGAAGTTTGATGAAGCAGACGGCACAGGGAGAGGTGAATGAGGTCTGCATACCACCCCATTTTTGACCAGTCTGGGTCAATTAAGATTACTTGGGCCTGCAGGGCAAATTTTCCCCCAGTACGTGATGAATCAAAAGTATGGGAAGAAGTGCAAAATTGGGCACCCTGGCCAGGTGATTAGCTACTAAATAGATCTGGCGATTGTGTGACTAGGACCAGGGTCGCAGAGCTTCATGCTAGAGAAAGTACAACCCCACTCCACCTTGTTTGTTGATGGAACACATTGTGGTCATATTGCCTGTCAAGATCCCAGCAGACCAACTGTGAAAGGAAGGGAGAATGACCTTGAGAGCAAGACATATCTCCTGTAACTCCAACAGATAATTATGCAATATCTCTTCTTCTGGAGACCAGAGGCCTCTGACCTGCAATTCCTCCAGTGAGCTTTTCACACTAGAATGGAGGCTTCTGTGATCCCTTTTCTCACTGGAAGAGGGTGAAACAGCTTTCCTTGTGTAAGGCCCACTCCAGTGCGGGTTCCCAGAGATTTTCATACAGCTTTGGAGATCTTCATGGAGCTGCAACCACTGCTTATGGAGGCATCACTTGAGGGTCCTTATGTGTCTACAGAAGGCAGAAGACTAGCAAACTGAGCAGGAGTAAGACCGTCAGGACTGGGATGTTTGCTCCATTTTGAAACATCAGTCATAGCCTGAACATCCTGAACCCTCTGAAGAGTAGAGAAGAGAAGGCTCGACTTAATGTGGTGTCCAGTACTGCCCTTTGAACAGGATGCGCTGAAAGGGCACCAGGCTCGAATTCCAGGCCGAACAACAACTTGGTTGACGCCTGTAAGTGTCTACGAAGATCTAGCTTTGCTGAACCAGTTGTCCAAATAAGGAAATACTCTGATTCCTGCTCGTTTGAGAGGGGTTGCAACCACTGCATCGCCTTTGTGAAGAGTTGAGTAGCAGAGGTGGGGCCAAAAGGAAGGAAGCAAACTGTTAGTTGGTCTGGCTAGGAACCGAAGATACTTCCCGTATGACTGCAGGATGGCAATGTAGAAAAAGACATCCTGCAAGTTGACAGAAACCATCTAGTCTTCTGCTTCCAGCACAAGTGTAACCTGTGCTAGGGACAGCATTTTGAACTTCTCCTTCTTGATGAATCATTTCAGAACCCTGAGATCTAGGATCAGGCGTAGACCTCTGTCATATTAGGGACCATGAAGTACCAGGAATAGCATCTCTGACCCTGTTCCTGCTCTGGAACCAACTTCACTGCCACCTTGTTGGAGGACACACAGATGGTCTTCCGGAGTCAATGAGGTAGTGAGGGATGGGAAGGGATGTCTGCTGAAAGGAAAGGGCATATACCCTTTCCACAATCTGTAAGATCCAAAGGTCTGAAGTGATGGTCCTCCTAGCTTGTGGAAAGGAAGATACCCATCCTTCAACAGGCTGGGTATGTTCAGGCAAGTAGGAACGAGGGCTGCTCCCCTGAGTGGCTGGGGAAAAAGAGGAGGAAGAGGGAGCAACAGGCACGGAGAGGGAAGGCATGTGTTTGTGTGTTGCCTTCTCCTCTATGTTGTTGGTAGAGGAGGCTCGTCTGTTGTTTTTATTGGGCCCCAAAAGGAGAAGTATCTGCTGAAAGCTTGAAACTTCCAAAACTGATGGCAGTCGTTGGTTTGAGTCTGGAGAGTGAGAAACCTGGCCGTACCCTTGCTGTCCCTGAATCTCTGCAATGCAGAATCAACTTTTGCACCAAAGAGGAGAGCAGTGGAAAGGGAGATCCATCACAGTGGTTTGCACGTTCTGTGGAAAAAAATAATTCCACAGCTAGGCATGGTGCACATGGAAATGGGCATCCTCATCAGGACCCTTGCAATTGAATCAGCTGTATCCAAGGCAAATTGCATTACTTGCTTTGCTGCAGCTTGACCATTCTCTATTAGCTCAGCAAAGTGGCTTTGAAGATCATCTGACAGGTTAGGAATGATTTCTTGCCCTGGGTCCAGTAGAGAATGACCATATATGCCAAGGAGACAGGTAGCATTAATGGATTTGAGGGTCATGCTTCCTGCAGAGAACATCTTTTTAACAAATTGCTCCATTTTCATTGACTCTCAGTCAGATGGTGTAGTGAGAAAAGCTCCTGTGGCAGCTTTGAGAAGCAGGAAGCAGTAACCAGGCTCCCTGGCAATGGATGTGAGGAGAGGAAGGCGGGATCTTCAGGAGCTGGCTTCTATCTGCGGGCAACAATGGTACAGGTCATCGGCTTCTCCCATATCACTAACCTAAGCTTGGTTAGAGCCTCATCAAAGGGAAGTAATGTTTTCGATGTGTGGGAGGCTAAATACAGCACCTCAGGGAGGAAAATGGACTTTATTTCTATGGACGGATGCTGCTGCTCCAACATGTCTGCTGCTCTCCTTATGGCGGAATGATAGGGGGTCACCTCAGGTGATGGAAGGTTAGCAGGGGAGAGACAATCCCACTCCAGGGAAGTATCAATCCCAAAGGGACCTGACCATCTACATTGTCATCTGCACTGTAGTCATTGTGAGGATCTGCTTCTCAGAAAAAATATTAGCCTACCTCTGTTAGTCTTTGTGCCTTGCTTCTGTTGAATTGATGTGGTAGGTTCTTCAGGGGCAGAGACTCCAGCAGAGTTAATAGCGACACCAGTGGAGTCGGAGAAAGTGGTTGCACGAGAGGAGGCATGTGCTGTGGCATTGGTGGAGCCGGATGCAGTGCTAGTGGAGCCGGCTGCTGGACAGGGTACGTTAATTGTGGTGCCGGGGAGATGTTGGGGTCCGATGCAAAAGGGAAAGAACTTGGACTGCTCAGTGGTGGCGATGTTCTCCTCGGCGTCAAGCCTGATGGCAGGGGTTGTTCTAGAGCGAAGGTCAGATTTGACCAGGATACTGGAGGCAATGAGAGAACCAGCGTGCCAGTAAGAGCCTCACTGAATGGCAGTAGGGGCACAGGACTCATTTAGTCAGGCTGCAACCCTTCCGTCAAGACATTGGTTTTAATCTTAAGTACGAAGTCTAAGAACAAGAAGCTCCGTCACCCTTTACATAGCCATAAAAAAGGAGTTGCTGCCTCCTGTGGCATGGACTAGTTGAAAAATAAAGCCAGTGTCAGGAGAGGTATCCAGACCACTCGTATCCTGGAGGTCCTCAAACCAGTTATCCTTCCTACGAGGTTGAGCAAATTCATACTCAGCATCGTAGTCACCATCGTCAGAATCCATGTCAAAAAATGAGTGGAGGACACATGCTCTTACAGAGAGCAAAGGCATTGTGTTGCAGTCATAAGGGTGGGTGAATGGCTGTGGCTCAGTCAACACAGTGTGCCAGGGCGGTGGTGTCTCGGCGTTGGACAACACCATCGGTTGGCTAACGTCATACACAGTCGATGACTCTGGTGTCGGTGGATCATGTTATGGCATAGGTTGTGGCACCGTCGAAGCAACTGACAACAAAATCAGTCCCGAATCTGGAGCAAAATCAGAGGGCCTAGCTGATGCCAAGGGCGGAATCACTGGCAGAATACCAGTTGAGAGGTCTCTTGACTCCTTGGGGCCCAAAGGCATGCCAAAAAGTCACAGCATGGCCTCATAAAAGTATTCACATTGCTAAGGGGACGTGATGTCCCCAGATTTTCAGGTTGCTGCTGTAAAAGAGTCAGAATCAGCTCCGAAGTATAACAACTTTGGGAGCACGACCTGAAAGACTGCCAATGCCCTTGCGCTTCCTCTGGAGATTAAATGCTTTTTCTTGGATTTCGCCCAGGATTTGGACTGCACCACAACCAAGGCCAGGGCTTTCTGGTTTCAGATGGCCTTGGGCTGTATCAGTCACTGCAGTCTTTGGGGTTGTGGTCATACACTAGGCACCACAGGCACTCAGCATGTGGGTGAGTCACAGACACCTGTTCACAACATTTCCCAGAGGGTTTGAACCCTGTAGATTTTGGCAATTAAATTTTCCTTTGCAAACTGGTATACATTTTTTTTAAAAGAGTGGGCTCGTAGAGATGAAGGATAGTTCCAGGTCTGTTCACATGGAAAGATAGGAAATTTAAGTCAGCATCTCTGGGTGGTCCCCACATAGGGCCCGCACATCACTTCCGAAGTGCAGCGGCGTCAGTGCAGAGCTGTGTGCACTGACACCACTCTACTCCGGAAGCAGTACCTCAGTGTAACTTTGGTACACTGAGGTACTGCTTAAGATTTTCTGGATCCAGTCTGACATCTAGGGAGTTATCAAAAGGTGAGGAATCTACAGTTAGAAGTCTCTATCAGAAGCAAACATATAAGCGACCCCATTCAAAAACTGCATCATATCAGGTAACTTAAACTACCTGGGTTGAACAGGCATAGGTAAAAAGGCAGTAAGGACAGACAAGCAATCTTCAACAGTGTATATAGAGACAATCCTTGCAAGCCCAGTGACAAAATAGACATCACAACATCAGATATCTTAGCCTGAAGAGAATCAGCCTGAAATATCTTGCACCACACCCCAAACCTCGCCCAGTGACCAGAATACCCAGATTTGGAAAATGGCCACCGATCCACCAGGATAATGTTCGCCACTTCTGTGGGCTAATGAAACCCCCTCAGTTGGTTCCTCTCAATCTTCACACAAAGAGGCTTTGGTTGTGTGGTTTAGTGCAGAACCTTTCCCTGTTGCCGAAACAGGAGGTCCTATTGAATTAGAAGATGGAAGGGAGAACAAATGCTAAGGCTTAGAAGATCGGAGTAGCACACTCTCCATACCCAATCAAGATCTCTCTTAGGATGAGTTGAGCTCAATCCTGCTGACCTTCTTCACACAAATAACATTGGTGGAAAGGCATATGGAGACTGCAGCCCCACTATAGGTGGAATGCTTCTTTAGAAGCAGATCTTGCTTTCTCCTTTTCAAAGGACAATTACAAGAAAATCGAATAATGTAGACAATACGGGCCTGTCTGCAGGGTACTGATTATGTTTTCATGTATATTATGAATGTCCTTTTCAGGCACTCCTTATTAACCTTCACTGACAGAGTACTTCTCAAACAAAAGTTGTACACTGATCAATATACTCATCAGACTCCTATATGTTGGCCAAATTTTATTATAATATTACGAAGAGTATTATGCTAATTCTAACACTTCTCAAAGTTTAAATCTTTGGGCTGGTTACAAGGATTAAAAAAACATACTTACAATTTGAATTTAGGTCAGGTTGGAGATCTTCTAGTAGTTCCCTTTTCTGCTGTAATGCATCATGCACCTCGTTTAATTTTTCCCTGTTGAAAAAGACATTGTGGTGAGATAAGCCATGCTCACATCACACCACACCTGAAGGAGCTCCACTGGCTCCCCATTAACAAACAAGCACAATTCAAACTCCTCACCCACACTTTCGAAGCACTAGATAACACTAGTCCAGTAGAACAAGTTACTTACCTTTGATAACAAATTATCTGGTAGAAACATATTCTAGTTGCAGAATCTTTACCTTAGAATTTCGTAAAGGCGGCAGTCTGGATCTGGAGAATTTTCTTCGAGCAGTACCCTTGCGCGCCATTAGGTGGGGTTGGTTAACTGTGCATCCATCGTTGGCGTTGTGGTCGCCGGATATGATTTTGCGGATTCTATACAGGCGCCACCCCGGCGTACTGACATCAGTTTCTTTTCACAACTTTCCATGCCAGATGCGCAGAGCCATGAAGAACACTGACCCTTGTGTGTCAGAACTAGGGCCCTAAAAGGGAAGTCCCTGTTCCTAGAAATCATTTCGCAGAGCCGGGAGGATGGGTGTGTCAGTAAGGAATCTGCAACAAGAATATGTCTCTACCAGATAATTTGTTACCAAAGGCAAATAACGTGTTCATCTGATGGAGACTTCTAGTTGCAGATTCCCTACCTTAGAAAAGATACCCAAGCAATACCAGCCCAGGAGGTGGATCTGTGAACCAAGATCATACTAAGAAGTTGTGCAGTACCGAACAGGCAAACTACCTGACCCTGCGACCTGACTGTTCAGGCAGTAGTGTTTTGTGAATGTGTGCAAAGACGCCCACGTTCCTGCCTGGCAAAAATCCAGAACTGGAACTCGGAGAGCTAATGCAGTGGGTGCAGCTGTTGCTCTGGTGGAGTGAACACGCAAACTCTTCAGTGGTTGCTTCTTAGCCAATGAGTAGCACATTTTAATGCACAGAAGGCCATCAAGAGATGGTGCTCTTCTGCACTGCCCGAACTTTCTTCTCACCCACATAACCCACAAAGAGTTGATCATCCACCCGGAACTCTGGTACGATCAAGATGGAACGCCAACACTCTTTGTGGGTCCAGGTGGTGCAGCTCCTCTTCCTTAGAAAGATGTGGGGGCATGGGATAAAGTAGGCAAGGTGATGGATTGGCCTACATGAAAGGGCAAAAGCACTTTAGGTAAAAAGGAAGCCCTGGTATAAAGCACCACCTCATCAGGATGGAGACAAATCAAAGCAGGCCTCGAGGAAAAGGCCTGCAGTTCACTCATCCTGCGGGCAGAAGTGATAGCTACAAGCAAGGCTGTCTTTAGGGTAAGAAGCTGAAGTGGACAGTTGTGAGGTCACTCGAAAGGAACACACATCAAGAAAGTAAGAACCATGTTCAAATCCCATTGGGCATTATGAACGGAGAAGGAGGAAACATATGGGTAAAACCCTTCAGGAATCTACCAACAATAAGAAATTTAAACAAGGAGGGTTGGTCAGGTAATCACAGGAAAGCCAAGATGGCAGACAAGTATCTCTTGAGGGTGCCCAAAGGAGAGTCCTGCTGGGCTAGAGAAAAAACAAACAAAAGAATCTCTGAAAGAGGGGCAGAGAGGGGATCAACAGACTTGTCTGTACACCAAGCCACAAGTTTGTTCCAACGGGTGGCATATAACGTTTTGGTGGAGGAACGCTGGGCTGCCAAGATAACGCTACAGACTTCGACTGAAGGTCAAAAGCTGTCAACTGCTGTCACTCAATCTCAATGCAAGAAGGTGGAGGCCGGACAGGTTTGGGTGGAGAACCATCCTCTGCATTAGTGAAGTGTAGGCTGTGTCTAGGAAGCCAGGGCTCTCTAGAGGTAGCTGTGGATGAGCAGCCAAGACTGATCTAGAATAAGTGCAAAGCTTATGTAACACCACTATAGTCACACAGCTCTTACACACATGAAAGAACCACATGGTGTTACAAAAATATTGGAACTTTACTATAGTAGCACAAATTCTAAAATAGGCAATACCCCAACTGGAGGTAAGTACACATTAGCAATCAGTAAATAGCATACAAAGCAATAGGCATTAGTAAAAGCAATAGCAAATAGTGAGGTCCCTAGGGGAGGGCCAAACCATATACTACGAATATAAAAGAATGGTTGAGAGAAAGGGCTCCAGATTAGCAGCTAAGGCCTGTAGCCCTTTCCCTCGCACACAGGAGACGGAGGTAGCTCTGGCTGAGCAGGAAGATGTATGTATCTCAAATGAACCAAGGGTGCCTCCTGGCTTGAATCAAGATGCCGTACCATTTGTTGAGTCCTCAGGATCTAGTTATAGAGACAGACCAAAAGATCAAGATCTTCATAATGCCCCGAGCGGCACTATGTTGGAAAGAAGGAACAGTGGGTGTTGTCTGGAGTTTATCAATCTTTTTCATGATGCTGGGCTAAATCAACCCTTAAATAGATTGCGGTTGTTAGTTCTCTTTTATGCTGTTCCAGAATTGAGAGTTCTTTCTTCAAGTGATATTAAACTAGTGAAGCTGGCGAGTAAGCAACAGTGGTCTGACAATGGTGGGAGGTGTGTCCACCCAGCTGCCCTCCAAGGTGGTTTTACCATCTCCTGTCCCGCAGCTCTGGTCGAACTTGCCCTGCCGGGTATTGCTAGGCATATCCTCAAATATGCAGAATGTTTTCATATAACGGGGATTGGCGTGTTGCTGCGTCCTGATATCAACCAAAGGGAAATTGGCTTGGTCAAGCGGTGTAGAAGTATGTCGAGGACTGGCAACTTGTATGGATGCAGATCTACAATATAAGAAAAAACAAAGAGGGCAATTGGCCAATGGTAATAGAGTGTGAGAAATTTTGACCATCACCACCTATAAGAACAGCAGGCAAATCGGGTTCCCCGAATGTGGCAAGAAGAAAGAAAGGAACCATTGTGAGGACTGGTCATGGGTAGCAGCAGCATTGGCCGAAAATTCAGGTAAAGAAGGAACTCCCCCCCTATTCTGCTACTCCCCTTGTACCCATTGTTTCCACGTCCCTTCCCCTTGTAATAACTCAAAGCGGGGTTGTTTACAAATTCTGTCATGGACAATAGCAGGCCTTGCTAGCAAAATGGAAGATAGTGACTGGTTAGAATTCATTAGCTCATATGATGTCTGTTGCTTCCAAGAAACCTGGGCCACTGGTGAAATATGTATAAAATGGGTTCCTGGGGTTTGATATGCTGGCCACCCGCTCTTGGAAGGGGCAGCCATTGGTGGTCTTTCAATATAGGTATTGTGTAAGTTAAGTTGTAAAGTTAGAGCAAGTAGACCTGCTACCCAGGATGGTCTCTGCTAATATCCAGTATGTGAGACTCAGACTGAGGGGAGGGGTGTGTGTTTGACATCCTGAACGTATATACATCCCGTCAAGATGGTCCCTGGAGGTCCAGGCGCTCTGGAAGGAGTGCGATGCATATATCGGAGGAGTCAGATGGGATATGACAGATGATACATTTCTGAGGAGGTATGAAGGAGGTGGGATCCTGACGCTGATCTGTGGAGATATTAACACATAAACCTGTGATGCCACCAACAGTAACGAAATCCTGATGGAAGATCGCAGTTTAGGGATCCCTGGCACAGCTATGGGCTTTTTCAAGTCCACATAAAAGGCCTAGGCCTTTACGAATCTTTTATTAGATAACTGTCTCCGCTTTGCCAATAGGCATACCAAGTCAGATGGTACTGCCATGGCAACCTTCTACAATGGAAGGTGTTCCTTGGTCATTGATTAAATTGTCAATGTGTCCATTCTTGATATGGCTGTGCTCAGCAGAGTGGAGAGCGACCATAACCCACTTATCTTTAGTATAGGGATGAGTACTATGGGGTTAGAAAATGGGGGTTCTATGAGTGTAGGATTGTTCCGTCTAAGTGTAGGAAAAGAATAAGGTGGGATGGTGAGAAGTACCAGTGGGAACTGCCACAACTTGAATATATAATGGCTAACTAGGGACAATCTCTTATAGAAGCTCAGACTAATGATAGCCCTTTGATTTTGGCTGCCTATGACCTGATGATAAGAGAGTTGAGGCCCCTGTGGTCTAAGCCTGCAGTATCTAAACTAACTGGTTGTAACAAAGGGGGGTGGTCTGGAAGCAAAGGCTAGTTTGATAAGGAGTGTTTGAGGGCAAAGAGATGGCTTGCATGCCTTAATACGGCGTCCCAATAGCAGCATTAGTGAAGAGGAATTTATAGAGTGTGGAAGAAACTACATGTGCCTTCTTGCTGCCAAGAAACAGCTGCACCAAAATACTCTGTGGGGAGAACTGAGAAAGGCCACAGCTGAGAATAATTCTAAGAAACTCTGGGAATTGGTAGCCAGAGTCGAGAAGGGGATGAAGAAAGTGGTAGAAACGTGTATAGGCCCAACTGTCTGGGTGCATCAGTACTTTTTATAGTACTGCTTTGGTTGATTCTTCGAATTCTAAGTAGATGCAAGATGCCCTGTCCATTGCTTCCAATGTAACAGAGATACTAATCCCGGAAGTAATTAGAGAGCTGGGATCTATGAAGAAGCATAGGGCTCCTCACCCTAACATGGTGCCTATGGACCTTTATTATGAGGCACTCCAATATTGGGCTAGACTCCTCACTTAAGTGTTTAATGCATCCCTTGTGGGGAGTGCGGTACGCCAGTCCTGGTGTTCTGCCACTATTGTCCCGAAGGGCGATCAAGGCTGCCTTACTATCGGCCGATCTCCAACCCTGATGGGGCCGGAAGGGTTTTAGGGAAAGTTCTGCTTAATTGATTGCAGAGGTGGGCAGATGCCCAGGTTGTGCTCACAGAAGTGCAAGCTGGCTTTCGGTCTTGGGTGGGAACTATTGATCAGGCCATCTGACTCTACATGATTTCATACAAATTTACAGTAATTAGGAGGTCCTCATTGTACTTGATCTTTATAGACTTAAAATCCGCCTTCAACTAAGTGGATAGGGCCAAACTATGGAGGTCACTGCTGGGTTTAGGGGCTAACGCTTCCCTACTAAAAGCTATAGCGGCACTGCACTCAGATAACACGGCCAGAGTGAGATACGGAACAGGCAGGAAGTGTTCAGATCCCTTCCAGGTTCAAAAGGGCGTCTTGCAAGGTTGTGCCCTGGTACCTTTTCATTTTAGCCTTTTCATGAATGACGTGGTTCACTATCTCCTAGAAGAACAGTTAGATGTTCCTGTTGTAGCTGGCAAGTGGGTCCCAATAGTATTATTTGCAGATGACGCACTGCTTATCGCACGCATGGGAAATGCAGCTCATAGGTTACTTGGTCGCTTTGTAAAATACTGTGAGGAAAAATCACTGATCATTAACTGTCCCAGGACCATAGGGATGACCTTGCGGCCATCACCCTGCCTCTGCCGGAATTTAGTGATCAATGATTCGCCAATTGATATCACTAAGCACTTCAATTATTTGGGTGTGTGGTTCTCGGATAATTTAAATTGGGATAACCAGGCATTGAAGGCAACCATAGTTTTTAAGCAAGCAGTGGGAGTAATATTGAAGTACAAGTTTAAGGCTAAAGGTAGAAGCATCAGTACCATCTTGAAAATATACACCCACAAGGCAGTGGATGCAGCACTTTATGGGGTAGAGCTCTGAGGCTATGCAAACACCAGTGTGCTACAAGCAGCTGAGAACAAATTCTTGAGAACCTTACTGGGGTTAGGGCCAGGAACCCCTTTGAAGGCTCTACTTGCAGAGCTCAGCCTGATTCCAATATCAGAACTAGCAGTCCTCAGGCCAGCGTTATATTGGGTAAGGTTAGTACACAATTCTAAGGCAGCAGTGTTTTTGGGAACCCTTGAAGAGGCCACAGTGAGTTGCAGATCAGGGGAGCGCTCATGGGGGTACACGTTAAGAAGATCCTGAAAAATCTTCATCTAGAGTTACTGTGGGTGGGCCCGGGCACAGTCAATCAGGACACTGCGAGCCAGGTAAAAGATCAGTACAGAGAATTTAATAGGATAAGGGCGTGCCAGGAACTCAGGCCCATATAAATTACAAGCTATTACTTTAACAAAGCCTATGACCCTGCCCCTCCTGATTATCTGGATCTGTTGTACCCCATGTTGAAGCGATTGCTGTATCTAAAGTACAATCTGAGTGTGTTGCCTTTAAGAGGCTCCCTGGTATGCACCCGCAGGCTGGTGGCTGGAGTGGAGTAATGTGACTGTAGCCCTGGGGAGGTAGACAACGTTGCCCACTTTACCCTGTTCTGCAAGAAATTTGATGCGGCTTGGCATTGGTGGCTCTACCCCCTTTTTAAATCTAATGGGGTGAGTTGTACCATAACTGCATTAGCAGTTTGTTCAAGGCCGGGTAACATCAATGCACATAATTTGGTAACATCATATGTATTGGCAGCTTGGCTGTTTGAGGGAGTTACCAGCTAAATTGGAGCAAACTGAATTATAAGATCCAATAAGGCCCCATGACGCACCGTGAGATGGAACTGTTTGCTCCTATTTACACAAATGGGGCTGGCTTCAATAGCTCTATCTGATGCCATATTGCAATAATACTGCTGCATGTATGCTATTATTCATTTTTATAAGCACAAGCCCTTTTCCTTGGGCCCCCCTCACAAAGTCTTGGTACTGTTGGGGGTTGACTTTGCAGCTGTAATATTATTTAATTAGTGATCATTGGTTTTATATATAGTTTAAATGTTATTGTTATGCATGTTGTTTTATATTATTGTAAGGGAGACACCAAGTAGCCCAGCAAGGGGGACTGGCCACCTAGCAGTGTGACCACCTATCAGGAGGGGGCTGTGAAGTCACCTGCCAGACCTGGCCACTCAGATGCTGCCAGGGGCCTCTGCTCACCTTGGAATCAAAATGGCAGAATCAAGTGGCCACCTGGAGGAGTTCTGGGCACCACCCCTGGGGTGGTGATGGACAGGGGAGCGGTCACTCCCCTTTCCATTGTCCAGCTTTGCGCCAGAACAGGGACCGGGGGTCCCTGGACTGGTGCAAACCAGTTTATGCAAGAAGGGTACCAAATGTGCCATTCAAAGCATACCGGTGGCTTAGGGAGGCTACCCCTCCCAAGCCATATTACACCTATTTCCAAGGGAGAGGGTGTTACCTCCCCCTCCCACAGGAAATCCTTTGTTCTGCCTTCCTCTGCCTGAGCTGGTGAAGCAGCAGGAGGGCAGAAACCCGTCTAAGCGGTGGCAGCAGCATGGGCTGCAGGGACTAGAAAACAAGTAGGAGAAATGCTGGGGGTCCTCTAAGGACCACCCAGAGTGCATGGAATTACACAGCCGATACTGGCAACAGTACTGGGGTATGATTCTGACATGTTTGATACCACACATTCCCAGGTTCAGAGTTACCATTACGTAACTGGACACAGGTAGTGATCTGCGTCCAGTACGTGGGTAAGATGGCTTCCCCGCACTTATGAAGTCCAGTGTAATGGATATGTAGCTCCCACACAGGTACCTGCACCCTGCCCTCTAGGCTAGGAGGAACTACCATGGGGGTGACTTACAGTGAACTGGTGCACTGACCTGTAATGAAAGGGTGTATGCACCTTTTAACGCAGGCTGCAATGGCAGGCATGCAGACACATTTTGCATGGGCTCCGATAGGTGGCACAATACATGCTAAAGCCCTTGGGAACCCCTGGTGCCCCAATGCCCTGGGTACCTAAGTCCCATAAACTAGGGACTTACATGGGGGCACCAGTATGCCAATTGTGGGGTGTGAAAAGTCCTAAGAAACCAAATTTAGAGGGAGAGATCACAATCACTGGGGTCCTGGCTAGCAGGATCCCAGTGAAAACAATCAAAACACACTGGTAGCAGGCATAAAGTGGGGGGAGCTTTGCCAAAAAGAGGGTACTTTCATACAGAATGCTGTCAATACTAGCCTGATAGCCCTGAGCTCCAAAAGACTGATATGAATCCCAGACTCTGCCGGAGACCAGACTCCTCTGATCTCCACCTCTCCATGTGGCCGCCCCTTTCCAGGAGTGACTCATTTGTCACTAATCTCAGATCTTGTTGGGGAAGGGAAAGGGTTCTGCCACTGATCCTATCATGGGTCAAAAGCCACCACTGCAGATCTTGCGCAGTTCCCTCCGAGAGCTGGGCCATGTCTGAGAGATTCCTCTGATGCTGCGCCCACTGGAACTTCAAGTCCCACTGCAGAGCCTGCATATGCTATCTGGCATGTGTCACCAGCAGGATGCAGGAGGCCATAAGGCCCAGCAGCCTCAAAGTCATTATCACCGAAATCCATGAAAGAGGCTGAAACATCAGTACCATACCCTGAATATCATGGACTTGCCTCTTGTGAGGATAGGCCAGAAACCGCACTGTGTCCAGAACAGCTTCAATGAAAGGGAGTGTTTGAGATGGAGTCAAGTGTCACTTCGGCACATATATGGTGAACCCCAGTGAATGTAGGAGCCTCGCCATAGTCTGGAGGTGGAAAACGACAGCCTGGAGTGAGCCTGCTTTCAAAAGCCAGTCGTCGAGGTAGGGGAAGTTTGAAACCCCTAACCTGTGCAGATGAGTTGCAACCACCGCCATCACTTAGGTGAACACCTGAGGGGCACTGGTAAGGCGAAAGAGGAGCACAGTAAAATGAAAATGCAGGGCCACCGTGAACCGCAAGTAATGTCTGTGGGCAAGCAGGACGAGAATATGGAAATTTGTATCCTGCAAGTCCAAAGCTAACGTCCATTGTCCTGGGTTCAGGGCAGATAGGACCTGAGTCAGAGTGAGCATTTTGAACTTCTCCTTTTTGAGGAGGAGATTGAGGGATTGGAGGTCTAGGATTGGGCGCAGGCCCTTGTCCTTTTGGGCACCAGAAAGTAGTGGGAATAACAACCACAACCTACTTCTGGCACAGGGACCCTCTCTATGGCTCCCTTGGCCTACAAAGCCGTAATCTCCTCAGGGAGAAGTGCCAGGTGATACTCCGTCACCCAATCGTAGGATGGTGGCATGGATGGAAGGGCAGCCTTGAAGAAGAGGGAACAGCTCCTCTGGACTAGTTTCAAAACCCACCTGTCTGACATGACCCCAGAGGGCTGGTGATGGCAAATCCTGCCTCCGACTGGCCCCTGATGGGGAAATGTCAGACCTAGAATGTTTGGAGGCTGCAGCGGTTGGGGTGGTGGACTGGGCGACCACTGGCCAAGTTATCCATTTGGACATTTAATCCCAAGTTCCCAGCCACACAGAGCATGGTGGTTGGAGGGAAAGGGACATAGTTGGGTGCCCCTTCTGTAGCCACAAAAGGAGCAAAAAGCAGACTGAGGGGGCCAAGGGGCAGTTGTGAGGCCCAAGGACCAAGCCATAGCCCTGGACTCCTTAAAGCTTTCGAGAGCCAAGTCTGCTTTGTCTCCAAAGAGATGAGTGCCTTCGAAGGCCAAGTTCTGAGGGGTAGAATGCTGCGTCAGGAATACTGGATCATTAGGCAAGGGCCTATGGCGGTGGGTGATTGTCCTATTAACAGGAGCCCCTGTGCTGGCTTTGGACCAAGTCCCCAGCAGAACATTAGTGAGGGCCGCATTGAAAGGCATGAAGGGTTCTGAAGAGGAAGCCTCAGACTGAAGCACCTCAGTCAGAAGGTTGGTCCGGACAGTCACAGAAGGCAACTCTAGGCCCAGGACCTTGGCTCACCAAAACTAAATATGATGCTTCCTCCTCCGTAGCCACGTTAGGGGGAGAACGCATGCTAGAATTAGGGAAAGTGTCTAGAGCACTGGCTTTACACAGGTCATGAGCCCAGTCCATGGGGTCATCAAGCTGGTATTTTAAAGGATCCAGCAACCCCTCCATACTGTCACTGTACCCGTACCCATAAGAATAAGGGTCAGGACCCCACCTAGCAAGCAAGGTCCCCTTCGAAGTCGGAACCGGCGCCAAGCAACACTGCTCCGGCTCCGTGTCAGAGTAGGCAATAAGTATGGGATTGATGCTGACAGTGGGCCCCGGTGGTGTTTTGAGCATCGACGTCTACACAGTCGGCCGGGAAGGTTGTGGTGGCATGACCAGTGTGGATCCAGAAACGGATCCTTAGGTGCCCTCCAGAGTCAAGCCATAGTGGACGGCGTGGAACCCGAGGGGGCCCGTCTGCCTCACAGGGCCCGAAAGTGCTCCAGGAGAGTCAGACTGCTGAAAAATGAGGAGCATGACCTCATGGAACTCAGGGAGTTGGCCAGGGTTGGCTCCAGCTCCCGGAACCTCAGAGATGTGCGGAGCCAACCCAGAAGTAGGTTCTGAGGAGGGAGACCTAAAGCGACAATGCTCCTTTTCTCGCGTCGCCTCATTCGACCAACGTTTGTTCCTCTTCGTCTTCTTCTTATGCTTACCCGAGCCTCCTGAAAATTCTGAATGGGACGAAGAAGAGTGTGGGTTTCGCAAGCGGTCTTGGGACCTTCCTCTCGACAGAGACCAGGAGCAACGCAAAGCTGAGTGCCGGTCCGCAAGAAGCTTTATGGACCACTCCCTCAAAGCCTTCGGGTTCATGGCTCAGCACTCAGAGCACGACTTCGGGTCATGGTCGCGCTCCAAACACCAAAGACACACACGGTGCGGATCCGTCATGGAAATTATCCATTGACCGGAGTCACAGGGCTTGAACCCGGTCTTCAGTGTCGATATCTTATGCACCAGGATATCAAAAGATCTGTGACAAAAGTTGAAAAGCCAGTGAAAAAGTGACTGTGGGGTAGCTCTTCTTCAGATCTGCGCATAGGCTGGCACGGAAAGAAAATAAATGACGTCAGTGTGCTGGAATGGCGCCTATATATGGCTCGTGAAGTCAAATCTGGCGACCACGACACAAATGGTGGACAAGTCGGCCAACTCCGGGGTACTGTTCGAGGAATAAATCTCCACATCCAGTTGGACGCCTCAGGGAAATTCTAAGGTAAGGAATCTGCAACTAGAAGCCTGTATGTAACTTAACAATTGCATCTGCTTTCACAAATCTTCCAGACACATCAGCTTTTCCTGATTCCTACTTACTCAAATCCCATGCATACAGAAAACTAGATTTGGTGGTTAAGCCTTCTCCTACATCAGTGGTTCCCAACCTGTGGTCCGGGGGCCCCAGGGGGTCCGTGAAGCCTTCTCAGGGGGTCCGCGACTGCTTAGAAAATTAAAAAATATTAACAAATATTGACAAATTAGGTCCCCAGCTTCCTGTAATGACTCAGACGGGGGTCCCCAGATTCCAATGATGATTCAGTGGGGGTCCCTGTGTTCCGTTAATGTTAAAATGGGGGTCCACATAAATAAATATGAAAATAAAAACTCACCTGTCTTGCCGCTATTGCCACCGGCCGCCTCGCTCCTCTTCTCTCCCAATGGTGTCCCAGCATTCCCTGGGACACCAGCACAAGCCCCCCACGCAAAAACTGGTGCTGCTCTCATGCTATACCTAGCATGAGAACAGCACTAGGATTGGTCTGAGCAGCTTGGTCTGCCGCTCAGACACTGCATTGTAGTCTGTGCTGTTTCTCCAACCTGGCTGTGCAACACAGCTGGGTTGGAGAAACTTAAGTGCGTATGTCAATTTGCCTGGCCGAAGACGGCCAGCCAAACTGACAAGGGCACTAAAGTGCACTCCACTTCACTCCTCCTCCCCACTCCCAGGGTCCAGCCCTGCCCCTCTCTACACATGTTGGCTCAGCCAACAGCTGAAAAATAAAAAGATGATAAAATATCACTTTATTTTTCAGCTGCTGGCTCGTAGGCAGTGAGGTGACGCTCCTTCGCCATTGAGGAGGAGCCGCCCCTCCAAGTAAGGCTATTCCCCCAGTGAGTAAATATCAATCACAAAATAAGGCCTTCTCTTTTCTACATCTTTGGTTTTGGAAGCCAATCATTTTTACCATTTGACTTGCTTCACCACTAACATCTTTCTGATGTTTAAGAGCAATACAGCAGTGTACAGACATATACAAGGTATGTAAGGACGGGTGCCATCCATTTCACAGGATGTGTGTGTGTTTCTGTGAAGTGTGTGGATGTGGTAGCAAGGTCGGAGTGACTGATAGGGCAAACAGGCAGTGCCCAACGAGCTGGTCTCACAGATTAGTATGTGGCCCGATATTTTTACCAGTTCGTGGGCCTGTTTTTGGTGTGGTGGCCCGGTTTTAACCGATAATACCATAATATCATAAACCTTGCCGCTACAAAGACAAATACTTTCAGTCTCCCATACATTGCAAAACACTCACACAGCTTGTCTGTACCAGTTCAAACTGGCATGTGAGACACTTTTTTAGAGATTTGGGTTGCTAAAGGGGACCAATTCAATTTTGGTTCCCAGGCCTATTGTTTGTCCCAGTCCGACCCTGTGTGGTGCTGAGATGAGGGAATTAAGGGCAGGCAGGTTTGAGTGACCAACTGACTCACCCTCAGGCATGCTGAGCCAAGACTCCTAGATCACACCTTCTGCTCTCAATGGCTGATCCTTCACACAACCAAGGAGGCGATAAAGAATACACGGCCCAATCATTGACAGTTTTTTCTGCCCTAATTTAAGTGCTCCATTCACCTTGACCTATCTGGTCTAAGCCATTACCGTGTGCCCTTGACCAATTCATGTTGGCACCACTCCTATGCAGGGCTCAGTATCAGACAGCTGCAGCCAGCCTTTGTGACACCAAGAACCATGTACCTGTTGACCCCAAGGATCACAGTCACAGCCACATAATGTACCAGGGGAA